>NC_137892.1:29929946-30328515 GCF_963455335.1 Martes martes | reverse complement strand
GGTTCATCATTTGGTTGGTCTAGCAGTTGACCCTTGAACACTGACCCCTGCTCTCATGCAGTTCCAAGTCTGCATATAATTTTGATCCCCCAAACCTTAACTACTCACAGCCTACTGCTGACTGGAAGTGTTACCAATACTATGCATAGTTGATTAACACATATGTATTACCTACTGTATTTACTAAAATTAAAGGACAATCATAAGGAAAATACAGTTAGTATAGTGTACCATTTTACAAAAAAAATCCATGTTGTTCAAGGGACAACATGCTTACTGTTATGAATATAACTTGTACATAAGCCTCATTGTAAGTGCAGTCTATTTCAAGTTGGTAAGGACTTAAATACATTCTCAAACTCTTAGAATTTCTCTCTCTCCCTCACATTTTATATATCCCTCTATTAAGGTATTTTTACTACTTTTGTCTTAACATTTATACTGGCTTTTAAGTGATTGTAGAAGTTAAGTACGGGATCCACCACCTTTGCTATATATTTACTTTTAATAGTGAGATTTATGCTTTCATAGATCTTGTCACTAATTAGTGCCATTTCCTTTAAGCTTATACAAGTCCCTTGAACATTTCTTGTAGGCTTGTAAATGGTGATGATGAACTCCTTCAGCTTTTGCTTGTCTGGGCACTATGCCTCTGTCCTTCAATTCTGATGACAACTTTGTCCGAAGTGTTCTGGGTTTGAAGATTCTTAAGATACCCTGCCACTCATCTGTGGCTTGCAGAGAACTGATAATCTTTCGGAGTTTTTTTTAAGATTTTATTAATTGACACGGCACAAACAGAGGGAGAAGCAGGGAGCCCAATGCCGGGCTCCATCCCAGGACCCTGGGATCATGACCTGAGCTAAAGGCAGCTGCTTAACCAACTGAGCCACCCAGGCGCCCCTGGGTTCCTGGTGCTTAACACGATTTTTCTCTTTTGGCTTTGGGTTCAAGTTATTTGAAACTCTCTGATCTTCACAGATCTGAATGTCTTGTTCCTCCCCAAGCTCGGGGTGTTTTCAGACATAATTTTTTCAAGTCCGTTTTCTGCCTCTTTCGCTCTTCCCCTTCTGACAGTCCTACAATGTGAATGTTGGATGCTGGTCTACCCTGTATTTTCCCCTAAGTTCCTGAAGCTATTTTTACTTTTTTGTTTCTTCTCTTCTTTTTGGCTATATTCTGATGGGCTGAGTTCACTGCCTTTTTCTTCCGCTTCATTCAGTCTGCATGGCACCCCTTTAGGGTGATTTTCATATCACTGTTGTATTCTTCGGCTCAGTGACTCCTATTTGGTACACTCTTATATTTCCAGTCTTCTCAAGGAGACCAAACTCAATACTGAGCTTGGTATTTACCGGATTTACTGTATGGTCACTATTTTGAACTCCTTATCAGGCACATCACTCATCTCCATTTCATTAAGGACTTCTTTTCCTGAAGTTTTGCCATCTCTTTTTCTTTTCATGCGCTATATAAAAAAGCCACCTCTCCACTCTGGAAGAAGTGGCCGTGGGTAGGAGATGAACCTCATCTTTTAACCTTTTTTTTTTCCTAGCTCTTGGTTCTCATTCAAACCTTTGAGATTTTCTAAGAACTGATTTTATTTTTAGTGGTTCTCAGTCATTGAGGGTGTGCCATTACCTGTCATTATGCAGGCCTGGAGGATCCCAGTTAGCAGTTGTGTCCAGGGCCGCCTGGGTGGCTCAGTTGGTGAAGCATCTGCCTTTGGCTCAGGTCATAATCCTGGGGTCCTGGGATCAAGCCCCACATTGGGCTCCCTACTCTGTGGGGAGTCTGCTTCTCCCTCTGCCCCATCCCCCTGCTTGCGCACTCTCTCTCTCAAATACATAAAATCTTTAAAAAGAAGAAGAAGTTGGTGCCTGGGTGGCTCAGTTGCTTGAGTGGTCAACTCTTGGTTTGGGATCAGGTCATGAGAACCAGCCCTGCCTCAGGCTCCATGCTGGATGTGGAGCCTGCTGAAGACTCTCTCTCTCCCTCCACCTCCCCACTTCCACTCATGCTCTTGTCTTATGGGGCCTAAGCATTGATGGCCACCATAGCCAGGCTACCTGGAGGTGTCCCCTTAGTGGCATTCGCAAAAAGCTGAGGCACCAGCCACGTGTACAAGCTCCTTGGACTAGCTAGAGCACAGCCGAGGGTGAGTGCCCAGCTGGCAACGACTGGCCTATGTTCCCTGAGGACACCTCTGGAGACCCCTCGATGTGTGTGCACTAAACCTCAGGCCAAAACTGCATGAAAAATGGGCCTCTTTCCCATAAAAAGGTTGTATTTTCATCTGTCGGTACAGTAACCTGGGAGTTATCACCTCCCAAGAACTACCTTGGATTCTTACAGTCCTATGGGACTCTGGAATTCAACCTCCCTGGGCTAGCAGAGGCTGGAGTGCCAGATGCATGTAAAAGCCCCCCCCTCCGGGGTGGGGAGGGATCCTGGTGCCACAGGATGACAGCAGCCAGGGAGGCTGAAGGTGGTGCTTTCCTATAAGCAAATGAGCCTCTTCCTCCACTTGAAGATTGGTCTGCTTCCATCCTGGGCCCTGACCGTAGGTGAATACAGGCATAGGAGCCCCTTTGGTACTATTTCTATAGCCTTGTGGACCTCCTGGATGCAAGCCACATTGGTTTTTAAAGTTGGGGTGCCCGATGTGGGATGTAAAATCCTAGCTGTGTGCACTGAATTCCCTTCTGATTGTGGGTCACAGGGCTAGATGGTATCGCTGCCTGTCTTACCTCCTTCAATGCTGGTCTTTTCCTCTTCTTCATCTCACAGGTAGGAGGTGCTCAACTAGTTTCTAGGTCTTTTTCAGAGGAAATTATTCCTTATGCAGATGTAGGGTCTGTGGGTCCAGGGCAGTTCAGGATATTCCAGTGTTGCCGTGTTGAACCAGAACTCCTATTTTCAAAGTAGTAAACTGTGTGTCCTTTACAAATCAGGCCCTGCTGGAAAGCCACAATTACCATGAGACTAAACTGGGCTAGGCCAATTATAGCAACACCAAAAATGGCCACATACTAGTATTTTTCTTTCCATTTAACATCTGGCATTTTTTGGAGCATTCCTTACTATATGGTAGTGTTTGTTCCTGTTCAGTGTTTATCCTAGTCACCTGCTAGACAGTATGACCGCAGCTCATACGTCAACAAGGTGACACCTCCAAAGCCTTACTGGTAAAGGGTCATTCTGTGGTCCGCTGGCAACGTCATAGTCTCTGCCTAGACTCCTGGTGTTATCCACTCAAACAGTTTTATGTCTTATAATTACCACTCTGATAATAGCACCTGCCTCATGGAGCTGCTCTGAAGATTGATGGGATCTCTCATCTACTGTCAAAGAGTAGGGACCCATGGTCTGGCAGCTGCCATTTACCATTAATACTAATTATTATTAATTAAATCTCAAGCATCTTGGACCCTCTCCTCTAATTTTTAAATGTCCCAACTGTCTCTTCTCTTTACCTTTTTCATGTCTGTCCTGAGCTGTTTCAGTAAACCCCTGACTTCGATTTCTATTGCCTTTCTGAAAGTTCCCTTGCCCCCAAGAGCTATTTTCTCAAACATGAATCCAATCATCTCATGCTCATGCTTCCAAATGTTTGTCAGCAGCATCAATTTCAAAGTCCTTAGTTTAACATGCAATACTTAATGGGCACAGTCTAGCTTCTTAGCCTCAGTGACTATAATCCACCATGTTCTTTAATACTTTTGTCCTTTGATACCTCATTGCCTTCGCATGTCCTACTTCCTGTGCTTGGAAATCTCACCTTGCTTTCTTTACTGGCCGTGATTTCCTGTTTCCCCCACCCTGTCCCACCATGACCGTGCTGTTGTACTGTTCTCCCAGCTCCAAAAGGAGGACTAACTCACCTGCATTGCTTTGCTTGTCCATTTCTTGTTAAGTTCAGCCAATTGTAGTACCTGTAAGAGATCCAAGGGCAGGAAGATCCCATCAGTCTTTGTAGTGGTGCTGTTTTTCTGCTGTTTACTAGTACCTTCGTTAAAAACTATTTGGCTAACCTTCCCAAGTATATAACCTGAAGGCAGTCCTCAAGAAATACGACATAAAACCAAGTTGAGGGGTATATGCCTATATGTAACCAGCCTGTTCTCTCTCAAGGGAAAAAAAAAAAAAAGTCAAGATCTTTTTACTCCCCCATGCCCTCTATTTCCAAAGAAAAGCCTGAGAAAACTTTCCAGATTTCAGGAGAAAAGAATATGCTTGGATGTCATATATGATCCTCACTGAATCCAAGAAGGAAGGAAGGAAAACCCATATTGCGCAATTGGCAAAATGTAAACATGGACTGTGGGTTAGAAAAGAACATTGTGTTTTAAGTCTATGAATTGATCATTACATCCTCATTATGTAAGCAAATATTCTCAGGAAATAAATACTGGCATGTTCAGGCATAAATGAGCTCAGTGTCTATTCAGGAGAAGTGTGTATGTACATAGAGAAAAGGAGGGGCAGGCAAACTTTCAGAATCGGTGGACCTTGACTGATAGGCCGGTGAAGCAGCACTCATCGATAATCATGGAATCAACCTGTACCCTCCTTTTTCATAATGATAACTATCAATCAACAGAGTATACTTTGTTACACACACTTTGTGTCCAATTGTCATTTTATCCTACTAACCACTGCAGGATAACGTCTGCTCATTTTGAGAGCCTTTTGAGAGCCCAGAGGGTTGATGTGGACCCTGGAGTCTGGGTGTGTTCACCTCCAGCATGTAGGTGGATAAGCCTGATGCTGTACCCTTTCCTGAGCAATTCAGGGCACCCTGGAGTAGGGGAGAAAGGACATGTCCTCATCTGTAGTGCTCCGTCAATATGGTGGCCACTTGCCTCATACGGCCACTGCACACTGGACACGTGGCTCATACAAGCTGAGATGCTACTCCAAGTGTAATAGACACATAGGTTTGTCATGAAAAACAATGCAGAATATCTCAGTACTTCTTCACGTTTGATTTTGGATGTATTTGGTTAAACTAAATGTCTTATTGTCTGTCCCTTTTACTTTTTTGCAAGCAGTGTATCAATTTAAAATGATACACGTAGCTCTCATTATTTCTTTTGGCTAGTGCTGGTCCACACAGATGAGCACATTACTAATTAAGTGACTTTGTGGATTCTCCTTATTCTTCTGTGACAAGGGTACCCAATAGTTCTTGCCTTCTTCATCTCTCTTTAAAACAGTGGGTAAGGTCTACTGGGACAGTATTCGTGAGCGTTAGTGGACATTCAAATCACCAGCAGCCCTCTTGTTAAAATCTGGATTCTGACAATTAGGTCTGGGGTGAGCCTGTGACTCAGCATTTCTAACAAGCTCCCAGGTGCTCTGCTGCGGGTCCTGGACCACACTGCATAGACAGAGACGAAGGCATGCCAGACTTTAATTTGAGGCAGGTGTTAGCATATAAATGTTTCATTAACTGCAGGAAAGTCAGTATTTTAGGAAACCTAATTGCTGCTAACCACTTCTAGTTATATCAAATAGTCCTAAGAATGATGTTCCCAAATCCACACTAGGAGTTACCACAATATTAATGGATTGCTTAAAAAAGTGAGCCTTGCTATTGAGAATCTAAGAAGATACAGTGTATTTTCAGAAAAGCAGTAGTGGAATTCTGTATATTTACAACAGCAGCTGTGTTTCAGAGGATGTTAGTGGAAGTCAACCGGACTTAAGGCCCCTGAATTCGGGCATTATGGATATGCTTTAGAAATTCCAGCTGGAGGACACCCACCTGGGTGGCTCAGTCTGTTAAGCGTCTGCTTTCAGCTGAGGTCATGATCCCAGAGTCCTGGGATTTAAGCCCTGCATGGGGTTTCCTACCCAGCGTGGAGTCCGCTTCTGCCCCTCCCCCTGCTTGTGTTCACTCTGTCTCTCTCAAAAACAAATAAAATTTTTAGAAATCAATTCCAGCTGGATCAAAAAAAGACCAACTTTCTATGTACCTAGGATTTTATCAAAATATTTCTCCATTACAGTTCTCATCTAATGAAACTGTTGCCTTCTTACCTATTTCTAGCTAATGTCACACCCAAGATAATGGGGACCAGGAACTATGTCCTAAACCATGCCAAGCAGCAACCATCGCTGGAGTAGCAACAAGCAAGTTCTCCAAGCTGTCAGAGACCAAACCAGGTCCATCAAAACCCCAAGAACGGGGTGCTAGAACAGGGAATGCTCAACAGTGTTGTGCTGAGAATATAATCCTTTCCGAGAGAAAAGGTAATAATAGGGAGTGTTTTGTGGATTTACTAGGAGGACTAGCTTGCATCACACTGAGAGGTAATGATGATGATCCTCATTTGGTCAGAGGCGAAACAACAGATGAGATGGAAACCCACACTTGAATCCAGGACTTGAGAATTCTGAGTCCAGGCCCAGCACCGCCACGCCAACCTAGAGCAAGAAGCAAAGGAAACGAGTTAGAGCGGGAGGCCCTGTTGGTAAAGGTCTAGTGCCTGCTCTAGGCACAGGTTTGACCTCCTGTCTACCCCTCCCTCAGGAAAGACCTCATCAACACATTCATCCTAAAGGAAGAATGGGATTTCCCAATCTCCAGCATTGTATCAAGATGGAGGCAGAGAAGAGTAACCACCCAGACCCTGAAACCATGTCCCCTCAGGCCCTGTGAGGCAAACCTTGTCTCCTTCATTCAGACACCCGTGCAATTCTGATTTAGCAACAGTAAGAGAAATCTTTTTTTGCTTTTGTAGGTCATCATGACAGAAACCTCACAGACCTCCTGAAAACGGATTCAAGAACATTCTACACTGACTGTACTTCTTGCTTCTTGGGGCTATTTTTGTTTTGTTTTCTAGAAGTGCTCCTTGCTGAGCAGAGCTTTACAGGTATTTGTGGAAGGTTGATACTGATTTTCTCCCAGCTTGTGATAGACAAAACGATTTTTCCTGAGACTATCAAAACAATATGCTTACCCCAGAGAGGTACAATCTATAAGTGATAATTCTTACCTGCCTGCTTTTCTTTTTCTAGATTTTGCTGTCCCCTTCCATGTTACTGTATGGGTCAAAAGGCAAAATCTCTTTATTAGTGGAAAAGTACCATGTAGCAATAAGGAAGTTGCAGGTCACCGACCACATGAGTCCGTGTGACAGAAAGGCTCAGCACAGGTGAGATTTTGAATCCTGGCGCACAAAGCACTTTGAGCAGCCTTAGTGTGGCTCTTTGGTGTGCCTTTATAGGGAACAAGATTCTAGCTCTGTCCTACAATGAAGCTCTGCTCACGGGAGCTCGGGAATGCCTAGCAGAGAAGCCACAGGGAAAGGGATGTTTGCCTCCATTGTAGAAAGATGGAGACACATACTTAGATTTTATGAACCTTGTTCATAAATCAACCTCCAGAGAACAAATTTCATTCTACCGGTACAATGTCACATTTTTTTTTTAATATTTCTTATACAAACTCCTAACTACCCCCAGATGGGGTTCTTGCCTTCCAGTGTCCTTAAGGTTTCAAAATTGTGCCCACCCTCCCCCCCCCACATTGCTGACTAACGACCTAGCAGAATGCTGAACTCTCTTTTCCTGACCCCTCCTCAGAACTCGGCCTTGCTTCTGGGATGGAAACAGCTTGCAAGCCAACTGTGTCAGCAGTAGCACAAAAGGCAGAGAGCCCAGAAGACAGTCATGCATATTTATTATCCAAACTAAAAGCCCACGGCATGGACATAAAAACAGAAAAACCAGAGTTGACCATAAATGAACATAAATGGGCAATTTGGCCGCATCATCAAGTTCTCTGACTCCACATCAAACCTTTTCCTGGAGAACATGCCGGGGCTATCTCACCTCCAATGAGGTGGAAAGATGCTAATGCAACCTTGAAGTTCTTACTTGGCGCCCATCCGTCTGCTCGTGCTTTTATAGCCAAGCCCTAACGTGTCTCTGAGAACTGAATGACTAGGTTCTAGACACATCTGTACCCACCCCACCCCCCCCGCCTTAATGCCATAGGACTATTTTCTCTGTAAAGCAAATGGTCTCGGAATTCTTTCGTCACTTACCTGGACTCTGCTTCCTCGTACACAGTAGCTCAGCTCCTCCCTGAGGAAGGATGCCGGGGAACCTTCTGGTGGCAAATCACAACAAACACGTAAAACATCAGGGAAACATTGAAAAATTAAGAGGGTGAATCTGTAATACGGTAAGACAGGTATTTCTTTAAGGAAAATATAACAAGAGAAGAGATAGAGGGGAAAAAAGGAGGGAAGAACAACAGGGAGAAGAAACTGTGATTATTCAGAGCTCAGTGCTCTCTTTGTAAATTACACACGCATCACCGACACCGGCCAACTGCATTCTGTGTACCTGGCGTAGAGCAGCCGTAGGTACAGCAAACAGCAGAAACATCGAAAGCTTGACAGTAGCCACCGAAAACAAGACTATATGAGAGAAGACATTAGTCACACAGCATGACCTCAGAAAGGACAGTGTAATTTTCTAACACTTGGTAATTCCTTTCTCATGTCAATAATGATGGTGAACAGCAATACAGAGACCACGTGAGCGCATGAGAATGGCAACATTTTGAACAGAAGGTGGAGAGGTGCGGACTTAGGGAGACAGCTCCGGGGAGTTAAAGTGGGTTCAGCAGTCCCAGTAATGAAATACCTTCGCATGATCCCTGTCAGCAGTACCTAACTCATGGGTAAATACCTCAACGGAATTCTCAGCTTGTAAGGATCACACAGAATGTGCACAGTCCCAGAGCTGCCCCCCAGATGCCCCCCCGGGGAACTGGGTGAGCAGAAGGGGATGGAGGTGTTCCACCGACACTGTGCAGGAATTAGAAGCCATCAGCTCCTTCCCAAGAGCAGTATTACCAGATCTTAAAAACACTGAGTGGGAAAAGCCCCGGAAAAAAAAAATGCATAACTTTGTGTAAATTTTTCAGAATATGCAGACACAACAATAATAAATACTTTGTAAGAGTACCAAGTGATCCGTTCCTATGACAAGGACATCAGAGGGGCAGCCCATGAGGAGAACACAAGAGGCAACCGGAAAGAAAGAAAAATCTTTTTTAACTAATGAAATTACTGGGGCACCTGGGTGGTTCAGTCAGTTCAGCATCTGCCTTCAGCTCCAGTCATGATCCCACAGTGCTGAGGTCGGGCTCCCTACACAGCAGGGAGCCCGCTTTTCCCTCTCCTTGTGTTCTCTCTCTGACAAAGAAATAATTAACATATTAAATTACTATGTCTTTACTTTCCATTCAAAATGAACAGTTGTCAATGCTCCAAGTAAGGGGCCTGGCCCTTAGTGAAGACCAAGCTGAGGACTCTGGGGGCTTATCCCTCAGTTACTGATAGTAAAATACAAAATCATAAAGATAACAGAGACCCACCCCGAACACTTGGGAAGAAAGAGCCGAGTACAAAAAGAAGCCCAGACACCCATCAGCCCAACCCTTTGACATAAAATCCATTTTCTCCTCCTACCTTCCCTATTGTATCTTCTTAATAACCTGGAAGGTGAGGTGTGCATGGAGAATTCTGGTACTTTTCAGAGTTTGGTCTCAAACATGGGGACCTCAAGCCAGCTCTCCTCTCTCCCTTCTCTCTCTCTGTCCTCGATTCCACCTTGTATTCATGCCCATGGCCTCCAGCCAGCACCTGGAGAGTTGCAGCCACTTCCTCCCCTCAATCCAAACAGCCACCCCTGGTCATCTCTGGACTGGAGGATTCCATAATGGCAGCGCAGTTCACAGAGGCAGGCTGTGTGGGCAGGAAATCCTGGGGCCCGAGCGCTGAGTACCTGGAAGGGAGGGATTGGGCTCTGAGACCTTCAGAACACACCCTATTACTAGGAAGGCCATAGCAGGTCCCCCAGAGTGAGCTGGGACCCCTCCTGTCTAGGCCAGGGGAAAGTTCCTGGTAATAAAGAAAACACTGAAGAGTAAGCACTGTGACCATTATAACTGATTTAGCTTTTTATTTATTGCAAATTAAAGCTACCAACATCTGGAGTGTCTGGCTTGTGGGTGAATTATTGCAAATTGCAGCCTGATACCTTCCGGCGTGTTCTGTATTTATACATAAAACATGAAAATTATCACCATCAACTGATTTTTCCATGGAAAATTGAGAATGTCTAAACATTTAGTGAAGACAGGTTTGGTCCACTGTATGTCATAATCCATAAACTAAATCTCTATTTTATTATGGTTTCAATCTCTAAATAAAAAGTGTTCTAATACTTAAAGATTTATGACCAAATCATGATTTTTCCTTATATTTTTGGTACTCACAGAGTGTGCAGTGTGCATTAAACGTTAATTATACATTATAAATACAGTCCAAGAGTATGAAAATCACACTCTATGATGGCCATTACTAGACTCACCTAATAAAATAGTTAAGAATGTTTCTATTGATTATGCCAAAAGGAAGAAAAAATGATTACAATAATCCTTAACTGGCTCACAAATATTTAATCTGGTAAAAGGAAGAGTCAGATCCAAGACATAAAGAGATTGTAAAATGCTGGCACAGCAAAAAGAGTAGGAGTTTTGGAGAGTAACTTACTCTCAAAAAGCTTTAGTGTTTTAGCCTTTATGAAGAACTATAGTTTCAATGGCAGACTTTTGACAGAATCCATTGAAGGAGGTAACTCACCCATCAGCCAGGTTCTGCTTGGCTCTCCCTGCTTCCCTGGAATCCAGGTTCCTCACCTCCCACCTCTCCGATCTGCTACCACAGCCCTCAGTAGATCTCATCTGTTCACACTGGGAGTATCTCTTACTCCTGCCTCTCTGCTGTATTTAGGTATCACTCACACGAGGGAAGGATTTGGGGGAAGAGCTATCAGTAAGCGGAAATGGCATTTAGCAAAATTGCCATGGTTTTAAGCGAAGCCCAGCAAATTTCACGAAGTCATTTTCTTTTCATCTGGGGACAGATGCAAAAAAAAGAACAAGGTTCAAAGGATTTCTTCTTGCTGCCTGGCATCATCCTTCAGCGACCACATGGAACTGGTTACTTAAGGTGCTTTTAGATAAAGACCGTGGCCTCTAGATGATGTTCATTCACACTGCCATTTGTGGAAGAAAGTTCTCTGTCACTGCCCCTCCCCCCACCCCCAACACATCTCTGTCATTAAATGTGATAGGTCATTTTATCCTATCATCAGCATCTTTCAGGGGACTTAAAATTTAGTGTTCTTAGAAGAGCATTTGCTTGACACAAGCTGGTTTAAAATAGAGAAAACGGATTTTGCATCCTCCTAAATACACAACCAGTAGGTATCAATTTAATCCCACATGTACTTAGCAGAGTCTCTGTGGCAGGGACTGCGGGCCGGCGGGGGGTGGGGAGGGACGGAGTGCCCACAGGAATAAGACACAATGGCACAGGCTGGACATGTGTTATTCATCTCATCCTGCAAATAACCAAGAGTGAATGGTGTTTTCATGACCTGGATTCAGATGTCAAAGCTCAGGATCCAGGATGTAAATGTAACCCAAGTTCAGAAATGCCTACCTCACCGCTGTTCCCGCAGCTCAAGGTGCGCTGGTGAGCCCCTCACGTCTTCCGCTGGTCTCCAGCGCCCACTCCGACCACAGGACTGACTGGGGAGGGACCACGACTGGGGAGAAGTCTTGCTGTGGAGATCTGCAAAACACCCACCAGGAAATGAAGATGAAAAAAAAATCTGCCTTTTTCATGACTACTTTTATAATAAATATTTAATTTTTCATTACACTCTAAGGAAGAAAACAGATTCTATGGTCATCTTTTCGATTTGCCTGCAAATGCATTTCATTCTCTGCTCCCCGTCCCCCCCAAAAAAACAAGACTAGAATTTTTATAGTGACCCTATTGTATTCCTGCAAGGGTGGATGGGAACCTTACCATGAGCTCTGCAAAGAGCCTATTTCCCTGCACGTACACATCGGAACTCTGTACAAGTCTGCCTGAACCCTTCAAGGACCTATTATCCCCATTTACCCTTGGTTAGATTTTCCTATTTTCTTCCTCATAAGCTCTTCATTTCCAACCCTATCATCTTTCCCCGCAGCCTGCAACTCTTTGTTCTGATAGGCACATGGGACAACCAGGGACGCTACACTTTCCTGGCTGTCAGCCATGGAATTTGCAACACTTTTTGGAAAAGGCTTTTGCAATTTTTACTCGTCATTTTCTGCACATCTGTGGCTGATGTAGGAAGAACAAAGCTCCAACAATTTGCTGCCGCTATCGGGCTTGTAGCAATGCCTTCCAAATTCCTGCTCACCCTATCCACCCTCCCAGAACGCGCTAAGTTGCTTCTCTTGTCTGGGCAGCACTGCTGCACTAATCAGAGGGCTGATTTCTCGGGCTTTCGAGGCTTTTTGATCCAGCCAATTTCCCTGGATTCTAAACAGGTATTTAGAACATTTTTTAAGCAGCATATCCCATGCCTTTTACATAACATAGTGGCTTGGAGGCATGGGGTGTTACAGAGACAGGAGTTGGGGTCCTCACTCTGCTAAGTACGAGCTGTGAGACTACGGACAAGTTCTTTAACTCTCCAAGTTTTCACGTGCTGAGCTTCCGCCACCTGTACAAAGGGAATCCTAACACCTATCTCCTCATGTTACTGTGAGCATTCACTAAGGTGGTCCTTAAGTCTGGCATATCCTAACTGTTCCATAAATGTTACGCAGTATTAGAGACTATAATTTATACGTATCACTGAATAACTACGTACAGCCTCAATGCTTGGTGCAATAGGGAAAAAGAGGCAGTAGTAGCTACAAGTACATATCACATACCCACCCTCTCCTATGTGTATTTTTACATCATCAGATAAAGTGAAAAGCCGCAGTCTTCACAGAGCATCTGACGGCGCGCGTGCAACTAATGCTACTGTGCAAAGTCTGTGAGAAGTGCCATACCCAAACGCCATCATGAGGAATTCCAGTGAGGGGACAGAAGGAGTGATGAATAAGCGTAAGCCTCGTGGACCATGTCTTACGGATGCTCACGTCTCAACTCCAAGTACAGAATCACATTTGAAATAAGCATTCAGGAACTGTCCCGTTAATGATGAAGACTGACTCTATAGTTACCTAATGATAGAAATCTAACTTGATCTGGCTTTTAGCCACAAAGGGAATTGCTTGGTTCAGAAAACCAAGAGGTGGTGGGTGGAGTGAGGATGAATTTTCAGGCATGGCAGAAGCCACAGGCTCCCATGATGCGATGAGAAAGCGGACACCTGGCTCTGCTTTCTTCTGGGTTGGCGCCTCCTCCACCTCAGGCTGGAAGCCCAAGTCCACCATACTTAAAGCCTCTGGATAGGGGATAACGAAGAGGTGGTTTCCCCCAAAGAAAACTAGGCTGCTAATTTTCCAGTGCACTTGGATAGGGCCCAGCCAATACAATGGATAGGCAATCACACGGCCTGAACTACGGACCATGAAGAACGGCTACGATTTACATGAGCATGAGCGGAACAAAACAACACTACAAGGCTCTTTATGAGATGAATGTAGGAACCACGGCTCACATTGCGTGAAGCAGCTCATGAGTGATGGGGCATAACCACACTGGAAAGCCGGTTAAAGCAGAGGTGTCATGTGGTTTGGTACAAGCGTGGAAGTTAGGGCAGTTTTCTCTTGCTACGTATGGGTAACCACACCAAAGCCTGAGTTGCCTGAAGTAATAGCAGGTCATTTCAGCTCCATTTGGTTTCAGTCAAGACTCATCAGACACTGGGGACTGAACTAAACTCAGGCTCGCTTGCTGGCATGTCTGCTAGTTGATGCCAGACGTTGGCTGGGACTAAGGCTGGGAGAGGTGGCCTCCTTGTGCTTGTTTGGCTTCCCCGTGTCATGATGTCTGAGTTCTATGACTCAGTGTCTCAAGGTGTCGTGTGGAGCCTCTGTCACCATGCAGGACTTAGGCTCGTGGTATTTGTTCTTGCTACTGTACTACAGTACTGATTTGTTGTGATTACTAAGGTCCCTCTAAACTCTGTAGTTGACGCAAACTCTCTGCAAGTCCAATGACAAGATACAGTGCTACCCAAGAAGTCAAGGACTGCAGTAAAATATCAATGAAGGGAGGATTTACAACGCTTTAGGAAAGAACAGTGAAGGGTACTTGTAGGCAAGATGTGTTACAACAATAGAGAAAAATCCAAGAAAATGCTAAGTGACACCTGATCTCTTATTTTAAATGCAATGCATGGGAAATGAAAAGATGATTGTAAATGTTGAGATCATTATTATTTATGGTACACTAGTGACTGCCTCTTTTTTGTGCCTCCTTCTCATTTTTAAGGACCCATGTGATCACAGTGAGAGCACCCAGATAATTTCCCCTTATGGTGATTCATAATTCAGTCATATCTGCCCATCTCTTTTGCCATGAAAGGTAACATATTCATAGTGCCTGGAAATGAAGACTTTTTATCTTTGAAAGAAACATTCTGCCTACCACACTTAGTTCAAGCCTTAGGAGAAATGCAAAATTCTTGATAATTGCTAGGCACTGAATTGTGCCATTAAACAATTATTTATTAAAGCCTTAACCCCCAATGTGATAATATTTGGAGGTGTGACTCAATTTCTACTGTATAAGCCACAAACTACCACTTTTTGTTATGGCAGCCGTAGCTGACCAAAATAGTAATTAAAACTACTCTTAAATAGTGATTACCACATACTTAACTATCTCTGTCCTAGTTGTTTTATAATTTGTATCTTATTTTCTTAAATAAGAGAGGCAATGTAACAATACTAGATTACTCTCACCTTAAACAGCTTTTGTTAAATTCTCACAATAGCACTCATTTATTAAATAATTTGCATTCTGATTTTTAGAAAAGTTGGCCACCAAGTTGGTTAAAATATAAATTTCCCCCAGAATATATAAATGGGAAAAGGCAGTCTCTTCCATAAATGGAAGTTGGGAAAACTGGACAGCCACAGTAGAAAAGAATGAGACTATACCACTATCTTATACCATGCACAAAAACTACCTTGAAATAACTAAAAGACTTGAACTTAAGACCAGAAAACATAGAACTAATAGAAGAAAACATAACTGGTAAGCTCCTGGGCAGTAATTTTTTTTTTTGATCCAACCCCAAAAACAAAAGCAACAAAAAACAAGTATAAACGAGACTATATTAAACTAAGAAGTTTCTGCACAGCAAAGGAAACCATTAGCAAGATGAAAAGGCAACCTTCCCAATGGGAGAAAACACCTTCAAGTCATCTATCTGATAGGGTGTTAATATGCAAAATATAGGAATCATTTATATAACTCAATAGCAAAAGCAAAAAACAAACAGAAAAACCAAACCACATTGAAAAATGGGTAAATCAGAATGAGCTATCACCTCACACTATTACAAAAAAAAATAATAATAATAAGGGCTAGTATCAAAAAGACAAGACATAGTAAGTGTTTGGGATAATGTAGAAAAACAGAGCCATCATTCACATTACATTCCCCCAGTGGGAATGGTAACTGTTATGGCAACCATGAAAACAGCACAGAGGGTCGTCCAAAAAATTGCTAATAGAACTACCCTATGATCCAGCCATTGCACTTTGGGATATTTATCTGAAGGAAATGAAAACACAAACTCAAACATCTATCTGCACCGCCATGTTCATTACTACGTTATTTACAATAGCGTAGGCAAGAAGACAGCGTGGGTGTCCATCTATGGATGACTGCATAAAGAAGATGTATCATATATACATACACAATGCAGTGTTACCGGGCCATAAAAAAAGAATGAAATCTTGCCACATGGGCAACATGGATGGATCTTGAGAGCATTATGCTACATCAAGTAAGTCAGAGAATGATAAATACTGTATGATCTCCTGACAAACAAATGTAAATAGAGAGAATGGGTTGGTGGTTGTCAGATGCAGGGGTGGGTGGGAGGTGGGCAAAAAGAAGGGGATCAAAAGGTACAAACTTCCAGTTATTAAAACAAGTCCAGTGGATGTAATGTATAGATAGTATGGTAACTATAGATAATAATACTGAAGCATTTGAATTTTTTCTAATTCGAAGTATTTTTATGTTGGTAAGAGAAGAAATTTTAAAAGTTCCCATCACAAGAAAGAAGAATTTTAACATGCGTGGTGATGGATGTTACCTAGACTCACTGTTGTCATCATTTTACTATCTATCCTTAAATCCAATCATTTTGTTGTACACCTGAAATTAACATAAGGTTATAGGCTCAATTATATCTCAATAAAAATAATAAAATATACATTCCCTGGCCAGTTGCTCAAAATCTGATTCCAAACGTGGTTCTGGTTCCATAATGAAGTCATCCAGGGAATGTCTAAAAATATGGATCCCTATGTCCTGCCCCAAAACCTTTAAATCATAACTTTCTCCTTAGTCCCTCTTCCTCAACTGGAGGTAATTTTGTTCCCTAAGGAAGACATTTGGCAATATCTGAACATATTTCTGATTGTTACAGTTGAGGAAGAGGGATATGCTACTGGCATCTAGCAGGCAGAAGCCAGGATGTGGCTAAACAGCTTCCAGAACTACTACCACCCATAATAAACATATCCAACTCTGGGGCGCCTGGGTGGCTCAGTGGGTTAAAGCCTCTGCCTTCGGCTCGGGTCATGATCCCAGGGTACTGGGATTGAGCCCTGCATGGGGCTCCCTGCTCAGCAGGGAGCCTGCTTCCTCCTTTCTCTCTGCCTACATGTGATCTCTGTCAAATAAATAAATAAAATCTTTTTAAAAAAATATCCAACCTCCAATCTTGGTGGTGCCACATTGAATGAATCCATCTTTCATGATTCCAATGTGCAGCTAGAACTGACAGACACTACTCTGGCTTTCCTTCTATCCATATTTCTTTAAAAAAATTTTTTTAAAGATTTTATCTATTTATTTGACAGAGATCACAAGCAGGCAGAGCAGCAGGCAGAGAGATGGGGGGAAATGGGCTCCCTGCTGAGCAGAGAGCCCGATGCAGGGCTCGACCCCAGGACCCTGAGATCATGACCTGAGCTGAAGGCAGAGGCTTAACCCACTGAGCCACCCAGGCGCCCCCATATTTCTTTATTTCTTTAATGAAACACAACTTTAAATACAGCTCTGTGACCAAAAGCAAGACCAAGAAAAGTGGGATGATTGGATAGGTGGTGTGAACACTTAGAGTTTTCATTCCATTAAAATATTAAAATTGGACTTCACACTTAACACTGGGGTGAAAGGTTGACAGTAATAGGCATGATCTGTGCACCTACTCCCCAAGTCATTATATACACAATCTCACTGAATCCTTACAACTATCTTGTGAAAATACCAATTATTACCCCCATTTTGTGGCTGATGGTAATAGAAGCTAACTTCTCAAGGTCACCTTTTATTCAGGTTTTTATTTGAATTCCAGTTACTTAACATAATGTATCATACTGGGTTCAGGTGTACAATATAATGATTCAACAGGTGCATAAATCAACTGGGGCTCATCACAGCAAGTGTCCTCCTTAACCCCCCTCACCTATTTCACCCATTCCATGGACCACCTCCCCTCTGGTAACCAACAGCGTGTTCTCTAGAGTTAAGAGTCTGTTTCTTGCTTTCTCTCTCTCTCTTTCCCTATGCTCATTTGTTTTGTTTTTAAATTCCACATATGAGTGAACTCGTATGGTATGTCTTTCTGATTGACCTATTTCGCTTAGCATAGTACTTTCTAGTTCCATCCACATCATTGCAGATGGCAAAACTGCATTGTTTTGATGACTGAGTAATATTCCATTGTGTACACAGATAGATCGATACAGCTAGATATATGCCACATCTTTATCTATTCATCTGTCAACAGACATTTGGGCTCTATCCATTGTGTAGCTAGTGTAGACAATGCTGCTATAAACACTGGGGGTGCATGTACCCTTTTGAATCAGTATTTTTGTATCCTTTGGGTAAATACTTACAAGTAAAATTGCTGGGCCATAGGGTAGTTCTATTTTTAACTTTTTGAGGAACCTCCATTCTGTTTCCCCCAACAATGCAGGAGGGTTCTTTTTCCTCCACATCCTCACCAACACTTGTTGTTTCTTGTGTTGTTGATTTTAGCCATTCTGACAGGTCTGAGATGATATCTTACTGTAGTTTTGATTCACAAACACTGAGAAAGTCTTTCCATCTCGTCCCCTTAACCCATCCTCATAAAAAGAAGGTCACACTGCTTAAGGCTTTGCCTTATATGGTGGGTATTAAAAAAATTGCAGTTGAAGTTTATGCCGGAGATGCATGTTTGGTTGATAATCCCCCCAAATTTGGGGAAAATACGTGGGATAGGAATAAGATGACTGACAACCATATTAAAAGTCAATATTAGGCTTGGTTTGTGCTGTCTAGGCTTTTTCCTTCATTTCAACAGGTCTTTCTTTATTCTTACCTCTTTTATCTTCAACCTATCGACTTTTTTTTTTCCCAGTCTCAGGGGAAAGAGTTCCACGTAATCTTTTTTCTTTTTCTTTTATCGTCATCTTCAATATGTGTAATTTTCCAATGTAGCAACACTCCTAGACTAGACTTGCATTCATACGAGATTTAGTTGTCCAATTGCCCATTTCTTTCCTTATATTTTGCAGTTAAATTTTTGCAGCCATACTGAAATGACAGATTCTATCATTTGCCCTAAAAGATACATATTCTGCTGTTGAAAAGTAACCACTTACTTAAAATAGACTGGTATATACATAAGTTTCTATATGTGAACCTCATAATGAGCACAAACCAAAAACCTATAATAGATACATACAAAACAAAGAGAAAAGAAAGAGAATCATCAAATCACAAGGGAAGACAGAGAAGAAGAAAGCAACAGAGTAATTAGAACACACCTACCCACAGGTAACAAAGGAGTAAGCACATACCTAGCAATAATTACTTTAAATGTAAATGGACTAAATGCCCTGATATGGGTAGCTGAAAGGATAAATTAACAAATATGTATATGATCTACCTATCTATGTGCTGCCTTTAAGAGACTCACTTGACATCTAAAGACAGAGCGAGAGGCTGCGATAGAAGATGGCAACAGAGGCAGACCCTGAATTCACCCGCTCCACAAACAAAACACATCCACACTTTTTTTTTTTTTTAAGATTTTATTTATTTATTTGACAGAGAGAGATCACAAGTAGGCAGAGCAAAGCAGAGAGCCTGATGCGGGGCTCGATCCCAGGACCCTGAGATCATGACCCGAGCCGAAGGCAGCGGCTTAATCCACTGAGCCACCCAGGCACCCCCACACTTATTTTTTATAGAGGAGCTCCCCCTGAAGACGTGAGGGCAGCTGAGTACTTTCTGTACAACTGAAGATCGACTACATAGAGAAGACCAAGAGAGACGGAGACACAGGAAGGAAGGGAACCCCCACCGCTGACTCTGAGAACCGTCATGGGGAGGGATAGAGATAGAGCTGAGGGTCAGTGGGCAGCTTCGTTGAGGCTAGGGCACAGAAAAAGATGCCCCAGTTTAAGGGGCAACTAGGACAGGAAGGAACCAGCCCTCCAATCCTGCCAAATGTTGGGGAGGGGGGGTACTGCTGCAATGCCTCTGAATCAGAGCGACTGCGGAGCACCACTGTTTACATTCCCTCTCTACCTTAATAGTGCAGGCAAGAGCACGGTGCAGGTACCACAGCTGGCCACTGTCTCACCATGCCCAGGATGCTGCCTCCACCAGCCACAGATGCCTGAGGCACAGGGGGAAAAAAAAACCCTGCAGTTTTAAATATTTTATTTATTTATTTATATGTACTTGACACAGAGAGAGAGATCACAAGTAGGCAGAGAGGCAGGCAGAGAGAGAGGAGGAAGCAGGCTCCCCACTGAGCAGAGAGCCCAATGTGGGGCTCGATCCCAGGACCCTGAGATCATGACCTCAGCCGACGGCAGAGGCTTAACCCACTGAGCCACCCAGGTGCCGCTACCCTGCGGTTTTAAAGAACAACTGGGATGTACGGTATCCAGCCCTAGCCCTCTGTCAGTAGCGGACAAGATGTTGAACCCTCCATGTTGGAGGGTCTGGTGAATGGCATTTTACATTCTGGCAGATGGGAATGGGATCCAGGCACCCAGAAGACCTACCAGTTCAGAGAGCCCCAGGCCCAGAGCTCTACCCATTGTGCAGACCCACCAAGAGGCCCCTGCACAGCACATACCAGGACACCCTTGGTCAGAGCTCACTGTAGCCTCATCTCTCTCACCAAGGTGACACAGAGGCAAAGCACTCCAGGCTGGTTCCCCTTCAGCTCCCACCAATTGGCCAGTGCGCCCCTGGCACAGAGTGCCCTGGGCCATCCCAGCCTGCACCTGCCTCAGCACTTAGCTACCCTGCCAAGCACCCTCTGTGTGCAGAGCCCAAGAGTCCCCTGGCTTGTACGAATGTCAGCTTCAGCTCTGTAGCCACAGTACACTCTGCGCATGGAGCCCCAGGACAGCCCCAGCCCACATCCACTTCAAGTCCAGAGGACTTGAGCTCCCCCACCTTCTGCCACGAGTTCTCCCCCTTCCTTCTCAGCATCTCTGAGGCAATTCAGCGCACAGTGGGGCTGTCTTCTCCCGAATTCTACCCTTTATTCTAGTCCCAGGCTTGGCTACAGAGAACCTGCTTTCCACTTCCCCAGATGAGCCTTTCACATTCATAGGGACTGATCCCCATCGTACACAGCCTCTTCAGCCTTTGCCCAAACTAGCATCCTGCTCACGGGCCATGTTCTCCCCACACTGCCTGCCAACTCCCTGACCAACACGCTCTCTCTCAGACCTCTGCTGTCTTCTGGACCTGCTCTGAGAGGTAACGAAGCTCTCAAGAAGGAGCGTCCACCTAGCCTGTAATTACTCCCTAGGACTGCTATATTAGGGAACCACAAAGTGAACAGCTCTAACAACAAGGATTTAGTGTCTGACTATTCTGGGGGCAGAAGTCTGAAAGGAAGACATCGGCAGGGACATGCTCCCTCGGAAGGATCTGCTCCAGGCCTCTCTCCCAGCTCCTGGTGTTTGTTAGGCTTGTCGCAAGGCAACTCCAGTCTTCAAATGGCCTTCTCCACTGTGTGTGTCTCCATCCAGCCACCCTTTTCCCGTAAGGACAGCAATGCTACTGGATTGGGGCCCACCCTACTCCAGTATGGCCTCACCTTAACAAACTACCTCGCAACAACCCTGTTCTCACATAAGGTCATATTCTGAGACACTGGAGGTTACACATTCAACGTATGAACCCCAAAACAAACAAGAACCCCAAAACAAGTCCCAGTGAGGTCTGACTCATTCAGCATCAATGGGAGAACCTGTCCCTCTGCCTTCATGTGTCACAGTCCAGTAACCCCTCCTCAGTCCACAGGCCTGAGTCATATACTGCTCATCCCCCACACCTCTTCCCACTCCTGTGCCCGTCTTTCTGTCTGCCTGCCAACTAGAGTGGCCAGGAGGAGATGTGTGCTCTCTTTAACTCAGCCTTCATGTGTCATTTTATACAGTGCCTTCTCCACATCAGCCGGCTTAAACGGATTCTTTTCAAGAATAACTTTGTGCCATGTGGGCTTTTCCCAGTTCAATCCAGTTTGCTTTCAACTGAAATTCAACAATCTGTCTCTTAATTGGCCTTTTAAGTTCCTTTTCAAACCTTGTGAGGATAAGAGGTTTCTCACTCAGATCATGAGTCACATTTCCCCTTCCCAGCTTTCTCGGGAGGGGTTTCTATTCTCTGCACAGGCTAGGCATGGCCCCTCTCCTGACATATTCCTTCTGACTTTTTATTGTTTCTCTCCATTGTTCGGATGCTAGAGTTCTTGGACACATTATAAGCCAAAATCACTCCAACCTCTATGGGCTGACATGATTACACACTCCAAGAACTCAATTTATTTCTTATAAGGCTCTTGTCACCAAGTAAATCTAATGGACACCATGATTCATTCATTCCATTCTCCTCTTTAATCACATACTGAAGAAAGTCTAAAATTTCATCTTCCTGTGCCTTTGGATTTCTTGTGTGAAGTCAGTGATCTCAGATGGTATGCTTGATGGTTTCTTTGTGTTGGACTCTCATATTCAAGGGCAACCCAAACATTGTTGACCAGCATTTTTGGTTTTTAGAGGGTATTTCATAAGCTGCTGTTCTAGTGAATGCCTCAAACCCTGAAATGCACAATATACATTGTATTATGTGGAAAAGCAATTCACAGATGGTTTCCTAACCTTTTTTTTCTTCTCTTTCATGGAATTCAGACTCAAATTAGGTCCTGTGTTGAGTTCTTCTTCCAGATAAGTCCATGTGCTCCTGGCATAGCCTGTGTATTAAAAAATCCATGTTTCCCTCAAGGTTATGCCTTTGTGATCCAGAGATCGATTAAAGAAGACCATTAGCAGCATTTGAAAACAGAAATTTCTCCTGAGAATCTATTTTAGTGTTCAATCAACTTGTTGATGCTTTTAGTGAAAATCAACAGCTCAGAAGTACGTAACTAACAGAGTAGTGAAAACTATCAAACGTATCTAATCAAAGTAAATAGAACCTGAGTCAATGATAGATACATGTAATGTGCATTTCAAAATATTTTTTAAATGTCATAAAATTGTATTGCACAAATCAGGGACAAGAGGCTAAGGAAGGGGGAAAGTGATGTATATAGT
Organism: Martes martes; assembly: GCF_963455335.1. Lineage (NCBI taxonomy): Eukaryota > Metazoa > Chordata > Mammalia > Carnivora > Mustelidae > Martes > Martes martes. The sequence goes on along the minus strand of NC_137892.1, from coordinate 30,305,819 downwards.
ACCAATCAAATTTAAGATGTTGCAATATAAATCCCAGATTTATAACATCCCACAGTTGTGGCAATCTGGATAGAACCTGGATAAGGTGGTTATTAGTTGTTTGTTTAATCAGCAGTGAGTTTCAGAACACAAGCCAGAGTTCACTTGACCTAGGACTGAATGGGAGCTGTGTAAGGTTATTATAGACTCATCTTTGAGGACGTGGGCTGGAAGGCAGGGGGAAGTGGTAGCTCAAAATAAACAAAGTTAAGTGGGGTTTAAAAGAGTTGTATTGTTAAAGACACTGACATCACTTTTCTACCTGGCCACTCTTATTAGAGAGACCAAAATCGTTTAAGATCCAGGTCTAAATAGGTCTTCAAATTACTGAAGACCTAGTGCCCCTAGACTGTGTACTCTTAACACCACTGGGCAGTACAATTGTTTGAAGAATTTCTAAAAAAAAAAAAAGAAAAAAAAAAAAAAAAAAACCAATGCTCTCTCACCGCTGAGATTCTAATGTAATTGTTCTGGTTTGGAGCTCAAAAATCAGTGGCCATAAATATTTCCTGGGCAACTCCAATTGAGAATCACACTTGTAGGGTAACACTGCCCAAAGAAACCAAGCATAGTGTTGGTCCTGTAGGATCCTCTGCAAAGAAAGGTCCTGTGCAGAGTATATTTAGGGAGTTTCTGATGGCGCATGTGCTCATGGCATCTCACATACCCAATAGCTTTCTAAATGCTCAGAGAAGCTGTGCAGGAAAAAAAAAAATTGTCTTTCTTTTGTCGGTCTGTGATAATCACATTGAGTAACCTCACCTTGAAATAACCCACCTAAAGTGGAGGTTTTCCAACTGTTAGCTTTTACTTACCAGGTTCTCCTACCCACTACCTTCCCCAAAGGTCATCCTGAGCAAGTTTGAAAATACTCAATTCTCATAGGGGAATCTCAACTCTCCCATGGAAGTAGGGGTTTGTAATAATTGTTACCTAATGAAAATGCTTAAGACGTACTGTACTGTTTCTCTGGGGTAGTCAAAAGCCCAGACTTTGCCTGATGTGCCTTTTTAGAGGCACAGTGAGCCCAGTGCTGGTACTAGAGAAGACCCAGAGTGAGCAGGGTCTCCTGGCCCCAGCCGTGCTGCTTTTGTGGTCATTTCCCTCAGTGACCAGATGCTAGGGAAACAGGAGCAGAAAGTTTACTTCTCAAGAAATGGGCACGGATGGAGCTTGGGAAGATGGCAGAGTAGGAGGACCCTAAGCTCACTCTGTCCCCTGTTTACCATGAGGTATCATTCATGTCCATGTCAACAAACCAGAAAGCAATCTGAAGACTGGCAAAACAAACTCAAAACTAAATGTAGAGAAGAAGTTGACTGTGAGAAGTGAAGAAGGGTAGAAATGGTAATCAGGAGTGGCCCTCAGGAGGAAGGGAGCTGCCAGTGCTGAGAGGGAAAAGCACCAGGATCCTACAAAGGCAAGATGAATTCCCATAATGTCTGGCTTTGAAAACTTAGAGCCTGACTCAGCACTGAGTGAGCAGGGAGGGGAGAGTGACAGCTGGGTCCCTGCCCTTAAAGAGACAGCAGCCCATGGATAGGCAACGGAGAAGCAACGGTTTGCACAAAGCCTGATGCCAACTGGAGGAAGATCTATTTATTCTCTTTTTGGAGTATTTTGGTGGACTTCTCTGGGAACAAAAAAGCTAACAAGCACCATTTTTCTCTCCCAGCATAAAGACAGAGCCACCTGTGGGAGGCAGCCCTGCACACTCCTTACTTCTCCTGCTAAGAATGTGTGCCACCCATGCGTCCTCCTGAGGACATGTCCACTCCTTCTGGCCTCAGCCCTTGGGCTCAGTGCAAATTTTCCTAGCCCACGCATGCACAAAGGCACCAGGAGCCCCGGTCACTGGCAGTGCCCCACACTACACCCGAGGCAACCACTGTGCTTCAGGGATCCAGCACTGGACTAGCAGCTATGTACAAATTTTGCTAAAACTCATGCCCCACTCCTGAGCCCTCCTGTGGTCACTCCCCTTAGAGCTAGCCTGCCTGCGTCTAACCCCACAAAGATGATGCATCACCCACAATAGGCGAAGAATCAGTGCAGCCCTCTGACTGAAAGAAAAAGTGACTCAGACACAACAGCCAGATGCAAGCAATACACATAGGAGCTGTCCCTGAAGAGTCGGGCTCAGGTAAATAGGGGACACTGTGCTATAGCACACTATAGGACCTCTTCTTTGTAAAGCCACTACTTGCAAAAGTAGAAGACATAGCTGACTTTGCTAACACAAAGATACCAACACAGAGAGGAATATAAAATGAGGAAAGAGAAGGATATAACCCAAATGAAAGAACAGGACAAAATCAAGCAGGAGATCTAAGCAAAATAGAAATAAGTAATATACCTGATACAGAATATAAAATAATGATCATAAAGATACTCACTGGACTTTAGATAAGGGTGGAAAACGTTATGAGACCCTTGAAAAACAGAAAAAATAACAATATAACAGAGATGAAGAACTCAATAAATGAAATTAAAAGTTAATAGCTAAAATAAGTAGTAGACTATATAGTAAGTATCAGTGATCTAGAGGACAGAGTAATGGAAAGGAACTAAGCTGTACAGGTGAGAGACAGATACTGCATAATAAGAATACACTTACTGACTCCACTGAGCATAATAGCATTCACAATAAAAGAATCCCAGGGAGAAAAAGGAAGAAAGAAATCACATTTGAAAAAATAATAGCTGAAAAATTCCTCAATCTGGGGAGGGAAACAGATATCCAAATTTAGGAGGCACAGAGATACTCCAGCAAGTTCAACCCAAGGAGGTCCACACCAAGATACACAGCAATTAAAATGGGGGGGGGGGAAGTCATATAAAAGAATTTTAAAGGTTGCAACAGAAGATAGTTACATATGAAAGAAACCCCATAAGGCTGTCAGCTGATTTTTCAGCAGAAACTTTTCAGGCTAGAAGGGTGTGGGAAAATAGATTCAAACTGCTAAAGGGGAAGAATCTGTAGCCAAGGGCACTCTACACAGCAATGCTTATGTAGAACAGAATGAAAGGGAAAGAGTTTCACAGACAAAGGTAAAAGGATTCATGACCACTAAACCAACCCTACAAGAAACATTAAGGGGAACTCTGTGATAGAAAACCAAAACCATAAGTAAAAGTTAAAAAATAAAAAACAGGAAGCACAAAAGCAAAAATCTAAAATGTGCCTATGAAAATAAGTCAAGAAGCACAAAATAAAATAATATAAAATATGATACCAACTATATGAATCATGGAGGGGATGCGAGTAAAGAATGAGTTTAAAATTAAGTAGCCATCAGTGTAATCTAGACTGCTATCTGCAGAAGGTGTTATATATAAACCAAATGGTAACCATAAGTCCAAGAACAGTAAAAGATACACAAAAAATAAGAAATCCAAGTAGATCACTAAAGAATGCCAGCAAACCGTGAAAGAGAAGGATCATAGAAAAACTACCAAAACAACCACAAAATAAGTAACAAAATGTCAATAAATATGTATCTATCAAGTGTTAGTTTAAATGAAATGAACTAAATGCTGCAATCAAAAAACAAAGTGTGACAGAATGGTTAAAAAAAACATGACCCATCTACACGCTGCCTACAGAGACTCATTTCAGACGTAAAGACACATACATGTTGAAAGTCAATGGTGGGGATAAAAGACCTCAAAGTGAGGCAAGAATCTATCAGAATCCTAGAGGAGAACATAGGCAATAACCTCTTCAACGTCGGCCACAACAACTTCTTTCAAGACATGTTTCCAAAGGCAAAGGAAACAAAAGCACAAATGAACTTCTGGAACTTCATCAAGATCAAAAGCTTCTGCACAGCAAAGGAAACAGTCAACAAAACAAAGAGGCAACCCATGGAATGGGAGAAGATACTCACAAATGACACTACAGACAAAGGGCTAATATCCAAGATCTATAAAGAACTCCTCAAACTCAACACACACAAAACAGATAATCACAGCAAAAAAATGGGCAGAAGATATGAACAGACACTTCTCCAAAGAAGACATGCAAATGGCTAACAGACACATGAAAAAATGCTCATCATTAGCCATCAGGGAGATTCAAATCAAAACCACATTGATACCACCTTACACCAGTTAGAATGGCCAAAATCAACAGGACAGTAAACGTGTGTTGGAGAGGATGTGGAGAAAGGAGAACACTCTCACACTGTGGGTGGGAATGCAAGGTGGTGCAGCCACTTTGGAAAACAGTGTGGAGAGTCCTTAAGAAACTGAAAATAGAGCTTCCCTATGACCCTGCAATTGCACTACTAGGTATTTGCCCCAAAGATACAGATGTAGTGAAAAGAAGGGCCATCTTTACCACAATGTTCATAGCAGGAATGGCCATAGTCGCCAAACAAGAACCAAGATGACCTTCAACAAACAAATGGATAAAGAAGATGTGGTCCATCTATACAATGGAGTCTTATGCCTCCATCAGAAAGGATGAATACCCAACTTTTGTATCAACATGAACAGGACTGGAGGAGATTATGCTGAGTGAAATAAGTCAAGCAGAGAGAGTCAATTATCATATGGTTTCACTTACTTGTAGAGCATAAGGAATAACAAGGAGGACATTGGGAGAAGGAGAGGAGAAGTGAGTTGGGGGAAATCGGAGGGGGAGACAAACCATGAGAGGCTGTGAACACAGAAACAAACTGAGGGTTTTGGAGGGGAGGTGGGTGGGGGATGGGTGACCCTGGTGGTGGGTATTAAGGAGGGCACGTATTGCATGGAGCATTGGGTGTGTTGCATAAACAATGAATCTTGGAACACTGAAAAATAATTACTAACTAATAAAAAAAATAATTTTAAAAATTTTAAAAAGAAAGTCAATGGTGGGGAAACATTTATCATGTAAACAAGTGTGAGGAGAAAAAGCCAGAGTAGCAATATTTTTATCAGGAAAAATAGACTTTAATGCAAAGTCTGTAAAAAGAGACAAAGAAGAACACTATGTAATAGTAAAGGGAACAATCCAACAGGAAAATACAAGTTAGAAATATTTATGCACCCAATATGTGACTGCTGAAATACATAAAATAGTTAATAACTTACATAAAGGAACTAATCAGTAGTAATACAGTAACAGTAAGGGACTTTAACACCCCAAGTACATTGATGGGCAGATCACTCAAACAGAAAATCAACAAGGAAAGAGTGGCTTTGAATGATGTAATAGACTAGATTGATCTAAGAGATATACTCAGAACGTTCCATCTAGAAATAGCAGAATGCACGTTCTTTGCAAGGGCACAAGGAACGTTCTCCAGAAGAGGTCACATTTTAGGCCAAAACACAAGCCTCAACAATTTTAAAAGATCAAAGTCATACCAAGAATCTTTTCTGACCACAGCACTACGAAACTAGAAACCAACAACAAGAAAAAAATCTGGAAAGACCACAAATATGTGGACGTTAAATAACATGCTACTGAACAATGACTGGGTCAACCAAGTAATCAAAGAACAAATCAAAGGATATGTGGAAACAAATGAAAATAAAAACACAAGAGTCCAAAACCTCTGAGATCCAGCAAAAGCAGTTGCAAGAGGGAAGTTTATAGTGATACCGGCCAACCTCAAGAAGCAGGAACAGTCTCAAACAACCAAAGAGAGATAAAAAAGAGATACACCTTACAGAGATAAAAAAGCAACAACAAACAAAACTCAAAATCAGCAGAAAGAAGTAAATAATAAAGATTAGAGTAGAAATAAATAATATAAAAATTAGAAAAGAAAACAAAACAGATCAATGAAACTAGGACCTGAGTTCTTTGAAAAGATCAACAAAATTGATAAACCTCCAGACAGACCCATTTAAAAAAAGAGAGAGGGAGAGGAAGGGAGAGAGAGAGAGAAAGGAATCAAATAAAATCACGAAGGAAAGAGGAGAAGTAACAACCAACAGCACAGAAATACAAACAGTTGTAAGAGAATATTACAAAAACTGTATGCACAAATTGGACTATCTAGAAGACATGATTAAAGTCCTAGAAACATATAAACAACCAAACTGAAGCAGGAAGAAATGGAAAATTTTAACAGAACAGTTACCACCAAGGAGACTGAATCAGTAATCAAAAACTCCCAACAAACAGAAGTTCAGGATCAGACAGCTTCACAGGTGAATTCTACCAAACATTTAGAGTTAATATCTATTCCTCTCAAACTATTCTAAAAAATAAAAAAGAAAGTTAAATTTCCAAATTCATTCTAGGAGGCCAGCCTTCAACAAAGTACATCTAGAGGAAACCTGAACATAATAAAGGCCATCTATGAAAAATGAGAAACCCACACCCATTATCATCCTTAATAAGAAACTGAGAGCTTTTCCCCTATAGTCAGGAACCAGACAGGGATGTCCACTCTCACCACTGTTCATGAACATAGTACTAGAAGTCCTAGACACAGCAATTAGACAATGAAGACAAAACACATCTGAACCGCTAAGGAAGAAGTAAAACTTCCACATTTGCAGATGATATGATGCTATATACAGAAATCCCTAAGACTCCATGAAAAAAAACCTACTAAGTCTTAAACGAATTTAGTAAAGTCACAGGATACAAAATCAATGTGTAAATATCTGTTGCATTTCTGTACACTAATAATGAAGCAACAGAAAGAGAAACCATGAAAACAATCCCATTTATAATTGCATAAAAAATGATAAGATATCTTAGAATAAACCTAAGAGGTGAAAGACCTGTATCCTGAAAACTATAAAATACAGATGTAAGAAACTGAAGATGATGCAACGAAGTGGAAAAACATTCCATGCTCATGGATTAGAAGAACAAATATTGTTAAAATATCTATACTACCCAAAGCAATCTACACACTTAATGCAATTCCTGTCATAAGACTAGAACAAAAACCCTAAAATTCATATGGAACCATGGAAGACCCTGAATTGTCAAAGTAATTTTGAAAAAAAAAATCAAAGCTGGAGGCATCACAATTCCAGACTTCAAGATATATTACAAAGCTGCTGTAATCAAAACAGTATAGTACTGGCACAAACAAAGACACATAGATCAATGGAATAGAATAGAAAACCCAGGAATAAACTCACAATTATATGATCAATTAAAGTTCAGCAAAGCAGTGAAGACTTTCCAGTGGAAAGAAGACCATCTCTTCAACAGAGTTGGGAAAATCGGTCAGCTACATGCAAAAAAGGAAACTGGAGCACTTTCTTATACCACACACAAAAATGAATTCAAAATGATTTAAAATCTAAGTGGGAAAGCCACAACCATAAAAATCCTAGAAGAAAGCACAGGCAGTAATCTCTCTGACAGTAACAACATCTTTCTAGATATATCTCCTGAGGCAAGGGAAACAACAACAAAAATGAACTACTGGGACTACATCAAAATAAAAAGCTGCTTCACAGTGAAGGAAACAATCAACAAAACTAAAAGACAACCTACCGAATGGGAGTGGATATTTGCAAATGACATATCCTATAAAGGGTTAGTATCCAAAATATATAAAGAACTTATACAACTCAACACTCGAAAAAACAAATAATCCAATTAAAGAAAGGGCAGAAGACACGAACAGACATTTCTCCAAGGAAGACATCCAAATGGCCAACAGACACTTGAAAAGAAGCTTAACATCACTCATCATGAGGGATATGCAAATTAAAACTACAATGAGTTTTTGCAACACACCTGTCAGAATGGCTAAAATCAAAAACACAAGAAAAAAGTGCTGACAAGGATATGGGAAAAAAGGAACCTTCTTACATTGCTGGTGGGAACACACGCTGGTGTGGCCACTGTGGAAAACGGTATGGATCAAACTCGCATCTCGATTTGCTCTTCTATAAAATGGGAATAATAAAATAGACCTCAAAAGGCAATTAGTAAGGTAAAATTAAAAGCAATACTGCCTTTAAAGACATCCATCAGAGAAGCTAATGTTGAATTTACTAAGCCACTCTATCAAACTTTCATCTGCATGATATAATTATTTATGGAGAATCATTTCAAGGATAATCCATCTACCCATTCTGTGCATCCCTTCACTAAAACCTCAGGAATCTGCTCCCGTGTTAGGCTACAGTGTCAAAAAGCTCTGCGCCTGCTGGTATCACAGAGGCTTGGCCCCTGTGTGTTTGTCTCCCGTTCCACTGCAGTGCAGGGCCGTGAGCTCACACGGACAAACACTGTGAGTGAGATCCCTACCCACACCTTTCAGCAATTTCCGTTGAAGATGCTGTTGAGGATTCTGCTTGGTATTCTAGAAAGTACCCTCTCTTTAAGGAGACCCAGAGGAGAAATCTTTCTTAGAGGCAAGAAGAGTTTTGTCCCCAGCACCAACTGCCGAGGCCCACCCCTGGGTAACTAGTTAGTTTTCCTTTTAAAGACATTCTAAGACATGGAACCGACTGTGTTTGCATGAACTGTGACTTAGTAATACTTGCTCCCCTTTGGGGTCTTACTATATCATTATTCTTTTCCATTTTCCGTGCACTGAATGTCGTATTTTTTAACTTCCTTAAAACACATCCCTAAAGTAAGAAGATAAATGCCTGAATAGCTAAGTGAATCAGGTGTGCACAACAGAGCTTAACTTCCATGGGCTTCTACCACATACTCCCTCACACCCTGCTGAGTTTGGGAGAACTGCACGTGGCTTAACGGCAGGCTGAAGTAACAGAAGGTTGCCAACCTGGACACCCCCTCTGTCCAACGCTGGAGAATTCTTGGTGTAAGAAGTCTCACAAAAACCTTGATGACTCCCAGGGCACTTCAAGGACACACAAGATGGTAAAGTCACAGACAAATCCCAGAGCTCCAGGAGCCTCCAATAACAATGATTACGTGTTTTGATGACTACATTTAAAAGCAAATTACCTAAAAGGATTCTTTACCAATCTGCTCTCAAATTTTGTGGGGTCCATAAATCAACTAGCCACGTTCTTATTTCTCATTCTGAAATAAGACCTACACTTCTCCCGCATCCATTCAGCTCGACGCGGCCATATCGTCTAGCACCCACTCACAGCCTCCTTCAGGTGTCGTTCAGATAAACATATTTTTCAACAAGTGATTTCACCTTGCCATAAACAGGGGAAGCTATTTTCTTCTATCAAACACATATAGTTCCCCATTGCGTGAAAATATGAGTTATTCTGGGTGCCACAGACTTACTCAAAGAAAGTTAAATGTTTGTTTTTATTGTCCGTTTGGGTCTTTCATTTAAAATAGCAGTCATCTTTTCCCCCATTACTTAAGCAACAGTATCAAAAGCCCAGTTAATGGCTCTGTACATAATCACGGGCTGAGGTCCTGACGAGATCGGATGAGAGTCAAATCGCTTATCAAACCCATATGGAGTTGTGAGGGATTGCAGTTTCTAGAAATTACTTCTGATTTAGAAATGATCCCCTGAAAGGCTGGGATAAGGCAGCTGACTACCAACCACAGATTTCCTGGCATGCAGTGCAGGTCAGGAAGGGCAACACTATTGTTTTTCTCCAACCTTCCGCCCCCAGATATATACTCTGGCAGTTCCGAAGCAACAAAATGCCCAGGGCACTGAGTTCATGACAGGGTATTTTGGAGTCGGAGCACATCCCCAGAACAGAAACTCCTGATTGAGACTCAGAAGCAAAACGGACCACGGTAGTCTAATGAGACAGACCTCCTTCCGTCACTCTGGCAGAAGGTCACACCGGTCTCTGTGTCAACAAAGCAAGCTGACAGATGTGAAAGAGCTCCCTATAAAACATGACACAATTCAACATGCGAAGTTCTGACTTCTCTTACCAAATGGTCTAGGACCCAGTGGTGCGCTGGCAAATACTTAACATCGGGTTCTCTGAGGAGTATTCATTAAAAAAATCAACAAGCTCAGATTTTACATCGTTTGTCTATTTCTATGGCATAAATTCGGAATGCTGCTACGATTCCAAGCTCCCTGTGTGATCTCACTGAATGTGGAGTTGGGAAAGGATGTGCCCCATGAGCTCGCAGCAGCCAGAGCTGCCTGGAGCTCCCTGTGCTGCGATCCCCTGGGCTCAGCAGGCAGGGAGAAGCATGGAAGAACAGAAGTTTTGCTCAGCCATCCTGCCTAGGAGAGCCCCTCCTTTTAGCTTTATTTATATCCAGACTCTCTTGTTTGTTTCCAGCTGCTGCTTCTTGCTTCAGATCATCAAATTCTTACCCTCCGCAAGGAAGGTTCTGCTGATATAACTGTAAGATCATTCCCTTGCTTCTGAGGCTCTCTCCTAGTTTTGTGATGCTGATAAGCACTTCTTCCTCCTGGACATAGTCCCTCAATCCCATAGGCACAAACCCAGAGGCTTCTGGTGGAAAGGTTTCTGGGGAGGATGTTCGTGATCATCCTACATGGTGGGTAGAGGCACGTCAACGCCATGACAAGTTGGGAAGCCAGTGAGTCCCATCCTCTGGGTGTTTGTCCGTGATTCCTCTCTATCACTACCTACCGATTCTCCCCTCCTCAATGGGTCAGACAGCTGGAAGGGACAAGGACAATGTCTTCTCTGAAGTACTCCCATTTTTAAAATTTATTTGTATTATTTTTTATTTTTATTGACTTTCTCGATGTAGCTCTGTTTCTCAACCTCCATCAGCAATAAATTCTAATATTTTGCTCCCCTAATGTAGCCACTGGGCATTGTCCTGCTGCACATGGCATCTATTAATATACGTAAGAATGTTTTAGAGGTTTTATCAAACATATTTAAGAGGACATACCTTCAATATATGTTCATTTACACAGACATTTGTATATTGTATTTATCTTATATTTGTGCATTTGTGTTTTTATATTTTGTGTTCTGTATTATATTTATATATATTGTATATATTGGTGTTTTGTATGTCTACTATACATATTTGTTTACTTGTGTATTTCATATATACATATATTGTATATATTCCATATGTACACAATATACATATTCTAAAATTTTTAGTGCTGCGTCAGCACTAAAAACCCAAGTTTGAAAATGGAATAGACAGTCCCACTCTCAGAAATGAATTAACAGAGACCACGGCTTCTTTCTCTCAAATTCCTGGGGTCCTCATGCCTTCTGTGAAGTGGTGTTTGTACATGTACAGTTTGTGGGCTTGTCAAGGCCACAAAAGTCAGCAGAGATGTCTTGACTAGTTGGCCTACCAGCATCAGCAATTCTTTCTCATTGTCCTTCCCTTCTCATTGCTCCTTAAACAGATTCCCAATTTGGAGACTAGACTCCTTGGCAGTGTCTGAGGTTCCTCCTGGCTGTCCTCTTCCATATTAAGCTCTCTATAATATGGGTGCATTCTCAGATTCAGAAATAAGCCCATCATGGACATGTGCCTCACTGATACTACAGGTCAGATTTTTTTCCCCTAGTAACATCTCCACACCCCTCCACCCAAAGTAACCGTGGGGTTTCAGTACCACAAAGTTGAAAATACAATGTGGTCCCACCGCTTCCTCTAAGCTACCAACCCAAAGATCCAGTGTGAACAAAAAGATGGTTTGGATCTTCCCTATACATCTTCTTAAGGAAGTTTCCATCTCCAGAAGCTATCCAACTTTCTAATGGCCTCTGGATTTTTAAGTAACCAAATAATACATCATCAAAATTGGGACCCTGTGAAAAATGAAATTAGGCACTGAAAATAAATAACTGATCTACAAGTGTAAATTAGGACTATCTTAAGAGACACATGGTTTCTTGAGTTATAACTTTCTTGCCATGGGCTACCTGCAGTTGTGACCTCATGCAGAAAATTTCTGTTGTGATCAGCTTCACTGGTTCACATGGTAAAGAAAAATCCTGGCTCTTTAGTTAAACTTGTATTTTTTGAACTCCGTGTCCCCTCAGGGACTCTAATACCACAATCTTTCTGTCTCCACAATTCTTCTTTTGATCATTCTTGCCATCAGAGAATAGTCTTAGAATCCAGGCATACTTTCTGCCTCTGCCTTTGAGACGTCTCCACCCTACCCCAGAGAATCAATTTCACCATGGAAGCATGTTACAAAAGCACAGAAATGTTGATGACTATAGTCCTGAGTTCCATTGTAAAAGAATCAGGAACTGTCCTCTCTGGAAGAGGCAATGGAAGAATAGGGTTTGCAATTAATGACATGAGAAAACCTAGAGAAGATGCATTTTTGTTGGCAAAGATCTGGAGTTGAGTTTAGGAAATTATATGATAGAGGACTGACAGAATATAAATATAGGCTGGAGATACAAGCTTGAGTGTCACCAAGACATGGAGAGTTTTTAAAGTCATACAAACACTGGGCAATATGTAAGGCTGGTTCAGCATGTAAAAATCGATAATTGTAATCCATCCCATCTATAGGCTAAAGAAGAAAAATCCTATGGTTATATAAATACATGCAGGAAAAGCATATGGCAAAATTGAACCCCCATGATAAAAACTCTCAATAAACTCAGTATAGAGGGGAACTTCCTCAACTTTATAAAGAATATCTATTAAAAAAAAAAGTTCACATATAACATCATATCTAACGCTGAGCTTTTCCCCTAAAATTGGGAACAAAAGAAGGATGCCTCTTCTCATCACTCCCATTCATCAAAATGGAAGTCTTAGCTAATATATTAAGAAAAGGAAATAAAAGAGATACAGACTGGGAAGGACTAAATAAAAGTGTCTTTTTTCACAGATGACATGACTGCCTATGTAAGAAATCCTAAAGAAAAAAATCAACGACAACAACACAAAAACAAATACAAACCTCATGGAACTATTAATTGTAGCAAAGTTGCAGGATACAGAGCCAGCATATGAAATCATATTATAAATACTTATGTGTAAAGACCTTTCCCATATATCACTAATGAACAGTTGGTATGTGAAATAAAAAAAGCAGTATTGCTTACATTAGCACCACAAAATTAAATACTCATGTAGAAGGCTAACAAAATATGTGTAAGATCTATATGAGGACAAATATGAAACTCTGATGAAAGAAATAAAAAAATGAAATAAATGCAGAGATAGTCCATGTTCATGTATAGAAAGTCTCAATATTATTAAGATGCCAATCCTCTCTGAATGAATGTACAGATTCAGTGTAATAGGCAATCAAAATCCCAGCAAATTATTTTGTGGATATCATCAAAGTGATTCTAAAGTCTGTATGGGGTAGGGGAGGGGGAAAGGCCCAGTATAGCCAATACAATATTGAAGAAAAGGAACGAACACAAGTCAGAGGACTGATGCTACCTGACATCAAAACTTACTAGACAGCTATAGTAATGAAGACAGCGTGGTATCAGTGAAATAATAGATAAGTTGATCAGTGGGCTAAAACAGAAAGCCTAGAAATGGATCCACACAAATATAATCAACTGATCTTTAACAAAGAAGCTAATGCAGTCCACTGGAGGAGGGCTAGTCTTTCCAACAAATGGTGCTAAAAAATTAGACATCTATATACATGCAAAAGAGAAGGAAGAATTTAGAAACAGCCCTTAGACACTTCACAAAATGTAATTCAAAATGGATTAGAGAATAGACCTAAATATAAAATTTAAAACTACAAAAATTCTAGATGATAGCACAGGAAGAAATCTAGATGACCTTGGGTTGGGCACTAAACTTTAAGCTACAATACCAAAAGCCTATCCATGGGAAAAAAACAATTTTAATATGTTGCACTTCATTTACATTATACACATGCACTCTTTGAAAAATACCTATAAGGAGAATAAAAGGATAAGGCATAGACTGGGAGGAAATATTTATAAACCAGCTATCTGATAAAGGAGTGGTATAGGAAATAGAGAAAGAGCTCTTTAAACTCAACCATAAGTAAACAGGCAAGCCAATTACAAAATGGGTGAAAAACCTGGACACCTCACCAAAGAAGATACACAAATGGCAAATAAGCATATGAAAAGGTGGTCAACATCTTATGTCCCTGGGTAACTACAAATGAAAACAACAAGGAGATAAAATTATCCACTTATTAGAAGAGCTAAAATCTATCAAACTGGCAATACAAAATGCTGGTGAGGATACAGGAAAACAGGAACATTACTGGTGGGAATGAAAAATGGTACATTTTAGAATACACTTTGATAGTTTCTACAAATCAAAGCAATCATGTTCCTAAGCATTTGTTTCATTGAGTTGAAAGGTTATGTCCACACAAAAACCTGCACACAAATGTTTATGCCAGATTTACTCACCATCTTCCCAAACCAGAAACAACCAAGACATGCTTCAGTGGGCAAATGGATAAACTGGTACACCTACACAGTGGAATTCTCTTCAGTATTAAATAAATGCACTACTGAGCCATGAAAAGACATGGCCTAAATGCATATTTCTAAGTGAAAGAAATCAGGCTGAAAAGGCTCTAGGATTCCAAATACCTGACATTCTGGAAAAAGCAAAACTATACTGGTCATAAAAACATGACTGGTTTTCAGGGATCTGGAGGAAGTGGCGGATGAATACGTGGAGGACATGGGAATCTATAAGGCAGTGAAACTGTTTTGCACAAACTATAATGGTGGATCCACGTCATTATGCATTTGCCAAAACTCAAAGAACAATAAAACAAAACCAGTGAAGCAATGCAATGACTGTACTTAAAAATGTATTCATTCTTCATCAAGATCAAAAGCTTTTGCACAGCAAAGGAAACAGTCCACAAAACAAAGAGGCAACCCACAGAATGGAAGAAGATATTCACAAATGACAGTACAAAGGGCTGATGATATCCAAGATCTATAAAGAACTCCTTAAACCCAACACACACAAAACAGATGAACACTCAATAAATGGGCAGAAGACATGAACAGACACTTCTCCAAGGAAGACATGCAAATGGCTAACAGACACATGAAAAAATGCTCATCATCATTAGCCATCAGGGCGATTCAAAACAAAACCACATTGAGATACCACCTTAAACCAGTTAGAACGGCCAAAATTAACAAGATAGGAAACAACATGTGTTGGAGAGGATGTGGAGAAAGGGGAACCCTCTCCCACTGTGGATGGGAGTGCAATTTGGTGCAGCCACTTTGGAAAACAGTGTGGGGAGTCCTTAAGAAATTAAAAATAGAGCTTCCCTATGACCCTGCAATTGCACTACTGGGTATTTACCCAAAAGATACTGATATAGTCAAAAGAAGGGCCATCTGTACCCCAGTGTTCATAGCAGGAATGGCCACAGTCGCCAAACAGTGGAAAGAACCAAGATGACCTTCAACAAACAAATGGATAAAGAAGATCTGGTCCATATATACAATGGAGTCTTATGCCTCCATCAGAAAGGATGAATATCCAACTTTTGTATCAACATGGACGGGACTGGAAGAGATTATGCTGAGTGAAATAAGTCAAGCAGAGAGAGTCAATTAACATATGGTTTCACTTGTGGAGCATAAGGAGTAACACGGAGGACATGGGGAGATGGAGAGGAGAAGTGAGTTGGGGGAAATCGGAGGGGGAGATGAACCATGAGAGACTGTGGACTCTGAGAAACAAACTGAGGGCTTTGGAGGGGAGGGGGTGGGGTGTTGGGTGAGCCTGGTGGTGGGTATTAAGGAGGGCATGTATTGCATGGAGCACTGGGTGTGGTTTAAACAATGAATTCTGGAACACTGAAATAAAATTTTAAAAAATATATTGGTTCATTAACTGTAAGAAAGATATTACACTAATGTCAGGTGTTGATAGAGGGGAAACTTTTGGAGCGGTGAGGTCAGAGATGGGTAAGTGGATTGTTATTTACTATCTTCTCAATCATCCTAGAAATCTAAAATTGTACTTTAAAAAAATGAAGCCTAGCAATTATAAAAAAATGAGGCAACACAAAAGCACCAAGGGAGTGACCACTGATAAAGAAAAAAAAGAGGCTCAAATGATTTCCTGGCGCACAACATTGTTTGAAGTTTGACGAGATGAGAAGGCACTAGCAAAGGAGATTGTGCGGGAGAGTCCAGTGAATTGAGAGGAAAGAGAACATGATGTCCTGGGAGTAAAGTGTTGCCAGGAGGAGGCAGTGATTAGTCATGGCAGACAGTACAGATGAACCAGGTATGCTGAAGGCATTTATCATATTTAGCAAAGAGGAAATCATCATTCACCTTGAATAGTGAAGTTTGGGGGAATAGAAGGGGGTAAAGCCCTGATTCTATGATCTTAAGAGAAATGGAAGGAAGGGAACTGGAAATCATGACTGGAGACAAAGCTTTTTAGGAATCTGGCTGCAGAATGGAGTCAAGAAAGGGCAAAACTCAAGGGGATAGAGGAATAAGAGCAAGTGCTTTGAGATGGGCAAGTTTGCAAAGTGCAGATGTAAAGGAGCCAATGAAGAGGAGAAAGAATGGTTCTATAAAAGAAAGAGAGGGAAAATCCTAAAATGGCGAACCACAAGGAATGGCATCTTGTCCACAAATGGATGAAGTGGGGGACCAAGACCAACACATCCCTACTCATAGCATGGAAAGAATAGTCCATGTGCACAGATGCTGGTAGCTGGGACGACAGAGTTGAAATTCTCAGCATCGGGGCGTCTTTTCTCCCAGATAAAGAGAATACATAACTGACCACTGGAAGGGATCATGGGGCAGAAGGGGTTGAGCTTTGTAGAAAAAAATTATAAGCAGCCATCCAGGGGTGGGAGAGTACGATGCAACAGCATCGCCATAAGTAGTCGGAGCCAAAATGAAACAGCGCAGATTGTAACGGAGGACAGCAGGCACAGTTACGTATTTTTTCCTAGCCTTGTTCAACTGAAGAGGTACAGGCTGAGGTTAGTCAGTGTGGAATTTAACCACGGAAGGTTTGCTAGGTGATTCTGCTCCAAGATAAGACAGAAGGAAGAGAGCAGGGGCATTGATGTAAAAGAATGCCACAGAGGTGGACAGAAGTTGAGTGACGATACAAATTAGGACATAGAAGGGGAAGTGGGGGATAATTAATGAAAAAGTTGTAAGAAAAATGGGTATTGTGTCCTGGAGAAGGAGGAACATATTTTTTTAAGAGTCATGGTCCTGGAAGGAGTGAAGTTGAAAAAAATAGTGGGTCGTAGTTGGGGAGGGAGAGACGTGAAACTGTGAATGTGGAAAAGTGGGGGAGACTGATAATGAGAATCTCTGGGGTATCCCCACTGGAGTGAACTAGGCTTGTCATGGACCATATCATTGGAAGACGGGAGGTGAAGGAACTAAGAGACCAGGGTATTCAGAAAGGTCACCTTCATGGACGGAGATAGGAAATCACCAAGAACTGTTAGCTGTGGTGAGCACGGGGAGGGGAGACAGACTTGGCCCCGTGAACGCTGCTTATGTGGACATATTCAACTCCTGGCAGATGCCATGTTTGTCACATGAGTTGCAGAATTCCTGTGCCTTCACTCCTGAGGAGATATATTTTGTCTCGTGTGCTGTGCACTTCAGGAACCAACCAAAATAATGACACATTTCACAGGAGAACAGGACCAGGATCAAGGTTATGGAATTCAACAAATATGAACTGTCAGATGCTAGAGGATTGGCTTAGTAGTAAAGACCTCAGGGTCAAATACTCAAGTTTCCCTGGAACCAGAGATTCCAATCTCAAAAGCTTCAACTCAGTCCTTCACCCTTTGAAGGCAGATAAATTGGGTTGCACAAAATTGATTGGCTAGGGTCTTTGAGATGACACCATAAGACCAAAAGCTCCATCTGCTTTCTTAGGACATCAGGTAATTTGTGGCTTTTTTAGGAACAAGAATTAACAATTAAAAAAACTTGGTCAAAGTAATGGTAACATCAATTTTCCTCTGGAATATATTCGCATGTAAGTCACCCCCCAAAAGTAAGCAGAGAGAGTGACAATAAGCTGTCAAAGCGAGTAAGTTCTATATTGCTGCCTAGCTCAATAATGCGGTTGTCAGTGTGTATGTATGTGTGTACATGTGTATGTAAAATGTGTGTGCACACACACACAATCTATTTCACATGGAACAAAATGTCAACCCCAAACAAGGGAGGTGTTTTGCCTTTTTTTTAAGGTGAGGACAAAGAGAACTCTAAGAAACAAAATCACCTTGGGTATTTTCAGAACTATTATTACCATCCCTCCTAGTAATTCAATATAGGGTGGGTGTCAAACAGATTTCATTGTCCTTTTTATTTTTCAACATGGTCTGAGAGTACAATTATCCAGTGAGGCAAACCCATGACCTATAATGAATGTAATTAAGAGAATAGGGAATTTAAACTGCTTGCAAGGGCACTGTATCTCATTAGTAGAAAACTGATCACATCCAACTCATCACACGGCCACAGACTTTTCAAAGTACCGAAAGCAAGTTCAGTGCTTGGAAAAATTGACATGAGTATTACCAGGTTGCTAAGCTCCTGTGGCACTTATAAATACACGAGGTGTAGGTCAAACTGCAGGCAGGGGCAAAGGCTGTGTTGGAGCATCAGGAAATTATCACAGATTGCAGAGAGGAAACGGTCATCAATAATGGCTTTTCTTCACAGGGTTTGTTCGTGTTTTGAAATGAATTACTAGTAGGGCGCCTGGGTGGTACAGTTGGTTGAGCATCTTACTCCTGGTTCCAGCTCAAGTCATGATCTCAGTGTCGTGAGATCAAGCTCCGTATCAGGCTCTGTGCTGAGCTTGGAGTCGGCTTGAGTTTCTCTCTCCCTCTCCCGGACACTCACATGCTCTGTCTCTCTGTGTGTGTCTCTCTCTCAAATAAATAAATCTTTTAAAAATGCACTACTAGACATAAACCAGCATACTGACCATGCAGACCTTCTCGTGAATTTCTGTCACAAAAGTGGAACAAGGATTCCAAGGAGGACAAGCTTCAGACAAAATAGTCGACCAGTTACCAAGTCTGTTTAATGAAGTCAAGCATAGTTTTCTTCTTCCGACATTCCTGGTCTAGAAAAGTAGAGCAAGTACTCAAGCACATTGTCCACTGAACCCATTTTTCCCTAACAAATTAGGATTAAATGATGGCCCTGGGTCAGTGCCACTAAGTGACCCGTTAAACAGGCTCTGCTTTCCTTCCATTTATTTATTTCTATCAGGCAGTGATGACTCAATTCATAGCCTATAGATTATATGGCAGCTATGTAAAGTTTAGATCTGTCCAAAATGGTGGTTACTGCCATATTATATAGTTTTTATGAGACCAGTGCGTGTAATTTATGGGGGAGGGGAGGAAAAGCATTTGGAGATGATTAAAAATGAAAACATAACCAGACTGAGAATGATGACTGTATTTTCATCCTTAGTCATACATAACTACCCAAAGCATTAGCTGTGGCCGTGTTCCATTGTTCTCCTTTGTGCTCCTGTGGGCTATAAATTAGTGCTAAGGAAATGGGGCAGGAACTAGAGACCCCGGCCTTTAAGGTAAAATGATACTTGATTCTATCCATGCAAGTGGTCCTGTGCTTCTTGGTCATTAATCCTTTATTTTTCAGATGCTAGCTCACTAACCCCTCATGACACTTCCTGTGCTAAAACTCTCCTCGATGTATCCTATCCCGTCTTATGATAGAAGGGTCCTGAACCTAGGGAAAGATAAATGCCTTAATCTAGGTGTTGGCTGTATTTGACAGTCACTCGAGTGTCCACAGAAGCAACATTTTCAAGCAAGGTAAAGAAGGGATTTTATGCCTTTTAAATCTAGGCACAATGGCTAATTCTGTTCTGTTAGTGCCTAGTTCTGCTTCGGTGGTAGGGATAGACACAGGAGGATACAACACTCTACAGCTGATGATTATCTTTAATTTGGAGTTACCATTTTTGCTAAAAGCTACCTTATGCCCTCACCGTCCATGAAGTTATAGGAAGGCAATAGTAAGCCAAATTTTATGAATGTGAAACTAAAAATGACAGCATTGTGGAATTAACCTGAAATTGAAAACACATTTCAGGCTTTCAAATTCCCTTGCCTGTTCTTTAAACCCAGCAGTCAAGGTAAGTTACCCTCCGGCATTGTCTCAAGTAATTTTATGTATTCTTAGGGAGCAAAGATGAGTTATTCAAACTGGACTTTTAAAAAGTCTACTGATTAAACACTCAGATCAATGCCAAGTCTATTTCCTAGAATATTCTCCTAGCCCCAGGCTGAGCTTGTAGCATTACTCAAGCTTTCTTGCTTCTGAGATGATCATGGATCCATCTCACAGCAACTATCATTAGTTAACTGGCACTGGCATTGCCCATCACTATCTCCAGTGTTGCAAATTAATGAAAACTTTGGCATTCATAGATCAACATTATCACAGTGCGGTTATTAGCCAAATTTAAAGCACTCTGAGAAATGTAAAACTTGTTTAATGAAACATTAATTGCAGTTTTATCTAGAAATTCTATGTGATCAGGCTCTTGGGGGTTTCTCTGACACCATCCAATTCTTCCATTTGCTGACACCAAGAGGGCATCTAACAATTCAATTCAGTGAGGATACTCCTTACAGCAGGCACAGACCTGACTGGTTAAGGACTAAGTCCCACGAGGCTGCTCCCACTTCAAGTGCCAGCCACAAGTCCAAGGCCACCTACTGACTCACTGGTTATAAATAAGGGGGGTTCCCATGACCTTGTTCTCAAGTTTAATAATTTGCTACACCAAACCACAAAACTCAGGAAGACATTTTACTTAGATTTACCGGTTTATCACAAAGGGTACAAATGAAGAAACAAATGAAGAGATTCATAGACCAAGGTCTGGAAATGTCCTAAGTACAGGAGCTTCTGTCTCTGTGGAGCTGGGGTGTACTGCCCCCCGCCTTTTGGCACATGGAGGTGTTGGTCAATCGAGAAGCTCATAAAATCTCACTCCAAAGTCTTTACAGAGCTTAATCCAGATCCCCTTCCCTGCCTCCTGCAGGTGGGTGGATGGGCTGAAAGTTCTAATCCTCTCATCACTTGGACTATCTGGTGACCAGCCCCATCCCTTGAGTACCTAGGGACCCCACCCTCAGTCACCTCATCAGTGAAAGTTCCAGTGTGATCAAAAATGCTTCCGAATGAATAACGGAAGATATTTCTAACACAGAAGATTCTGAAGATTCCAAGAATGTCTGTGCCAGGGACCAGCAACAGAGACTTTATTTTTATTTCTTACTCTACGAAAGATATCCACTTAATAACTATTCAACTCTACTAAATGAATAACCATATACATATATATAGAGAGAGAGACTTATTAAATGAATCCTAATTTTTTTTCTAACAGACTGTTAGGTCTGGGGATACAGTGACAGAAAAACAATACTATTGCCCCCCAACTGATGGATTCCAGCGGTAGAGGGAACTGACATTAGTCAAATAAACACAATGGAAAGAAATATCGAGCACCAAGAAAAGAAAATAATGAGCCACATAATGGCTGGATTGGCTCCCCAAAGGCTGGGGCATGGTTCAAGAAGTTTTCCCTTAGGAAGACAGCTGTGAGCTGAGTTCATCAGAGTGAGGGGTGAACGACTGAGGGAGGCCCTGACAAGGCTACAAGGCCGTGTGGAGGTGGCTAAGCAGAGGCTGACCAAAGCACAGAGAAGATGCGGTTTTCTGAAAATGAGCCCACGTAGGGGTTTCTTCAAATACATCATCTTCTTTAGTATTATCATAGATCTTTTCACTCATTACTATCACAGTTACTTATAAGAATCCACTGAGATCACAGAACTAATCTGAACTATGTTCATTTGGGCCCAAGAGGAAAAGGAACAGGGCTGCAATTAAATAGACTATGCATTTCCACAAAACGTGCCACGGTTATCACCATCAAATGAAGGCATGAGTGCGGTCTTCACGAATTTTCCAGTTACAGGTCCACAACAATAGTCACCAAATGTCTTAGGCAAGAAGGGAGAACAGTAGCTCCCTCCTATTTTTCTCTCCTTTTGGTTTTTCTCCACACTGGATTGATTCCTAGAGGAGCTGCCGCCAGGCGGTATCAAGGATGCCCACGGCAGCTGAAAACATCGTAGCTCCCTGTGCCCACGGACACGGAGCGTTCTTTCCTCCAGTCCTGCAAAATTCTCAGGAAAGGTTCTGACCGGTCTCGAATCGAGTCACGTGGCCATGGGGAAGCCAATCACTGCAGCCAGAAGAACACTGGGGGGGGGGGCGGGGGGGCGAGGGGGGGGACCAGCACAAGGAGCACGCCCACTCCTGGGGCCTCTGGAATAGGGCTAGAGGCTTGTATCCTCCCTAGACAAAGGAGGGACCATTTCTGGAAGGAAAAGATGTCACTGAACAGAAAAAATGTTTGCATGACCACTCTACGGAATTTAACATTTTAAAAATTAATGTTCTCCTACCTTAAATTTGCTGACAAGACGCAAGCAATACACATATGGCGAGACTCTTTACAAGCAGGCCTGTGTTTTGATCTCTTCAGAAAGCTCTAATGGCCCTTGCCCACGCACTGAATGGCAGTTTGCCTTGCCTGTCTGTTCTGTCACGAACACGACGTGCTTCCGCCTCTCCTCAGCTTAGGCGTCTTCATTTCTAACGGACCACTCCTGTGTCCCCAACGTCTTCACCTTCTCTCACAGCGCACCCAAGAGGTAGATCTTACCCGCGGACGCTCATGGGAAGATTCTACCACCTCTGCATGCCCAATTAGTTGGCACTGCTAAAAACACGAGGCTTCCGAATGGTCACGACAGACATGAAGAGGGGGAAAAGGACAGAAAGCCAGCTCTCTGGCTTTCTTGGACCAAAATAGCGAGTAAGTCAAATTTGCCTTGGGTGTTTGCCGGCTTCTGTCTCTCGGGGCCCATGGAGCCCCAGCTTGTTCAAAATCACCCTCACTTCCCAAAACACACTTTCCAGGCTGCCCCTGAAACCAAAGTTCCCTGAGAAAGAAGAGAGTGGAAATACAAAGAATGCATTCAGTGATTTGTTTTACATTATAAAGGGACCTCATATCAATAACAATAAGGGATAATTAATTAAAACCCTGAAAAATTGTCCTTGTTCCATGTTGTTCCACTGAATAATTTATCACGGCATCATCAACCAACCCCACCACAGCCCCAGTACCTAAGGAGCAGCGTCTCTCCCTTCAGTTTGGATGTGGCTCTCCTGCCCCTCCCCCTCCTCCCTCCCTGCCCCCTGAATCCTGTGGCCTCTTGGTCATTTTAGTGCTCATCACCACGGTTTTGAGTAGTTCTCTTTAAAAAACGTCAATGCTTCCTTAACTACTGAAATGCAGTCCTTTTCCATGGGCTTTAAGGGACCAGGAGCCACATAAAAGAGACTCTATGACTTTGTTTCTCAAGAAGGACACATCATCCCAAAACAACCCCCAGGAAACCCACAAGAAGCTCTTCCTGACCTCTGTATGCCATTCAGTCTCCCTCCATGGCTTTGTTATTTTTGGACCCTGAAATGACAGAGTTGCGTGCCAAGCTCTTCCTCACAGCAGGTTCATTTAGCAAGATGGGCTGCTGAGTTCCTACTTCCCCCAGCTCACCACCTCCAGGCTTCAAGACAAGCCTGGGTCTTTAGCTCCTCCCAGGACGGCCCCCTCAGTGCAGACCATTAAAATGACACAATGCCAATATCATAACGGAGGCACAGCTTCTGTATCAGAAGCCAACAACAAGGTCATCACCAGCCAAGGACCAAATACAGGCCATGTCCGATGTCCTTTTTTTTGGCCCCCGTCACACAGTTTTCAGTCTTTACCCACAGATGAGGGCATCTTAACGTAACTAGAAATGTGGAGAAGGAAAAAAAAAAAAAAAAAACCCAACACATTATGCAAATGTAGTAACAAATGTAAAATGATAAATTAGCAAGCAACTATTTAATTATTACTGTGACTAATTCCTGGAGATGCCACGGCTAATGAACCTGAACTTGTCCGGGTTGACTGCAGTGTGCTGTTGAAACATTTCCATTTGGTTTGTTTGCTGCTGGTGCAGCTCAGTGAAGTACATAGCATCTGTTTAATGAGCTCCCACTTCATTAGAGAGCTGTACTACTTACTGAGTCACTCTCCTTAAGCATGCAGGCTGTGTACTCTGCTGTTGTTTTAAAGCAAATACTAATTTATGATTACCTGTCACATTAGGCCACTGAAAATTGTACTCACACTGGCTCCCATGAGCGGAATGCTAATGAGCTGATTATGGACTGTGGTGGTGCCCCTCACTTAGAATCCGCGGACGTAAATCCCGACTCCCCCTCCAACGTGGGCTCCAGAACAATAGACGCGGTTTGAGAGGACAGACTGGGGAGTGAAAGGGGTGGGGTGCAGTCATCACATGGAAATGCCCAGACTCTAAGGCTGACAAACTCAGCACTGACCTAATTCAACGTGCGCGGATCGTCAGAAACACCCGCTACACTGTGTCACGTATGGAGGAAGATGAATGACTCTCCCGCTATTCACTCCCTGCCATGGTCATTATCTAATTGAAGTCTGATGCCCGAGCCAGGCGGATCCTGACATGGGGACTGTCAGCCTCTATTGTATGGAAGAAATCCTATAGATGTGTCCTAAAAGGTACTTGCAGAGAAAATTCCAATCAATGACACTTCTCCAAAATGCAGCTTTTCATTTCCAAGCCTAATATTTACCTGCAGGCTTCAGCACAATGCTTTCACCAGGGTTGTGGTTTTTGAGTGTTGTTTTTTTTTTTCCCTGCCTCTCTCCATTACAAGCATGCCATTTGCCCTTGAAAATAGAGTAGTAAGCAAAGTGCCTCATTAAGTCTGTTTTTTTTTCTTCTTAGTTTATCCCTTACAATTTGCCTCCATAAGTTAAGACTACAGGAAGTTAAGATTCTTGGCTCTTATTGGCTGTCTGTTCTGTTTTTATCGTCCCGACTTCATTCTGCCTGGGGACACGGTGGCTTGTCTCTGAGATACAGGACTCCAGACTTCCTTAGTAATGTGTGGACCAGTCAGTATCTGTGCTTTAGAAACCCTGCTCCCAACATCCAAGGCGAGGATCAGCACGATGCTGGAGGTGCCCAGGAAGCATTCAACATTGCTTCCCACGTGGAATACTGCGCTCCAGCTGCCATGGGCGGCATCTGTGTGTGCTCATGTCTTCGGCGAAGATAAAAAGCCTAACCAAGGGGAACCCCGGGTGGCTCCATCGGTTAAGCACCTGCCTTCGGCACAGGTCATGATCCTTGGGTCCTGGGATCGAGTTCCGCATCAGGCTCCCTGCTCAGTGAGCAGCACACTTCTCCCTCTGCCTCCCACTCCCCCAGCTTATGCTCTTTCTCTCTCAAATAAATAAAATCTTTTAAAGAAAGAAAGAAACCTATCCAAGTTAGCCATGTGCCTACAACAAGAATACAAAGATGAGTACTATTTTATACCTCTGCTTCCCGAGCCCATCGTTCCTTTTTTTTTTTTTTCTTTTTTAAGATCACCTGTTTAGACCCTTGAGCTTTCTTCCCGTAAGAGTTTTTAACATTTACCCTCTCGTTTTTCACGCGGAGCTGCCCAGGACTGACAACTAGAACGGGAGAAAAAGAATAAAAAAAAATAAATGCCCACCTTTGACATAGCTAAAAGGAAAAACAGGCAAGAATAAGCATGAATCCTCATCTACAGATGCCTGTTATACATTTTAAATCAACTCCCAACTAGCCATCATAAAGCTCGATCGCGCCATCTCCAGCAGCTCTGGATAATGCTTCCTTGAACAAGTTGGTAATTTTGCCTCCCCTTTGTCTTGCCGCAGTGAGGGGAATGAGCCCTCGACAGACAGGAACAGATCTGGGTGCTTGCTCTGTCCAGTCGCTGTGCAGACCTTAAACTTTGGGCTTTGTCACTTTCACTAAGAGCAGGACAAACTGCTAAGTTTCAAGCTCTGCTATTCTGTAACTCTCCCCTAACCCCGACTAAAGGAGCCCCAATCCACATGGTATCCAAGACTATTAAATTGCTACTATTAATATTGACTGCATTTCAGGTTTACTCTATCTAGAAAGATGGAAACCATTCTTAAAAATCAGCAATTTTGGGAGCGCCTGGGTGGCTCAGTCGGTTAAGTGTCTGCCTTCGGCTCGGGTCATGATCCCAGGGTCCTGGGATGGAGCCCCACATCAGGCTCTCTGCTCAGCAGGAAGCCTGCTTCTCCCTCTCCTACTTCACCTGCTTGTGTTTCCTCTTGCTGTATCTCTCTCTGTCAAATAAATAAATACTTTTAAAAAAAATTAGCAATTTTCTGCAATGCACCAAAGAAGTGACGTGGCTTCTCATGGCCCCTCAGGCACAATCTACACCCTGGCAACCTTGACCCACTGTTTCTTAAAAGAAACCATGTTGACTCTGTCTTAGGCCTTCACACATCTGACTCTAATTACAAATTCTAAATTATTGGGCAAATTGGCGTATCGCTTTTTTTTTAACGAAGGTTGAAGAATCAGGATACCTAGTTGTTCATTTTATTGTCTTACTACAAATATAACATTAAAAAAAAAAAGAAAAAAAACTGAGGTTCTTCAAGAGAGTATTTTTCATGGTATTTATATCTAAACTGCAAAAAAAAGTGGAAGCAAATTAGTTAATTACTGTCTCCAACTGTATGGGTGCTAACAAATTCCTTTTCCTCACCTATAATGAACTCCTGGTGCCCGCCGCCAAGACGGGGGTGGGGTGAACAGCGGTGTGGGTTTTTTCTCTGCAAGTAAATTGCTTTTCCTGATTTACATGGGGCGGGGGGGGGGGGGGGTTGGAGAGACAGAGTGCCTATTTACAGACTAGATAATCCAATTGGCTTATTTTGCAAAACAGTTTCTTCCCCCTCATTGGCAGCACTAGGCATTGTGCAGGCTCTCAACCGGAGTGAAAAAGGATATGCATTAGATACAGGGACACACAATGACCGTGCTCAATTTCCTAAATGCGGCAGGGTTCACTGAACGGGAAGGCAGTCATGCAACACTGGGAGCAACATTTTGTTTCATGTTATGAGAGGCATATGCATTAGATGTCCACAATGAAGATGAATAGGGAGGAGAAATCTTACCGAGAGGTAGAAAAAAAATGAGAGATTTTTATTAGAACTTTTCATTTTGCGGGGGGGGGGGGGGGGGGTGGTTCTTAAGAGACTTGCCAAATAGGATTTCGCACGTTTGACCGTTTCCCAAAACTCATTCTTTGGAGGTTGGAATAGAGCTCATGGCTGTTAAATATTCTTTCATGAGACGAGTCAGATAAAATATATATAGATGTGTAGATACAGATGAAAATGTAGAAATACACATGCCCATAAATCAATAGCCAATGGTATGTGAAAAGAGCAGAGGAAGATCAGTTGGAAAGGAGGGTGTGAAGGAGGGAACCAGCAGGGCTTGGGGGGAGGGGGGGTTGGGGGAGTGGGATGGCTCAGTGGACTTTGTGTTCTTGTTTTCCACAGCTCATCAGAGAGGTCACGTGCAAAAATCCTTCTCTGAGAGTCGCAGTCCTGCTTTCACACTGCAGTTGGCTGGGAAAGAGAAATGCACCTATTAGACATGTGATTTTCATGAGAAAGGAAAATCTGAAATGGTCAAGTCGGATACACAGGGCTTTCTACACGGGCAGTGACCCCGCTGTCAGGGAGTCATCCTCCTAGCAGCCAAACCAGCCACAAAGACAAGAAGAGAAACTGAATGTGCAGAGACAAAAGTGACCAGCATCCCCACTCCCAGAGGGACCCTCCAAATAGCCCATGATGGCAATGCTGTCACCGTCCGGGCCATCATGGGGTCCCGTGAATAAGCAAAGTGACAAGCAAAACTAATTGGTGGCAGCAGTTGATGAACAAGTGCCCACGGAAGAGCCACCACCGAGTGATTCCTTTCTCCAAGCTCTTGGGGACAAGCGAGGCTCCAGGAGAGGCTCCCGGTTGGTAAGGGGGACTGTCATCTCAGCACATGTGGGTACATACTTGCACACACAGCATCAAGGGGAGCACTAGGTGAACACGCACATGTTCCATTCCTTCTGTGTACTTCCAGGATGATACAGTGGGCTCGTCTCAAAGTTCAAATGCCACATCTGAGAGTCTGCTCCGTCTCGTGCCACACGATACTTTCCTGGGGAATTATGCTTTCTGAATGTGACTGTCAGACCGGGTCTCAAGAAAGTAAGAGCAGAGCAGGTGCAGAAACACTTAGCCATACATGCACTGCAAGTTGCAGGGAGGTCACGTGCTCTGTTAAAAAATCCTATGGCTCCCTCGAAACCCATGGGCTCTGTCCTCACCCTCTGCTTTGCAAACAATTCTACTGGGCAGGGGCATCTCGGGGTTCTCGCTGACGTCAGAGGCAAAAGGCACCGGGTGCAGACACCGTCTTCTCCCTCCGTGAGGTCAGCCCCTTCTGGCCCGCACCTGGGGAGGAGGGCCCCCCCCACCCCTACGATAGGGTTGATACTGGGTTGGCCTCCATGCCCTGCAGTCAGCACAGGGACCTTTCACCATGGTGCCATGATGAGGACCCTTGGCCTCATCGTCTTTGCCTTGAGTTTTTCCCACACCATGATTTGGAACAGGAGCAACACCAGCAGAGAAAGAGAAAAGGAAAAAAAAAAAAAAAAAAAAAGCAAGAGGCTTCAGAGGAGATGGGAAATCACCAGAGTCTTCGAGAAGAGGGAGAGGGAGTCACAGAGCGAGCACGGGGAGCTGCTTTCCTCGGAAGGGTTCAGACATGCCGAAGTAATGATCCCGGCAACACGTTAGCAAAACATTAGAAACACTTTGGTAAGCAAATAATTTAATTACAGCCTTCTCCGAGGCCGTGGATATTGCCTGACCCCTGACCTCGTATATTGCCGTCCCCCCCCGCTCAGCCTGGGATTCACGCTTCCCATTCTTGTCACAGCATCTCTCCATCTTGTACCGTTTAATATAGTGTGCTCCAGGTGTTCTGTGCTGAATGAATAGTTATATTACTACCTGTCAGACACAATCACACTCTATTCATCATTCTCGGCTGGCTGCATGAGGCCCAGCTTCCAGCAGGCTCCCGCTCTATTTCCTTGTTCAAACGTCTGCGGTGCTTTTGGCCCATCTGTCAAGGCTGTCATTTAGAGGGAAAACAGTATCAGCGCTTTAAATATATGGAGTTCTCTATTGAAACAGTGCTGTGATTGAACTGTCAGCGTTCTCAGTATCACAGACAGTAATTCATGGCTGGTCAGGGCTCCGGTGAGGTTGCGATTACGACGGTGACCCTGAGGGGGTCACACAGAGGGTTTGTGCTTCACAGTTTGGTCTATAAATAGTGCAATTAACCTTTCAGGAATTACAAAATGCTCTTGAATTCTCTTTACCTTTGCTCCATGCCTGCACGGTTTCAAGCAATGGGAAGAAGAAGAAGAGAGAGGGAGGGAGGGGGAAAAAAAAAAACCCTACATATTTGCTGAGATATGGGCCATAGGAGTAAGAAAAAAAAAAAAAAATATATATATATATATATATATTGTTTGAAGAGCAAGCATTTGAAATGCATGAATGTATTTTAAGCCACCGTTTGCTGTTTAGGAGCGAGATAACATATGCTGAGATTTCTGCTGAAATTAAAAGGTTTCTGAATCTGAAATCAAATATGATGGATATAAATGAAAGGGCTTCTGTTCAGCCTTATGGAAAGGAAGGGAAGGTTTTCAGTTCTCCGAATTGTTACCTTTCAGAAAACACAGGGTTTCTCACTGCTTCCAGCCCCAGTGTCGCAAGCAAAACACCTGCATTCCCCCACCAGACCTGGAGCAAACACTGTCAGGAGCCAAATGCTATCTCTAATCTCAGAACACAATCCCCAAGGAAAAGAGGATTCTGGATGCTGGTCAGGCAGCCTCTCGATGACTCCCCTGCATTTGAAAGGCTCAAACCACTGCAAGGGTTTGTCTTTTCTTCTTCAGGAAATCAAGACACTTGCTAAAGGCAGCGAGGAAGGTCAGCAGAGCCCAAAATACAAACACAAACTCCCCATCTCAGCTTTCTGCAAAGGCTTGTCTGTCTGGCCACTGCCTGGCTTCCCTTCTGGAAACCTGAACAGTAAGACAAACCCTTTCCAGTATCTCTCTATGGACGATGACAGCAGAGTGATTCAGAGGAGTCCCTCGTTTTGTTCTGGATGCCGGGGACGGCTCCTCACAGGAGAGGCTCCTGGTGCAGCGCGCTTGCCTCTCAGATGAATGTGTGCTCTGTTTCCACTCTTGCAGGATCATTTCATGACCGCATTACGCCAGTTACCCCACAACACAAAGACGGTGCTTTCCTTTTGGTATTTCACCAAGTTGTTCCATGGACAAAGCCAGGGAGCATTTTTAATGTGGGACCCAAAGATCGCGCGGCTAAAAATAGCCATTGATTTCTGTCACCGTGTTTGTCTTGCTTCAAAGGTAATTTTACCCCCGTTTCTTTCTTTCAGGGAAGGAAAGAGATGCTGTTTGTGTGTGTGTCGGCTGGCGGGGGGGGGGGGGCAGGGGGTGCAGAGGAAAGCCTCAGACCCCGCAAATGATCCTTTATGACACCTACTTAGGTCGACCATCCTCTAAAAGCCAAATAACACATCATTTTCTTAAACATCATCATCACCAAAGAAGTGGGAGTGAGCCAGTATTTCAGCTAGCTTGAAGGCTTACAGGAGACAGAAGGAAGAGCAGAGAGGTATCAACCTTCCCACTAGAGCTATTTTCTGGGAGAGCCTCTCCCACCCATCCGCAGCTAAGCAGAAGTAAAAGCCTGTGCTTATTACAGCCCCCGGAACAAGGATAATTAAGAGGTAATTTCTTCCAGTTAGAGTGCACTTTCCTTTTAGGAGCCGGTCATAAAAGGCAGACAGAGGTGCCCGAGAACCCCGTGTTGTCATTGTTGCTCGCTTGCGTGACTGCGTCCTTCTCTTCCTGTCCTCAGTTGGGAAGCTCGAAACCTTTGCTTATTACAGAGGCAGAGTAAGTGCTGGTCTCATCCCATTAACCGTCCTATTACCAGGCTCGGTGCCATCCCATCTGAGTTGCGCAGAGCATTCCGAACTGCTTAATTATGTACAGTAAAGACAGTCTGCTGAGACTTTCCTCCTTGATTAATATGGGAGGGGTTGAGGTGGGGGCTTAAGGGTCACCTCCGAGGCTTCCTCGTGCCTCACACAGAATGAACTCCGTGTGACAAAGGCTTTCGTGAGTTAAAAAATAAAGGGAGGCGCATCGGGAAAGCAAGACCCTGGCACCGGGGGCTAAGGCTACTTTTGATTCTGCGGGCTAACCACAGATATTACCCCCTCTGTGTTGGCGTGAAACTGTAGAGTGCATTCCTTGTAAATTACACCACCCCATGTTAATTACAGTGTGCTGACAGTGCTCCTCCTTACCAAGCCTGCTCAGGCTTTGTGTGTGGATTTTAATCGCTGTTTGCTCTGCGGAATGAGGCAGAGCTGCCAAGGTGGCTGAGCCGGGTCACTGCTAACGTCCCTCTCTGCAAGTCTCTCACACTGGCTCTATTTTTACCCCGATAATACCCCCTCTTGGGGCACCTGCGCACACCCCCTCCCGGCGGTGGTCAGCTGGTACAGGTTACAGTCTAGAAATGCCAGCGCCTCAGCTCTCTTTGTCCGCCCTTCAAAGCCTGGGGCTGAAGGACTCTTTCCTTCTTTGTCCGACCTCGGGGCAAAAACAGGACCGCTCTGGTCTGAGGGCAAATGGGGAGGGTCTTCCCCAAATTCGAAGGCAGCCTCCTAACACTCCTGTTTGTGGCGACTGCCTGCGGAAGGGAAGCTGCTCCAAATGGGGAGGCCATGGGACCCCTGGGTGGCTCAGTTGGTTAAGCAGCTGCCTTCGGCTCAGGTCATGATCCCAGCGTCCTGGGATCGAGTCCCACATCGGGCTCCTTGCTCGGCAGGGAGCCTGCTTCTCCCTCTGCCTGCCACTCTGTCTGCTTGGGCTCACTCTCGCTCCTCTCTCTCTCTCTCTCTCTCTCTCTCTGACAAATAAATAAATAAATAAATCTTAAAAAAAAAAAACCACCCTTCAAATGGGGAGGCCAAGTCACAACCCGGGCTCCTCCCCGGGCTCACCCACGAAGTTTCTATTTGGGATGGTTGGGTCTAGAACCATCAACAAATATGAACACAGAAATCACACTTTCATCAGAAAACAAAACAAAACAAAAAACCACCACCACCACCACCAACAAAAACCCTACCACCTAGTGAGTACCTACTACATCCTGGGAACAAATGCCAGATTCTGGAAAAATAGGGATGAGTAAAACACAGCCTCTGACCTGCAGACACTCCCAGCCTCAGAAGGGAGCAGAAGGGTAAACAAGGGATAATTATTCCACATCAAGGGCGGTAACAGAGGTGACAACTGAATTTCTCTCAGCCTCACCAGCCTGTGCTTACGGATGTGGTCACAGTTAACAGTAATAATCCAAATTTCTCTGTTTTGTGCACTCCCCAAATGCGTATCCTGCTGGGACTCCAGCTCTTGTGTTCGGCCTCACGGTGCCAAATGGTCACAGCTCCTGTCTTCTTCTATGTTTGAGTTGTTCCCTATGAAAGGGTTGCCAAGATAGTGCCATGTGGGCCACGGTCTTGTATAGAATTTCTAGTTAAGGAGTCCACCCTGCTCTCTAAAGTAATTAGAAAAGAATTCACCAAGTGTCAGGCTATGGGACAGACCTGAGGAGAAAGCACTGTCCTGGGCTCTGACGGTTCCTTGTCACCACCACAACCAAGCCTTTCCTACTGGGCCAACCTCCCCATGCCAGACTCCTTCCTCCCTCTGGTTGACCTTTCCCACCAAGTTCCTTTGCCTTTCCCTCCTGAGGCTTCTTTTTGGCTGGGCCCACTCCCACAGTGCCTAGGAAATTCCAGCCACGTCTGTATCTTCTTCACACTCAAGCTTTGATGGTGTAGGAGATGTCTTGAAACACTCTGACACTCCATACATATACACACACACAACCCAACACACACCACACATTCTTGGTGAATTGTGGGAAGATACACTGATATGGCTATCGCTATCTCTAAAAATCAGTTGTGGGATACCCGGGGTGGCTCAGTCAGTTAAGCATCTGCCTTTGACTCAGGTCACAAATCAGGGTCCTGGGATTGAGCCCCACACTGGGATCACTGCTCAGCGGGGAGCCTGCTTCTCCCTCTACCTGTCACTCCCCCACTTGTGCTCTCTCTCAAATAAATAAAATCTTTAAAGTAAATTAATTTTTAAAATGAAAATCAGGGACACCTGGGTGGCTCAGTTGGTTGTACGACTGCCTTCGGCTCAGGTCATGATCCCAGAGTCCCAGGATCGAGTCCCGCATCGGGCTCCCAGCTCCACGGGGAGTCTGCTTCTCCCTCTGACTATCTCCTCGCTCATGCTCTCTCTCACTGTCTCTCTCTCAAATAAATAAAT
Organism: Martes martes; assembly: GCF_963455335.1. NCBI lineage: Eukaryota > Metazoa > Chordata > Mammalia > Carnivora > Mustelidae > Martes > Martes martes. The sequence continues at coordinate 30,272,390 of NC_137892.1, read as the reverse complement.
AAAATCTTTTAAAAAAAAATCAGTTGTATGGTAAATAATATGCAACAGTCCATCAAAGGCTCCTTACTGAAGGAGATGAAACCCATCTTCTGTCCATATACCACAAAAAAGAGCACAAGCAAGCATACACAGTGAGGAGAAAATTACTTCCAAAGAGAAGCCCCCCTTAACTCAAAGTTTATTTTCTCAAAATAAAGTGTTAACTGCACCTCATACTCCTTGACCCTTTGCAAAGACTTTGGAACCTAACCCCAAAGAGTTGAGAGATACTATCATCTCTTTTAAGACTCAACATTACCAAAAAAAAAAAAAAAAATTAAAAAATATATATATACATACACACACACACACACACACACACACACACACACACAAGATTAAGTATTTATTAGGAGGACAGAAGCCTACTTTTAAGACAAAACAGAGTCCACTCTGCTAGAAGGCAGAACTCCCTTCCTACCATTCACCCGTCATCTCGCTCAGGATGTGAAAGCTGTTTTTGATGGCTGCTGTCCACACCAAGGGGGATGGTTTGAACACCCAAACATCAGCATGAAGATTTTGTATCCCTTCCTCAGTCTAGCTCATTTTGTGCAAACTGCAGCTTCAGAATGCATGGGTGTTGCTATAAAAACAAAAACGTGTGTACTGTTTTTATGAGTGACTTCAAACCTTTCCAAGAATAAGCTTGTAATATAGCACTTCTGTTTTGCTTGTCAACTCTTGAACTTGATCCCAATATAAGCCACAACTCCAACGTAGACACTGCTGTGTGTGTGTGTGCACGTGCATGCATATGTGGGTGCACAAACTCATTGTGTAAGCATTCATCTGTAGATTTCCACATACGGATTTATGACTGCACACTATAAAGCTTCCCTAGAACCCAGAAGATTGCATAATTACACATTAAAGAATGCTCTCCTCAACCATTAGTTACATAGTATGACCTCTATCTTGGCTTCTTAGAGCAAACTGACACACCTGAGCCTCATTGTTTTCTTATAAAACTTACTTTGTATCAGCAACAAAGATTCCTTCTCTATCCCTTAGTTCCCAATGTCGTTCACATATATAATGGTAAATATATACATTGACCCTATATAATGCTATAGAAATATAAAAGGGCATATATATACACGAGAAACAGAGAAATCTTTCCCCGGAGATAAAGAATTTCATAGTCTCACTTTATACTCATACCCCCACATCTCTAGAGTAGAGATTTTTGAAGCCACTCCCTAGTTCACAGGCAGTTAAGTGAAACTTCTTTCCATTCATTTTTCCTGCCACATTTTTGCACTTACCTACCTCAAACAACTAAATCAAATTAGATTCAAGTATCTTTTCCTACTAAAAAATTTTTTTTCACAGATCAAGATCAGTTCTGAAAAATCCATCCTTGGTAGGACCCAATTTTTTTTTTTTTTTAAGATTTATCTGAGAGATAAAGAGAGAGAGAGAGAGACAGGGAAGGACAGAGGAAGACAAACTTGAGCAGACTCGATATTAAGCACAGACCCAGATTCGGGGTTGGGGGGAAGGCCTCCATCCCATGACCAACCCAGAGATCACGACCCGAGGGTAGGGCCCATTTTGGAAACACACACACACACACCTTTGTTCCCAGCAGCCCCTCTGCCATCAGCTTGACCACCCCACCCCCGACACCAACGACAAATACTCTTGGGCAGTTGAGGAGTGCTCATTGATATCCTGCTGGGCACAAGGACCGCTAAGCTATAGCAACACTTACTTTCATTCCTGCAGCTTTGCTGGACAGCTCTGGGAAGCACAGAGCCAGTTTTAGACATCACTTCCTCCACACCTCTCCCAGCAAGCTCACCCCTCAACTTCGCACACAGCCCAAAGGCCTGGAGGCGCTTCTGCCAGACCCATATGCAAGTCCCCACCCTTGTATGGAGCTGCTGTTTCTGTCTGAGATTTTGCAACACACCTGGAGGGAAAGCTCTGACCTCCCCTGTCCGCGTGATTACCAACCACGCTGGGGCAAGCAGCTGTAGACAGACAATGACTTTGGCCCGCAGGCTGGACCTTCACGGACTGCGTGGGACAGAGAGACAAAACGGGGTTTTTGTTCTCAAGACAATTCACTCTGGCTGTTTTCCTTTCGGCTCCAACTAGAGACTAGAATGAAGTGACTCCAGGGCATGACTCCAATCACACCACAATAATGAGGTGTCTTTGGCATGGTGTCAGCCACCACCTGACAGGAGCCGGTTTCCAAAGAGGGTAAGTCCGATGGGCTGGGCGCACTCGCAAAACATTCCGCTCACCTTTCCCGGTTCCAAGCACTAGCCCATCCCAGTCGCCACCTGCATAGGTCCACCCCGGGCCTTGCCAACGTCAGCTCAGGAACTGCTGACAAGTGTATCTACACCCAAGTGACCAGCTCCGTGATTGAAATGTCACAGTGATTTCAATCATGTCTTTTGCTCCCCCAAGGAGAAAGCTCTGCATTGCAACTAAGTGTTTTTACATCATCAGCCAGCTTGTCTGACAAGTACAACCAAATGTCATTCTTCGGAGCTATAAACTGCGCTTAGCCCAATAAAGAGTCAATCAGGTTTCGCATGTCACGAGACAGGAAGAGTTACCTACAATAACTACAAGTAAATGAAGTAGCTAATAAAATGCGTGGTTTGAAAGGCTACCTTATTTTTTAGGGTGTTTTACCTCTTCAGTATTAACCCAAAGTTTCTACCATTATGGGGTAAAAGAAATCCTGACAATAAAAACCAGAAGTGAGGGGTGCCTGGGTGGCTCAGTCGTTTAGGCGTCTGCCTTCAGCTCAGGTCATGATCCCAGGGTGCTGGGATCGAGCTCTGCATCGGGCTCCCTGCTCAGGGGGGGAGCCTGCTTCTCCATCTGCCCCTCCGCCCCCCTGGCTTGTGCATACCCTCTCTCTGACAAGTAAATAAAATCTTTAAAATAAAAAATAAAAAACAAGGAGTGAATTGCAATGTATTTTTTTCATTGTAAATTGTGAGCCCAAAGGGAGAACAGGTGATAATCTGAGTTTGTTCCCAAGAAGGGTTGTGAAATGGAGTCTCCAATTTTGATTTTGCGGCCATGATCTTGATCCTGTTGACAGTCTAAGTACTTTAAACCTGTTTCATAACCCATTCTGGGGTGACCACGAGCAGAAGCACCAGCAACTCCACAAAGACAAATCAGATAGATGATTGTTTTTTTTTTTTTTTTTTCCCTAGGAGGACTTGAGAGGGAGAATGTGGCTTTCTTACATCCACTGACTCTAGTACCAGAGAGCTTTTCTGTGCGAAGGCACCAAAGGAGAGCGGGCAGGTCTACTTAGAAAAAGTTGTCCAGGTCATTGTAATACTCTAACTCCTTCCCTTCTTCAGGGAGAGTCCCTGAGTAGATGGACCATGAGAATGAATGATTTCAGAGTCCTGGTGACAATGAGGTTTAAAAGAGGAGTCATGGGATCCAGGCTGAGAAAAAGAGGAGAGAGAAAGAATGAAATTATAATGAGTTTATAAACTCAGAGACTAGGGGAAGGTCAAGTTTTGGGAAGGGCTTGATAAATGTGGAGAACAAACTAGCTGGACAATTATGAAGAGACTTCTATTTTGCTCCGTTCATTGGGTGTATTGGGTGTGTCTAACTCTCCTGTACTACTATTTTCCTAACTTTATGATAGTAAAGGAGAAGAGTGTATTTTGCATTTTGAGAATGTCCAAGGGGAGGAGATGAGTGAGGGTCAGAGCTAATGTTTCTAAGATAGGAGTTTCTAGAGAGTCCTTGTTACTCAGTCCCACCAAAACCCCCCTGGAGATTGGAGTTAAGATTTCAACTTGCAAGATAAAACACAGGATACCCAGTTAAATGTGAATTTCAAATGAAAAAAATAAGTCACTTTTTAGAAAAAGTAAGCCCTGTGACATATTTAACATTTAACTGTATTAAAAATCCTTTATTTCTAGGTTAAGTTCACATTTAATTGGACCTCCTATACTTTGATTAGCTCAGTCTGGGGACCCAAGTAAAATAAATCCTGAATTTAGCAACTAGCACAAACCATTAATTGGTGCTATTTCTCTTGTAATCTCTTGTAATTTAGGATTCTAAACGGAAAGCTATTTCACCGAGTAATTTACAATCCTTCTAGGTGGTCAGTCAAGTCTACGAGTGACTCCTCAAAATTCCTCTTTTTCCAACAAAACCCAAGTGTCAAGAGTCATTTCCACTTTGAGCTACGTTGGACCATACCCTTCATAAAAAGCTCCCTTCCATTTCACTAATAGGATGACAGCCAACAAGGCGTTAACGTGATCTGTGGCCCTTTGGCAGTGAACGTGCTGCCAGCAAGTTTGTGAAAACTTCCATCATTTCTGTCATGTTGCTGGAACACGCTCGGTCTTGTTTCCTCACTGCCATGACTTGTAATTTAAAAAATTTCTTCCTAATCTGCATATATAATGAAACTCATTAGAAAGATAAATATGATTTCTGTACCAACTGGCAAGAAATGGAGCACAGCATTACTTCAAAGTGTTGTTTATCAAAGTTGGGGAATTTGGGCTCATTGAGACATATGCAAAATGTAAAGCCCTCATTCAGACATTAGCTGACGTGGGCTTCATGGCAAAACAGTCAGTGACAGCTCGACTCCTAAAATAGAGGTCACACCTCGCTCAATGACCACACCAGTCATTCTCAACCCTTGATACAGTTTATAACTACCTGGGGAGTTTTAAAAAGAATACTAATGCCTGGACCACAGATGCATGATATCCAGATTCCCTCAGGGGCTTATAAGGTCCAGAAAGAGCAGAGATCCAAAGTCACATGTGTTATATAAACGTATAGTTCTTTGTTTCATGGGAGCTTGGTTGAGTGAAGTTAGTCATCCAAAAATGGCCAGAGCTTCCAGTCACGTGGGAGTTTATTTCTAAATCTTTATGTTTTAAAAACATACCGATCCTATGAGAACAATTAAAGTAGAAAATATTAAGCTTTAGAGTCTATTTAGGATTTTTTTTTTCTCTTTACAAAGTAACTTCTATTGTTCTTCACTTTTAAGAAGGTTTTAAATTTGGGGAGCCTGGGTGGCTCAGTGGGTTAAGCCTCTGCCTTCGGCTCAGGTCATGATCCCAGGGTCCTGGGATCAAGCCCCACATAGGGCTCTCTGCTCAGCAGGGAGCCTGCTTCCTCCTCTCTCTCTCTGCCTGCCTCTCTGCCTACTTGTGATCTCTGTCTGTCAAATAAATAAAATCTTAAAAAAAAAAAAAAAAAGGTTTTAAGATTGAAAGCTTCTGAATTTTGAGCCATTTTATATCCTATCTCTCCAGAATGCTCAGGGCTTGGGGCACCTGGGTGGCTCAGTCAGTTAAGGCACAGACCTCCTGATTTTCGGCTCAGGTCACATCAAGCCCCACAGCTTGAGATTCTTTATCTCCCTTTCCCTCTGCCCCTCCCACCTCTCTCTCCCTCTCCAAATAAGAAAAAAGAACGCTAAAGGCTTCCCATTCTCTAACACCTCACTTATCATAGTGAGGTTATCACTATGATAAGTGATAATCTTTGGTTTTACCAAAGATTTCTTATCAGTACAGAAGAACGATCAGAGGATTGCTGTTATTTTTTAATCTAGTCTCTTCTCTTTTCGGGTAAGGAAAACTTACTTTCTGTAAGGCGGCGGTTCCCTCAGTGCGCTCCCTAGACCCGCAGCATCCGCACCGCCTGGGAACACATCATCAGCCTTGCTCCTCAACCACCATAATGGAAACGCTGGGTATCTGGCTTCATAAGCCCTCCAGGCACTTCTCGGGTTTGAGACTGTATGCTCTTGTGTTTGTACTACCTTGTTCTTTCTTTCTCATTTGCAGTATTTTGTCATGTTGTCCTAACTTCTAGGAATGCCTGATTCAGTGCAGGGGCTTTGAGGATGGAAGGAAAGCATCTGCCCCCAACACCTCATCATCCCTGAGCTGAGCTTCACAGGGAAGCATGAAGGTCTGTGCACAGACTCTGTGACCAGATGATGGCAGGAGCAGCTGTGGAGGACAGAGCTCAGTTGGTCCACGGATGGGGACCTGAGCACCATCTTTATGAAACCTGTGCAGGCCAAGCTGAGGGAACCCTGAGGAACACCGTGAGTGCCTTAAAGGGTCATTTCCTAGAAGGGAAGAGTGAATGTAACTAGCACTCTTTACAGAGACTAAAGCAAAACCACGACTGCTCTGTTCTGGGCACATATCCTCATCCCTTTTCTGCTCGGGGGACTCCCATTAGACTCCTTCCAATATTCCTCCACTGTGAACACTTCTCTGAAGACTCCTTCCCTTCCTCCACACTGAAACTCAGTAAGAGGAGGCATTCTTGCTCGTATTCACTGAACACCTCTGTTGTCCTTCCTGAAGTTAAAAACGTCTGCTTCTACCACTAGATTTCGAATTTATCAAAAGCAAGGACAATATCGTCATCAGATACTCAGTAAATAAATGTTGGCTTAAGAAATTACAAATAAGTAGTCAAAGAAACTTTTGGGTGACAACTGTAGATAACAACATTATCAATAACCAGATGCTCCAATGTTATCACCTACGAATTTTTTTTTTTTGTCTTTACAAAGAATAATTGAGATACCAGAAAGAACTACCTGTGATTTTCAACAAATTTATCTTTTATAATTCCCAGGTCTTTGCAATTTTCCTGAATGTGGTACTATGTCACCTTAGTAATGTTTATATTCAAAATTAGGGTTTTAAGAAATAAAATATGTAACTGTTCAAATGAAAGATGGCTTTTTTTTTTTGAGAAACAGAGGCTTCCAAATGTTAACATTTACTTCAAGACTGTTAAACATGATTTTTTAAAGAAAATATCTCTGAACCATATGATCACATCATGCAAAGTTTTTCATTTTCTTCCATAACAGAATGAACTTTCACCAATCTAATGTGTTTGGTACTGAACCTTGCCAGTATTGAAATATTCTGAAGAATACTTAACATTCTTTTCCACAGAGAAGAGTGAGAATGATCGCTCTGAGGAAAGAAACAGAAAGTAGGTTAAAAAGGAATAAAAGGGATTTCCACTAAAGACAAGAGAGGATTGATTCAGAGCTCAAATTCTGAGATTATAGATTGTTCCTTTGAGACATTTTTAGTGCTAGAATTTCCATTTGATCTTTTTTTAAATACATTCCTCTCTCTAGTAAAATTCTCCACCTTATCATACACTTTTCTGAACATATTAATCACAGTTACAATAATGTCTTGTGTTTCAGAATTCCATTATCTGGGAGATCTATGAATCTATTTTTATCATTTGTTTTTGGTACATGTGGTCATCTTTTATTAACAGATTAACATTATATATGAAAGACACATGAAATACAAATGAACAACAATAGCCCTAGAAAACACCTTGTTCCCAACTCCACTCCCCTTAACATCTCCTGAGCAGGTGAAATGGGGCATTTCAATAAAATCAGGAAGTGGGCTAACTAGACTGCATCGCATCTTTTGACCTCTGGTTTGCCTTCATTTCTAGCCTTTGGCTCTTTAAGCATCTCAACAATGACTGGGAGTGTTTACCAGGGTTCCTCCTCCATATCAGGTCATGCTCTCCAGTTTGTTTTTTCCCCTTGGCACAGTGAGAATGTCAAAATTTTAATTCAATGCAGCCTCTCACCTCCTGTACCTTAAGAACTTGGCAAATGCCTCAACAGGAAAACTACTGAGTGTAGGTCTTCCCCTTCTGAACCTCATTCTCTCTAGCCTCTTTGCTCTACATGTCTTGGCTGCTTGGGAGCTCTGTGATGCCTTCAACTGGATTTTCAGTGGGTGTTGCATCCATTCACCCAAGAGAAATCAAAACAGAGAAACTGGAAATTATAGAATGATTGATCATGACCACCAATATGGCAGTCTATGTAGATGAGATCAATATAGATTTCAACCAGCATTCGAAAGAAAACGAAGACTTAACGTTTACGGCAATTATAATTACAGAAGAGAGGGTGACCTTGGAAGTATAATTATAAAATAATCAAAAGTCAGGAGTAGGGAAAGAGAAGGTATAAAAAAAACTGCAAAGACTTCATAATGAAGGTTCCAATTTTCATAATATAAACATCAACTATTACTGATGAAATCTGAAACATACAGAGGGTGGAAAACCTGACTCGAATCTCTGAACTTATGCAATCTTTCATCTCCTCCCTAGTGAGATCAGCTGGAAGGCTGCAATCATTTGCAACAGGAAAAAAAATTCTTCAATTTTCATCAATTCCTTTGGTCTCCCTTTAGTTTTACATTTTACACCCAAATCAAATTCGGTTTGGTAATTGTTTTTAACATTTAAAAGATACACTTTTCACATTAGTTGGGCCTATTTATCTTGCTGCCTATATTTACCTATCCTCTCCTACTTTCTATTTTGTGTATTCACAGAGGAATTCATGGAATGATGATTACTTCATGGTTAAAACAGTTATTTCAGAGTGCTAAAGTTTTGGGATTTTCCCCTTTTTTCTTTGTACGTCTCTGTACTTCCCTATCTTCTTAAGAACATGTATTATTTCCATATTTGCTGAAGTGGAAGGCTCTCTTTTCCTGTTCTCAAGTTAGTAAATTATGAACCGTAAGCTCCCCCAATGGATTCTTTCCCCTTAAGCCCAGGGATTCTTGTCTCATTGCATCAACTTGCATCAACTGCTAGTATAGGTATAGCCCAAACATAGCAGGTACTCAATAAATCGTTATGGCATAATTTTAAATCAAATTTTTAATTGACACTCTTTATCTAAGTTGAAGCTTAAATCCTAAGACAAAGGACTGAGTATCCTCAGCTACTGAGGAAGAATCGGGTCTCAAAGAAACTAAGGTACTGTAAAACATCACTCGGTTCATATCCGAATAGAAATACCAACCTGTTTTCCACCACGGAAGCTCTCTCTACTCCAAAGCCTGTGCTACCCGTGCTTCAGTCCAGCTCACCCTCTACTTACTTCTCCTTGTTCCCATACTCTGAAAAACATCTCTGCCAATCCTATTTCCTCTTAGCTTTGGCCAGTACAGTTACTGCTGAGGACCAGGCATGTGCTTCTCCCTCCTCGGTAGGTCATCTCACTGACTCTCAGCATCTTAAAGAAAATGCTTCAAACTCAAGAAGTGAAAATCCAGCTGAAGTCATGAAAACAGCAAATGGTAGTATTTGAAGGCACTTGACCCTCTACTTGGAGATATGAAGACACTATAAATCAGAGAGCTAAAAATAGGCAAGTGACTCAAAGTCCCAAAACTGGCTTAATCTCCAAGATCACTTAAATGCATTTACTTGGAAAACTTGAACACCAGCTCTGTCACTGCTTGTAGGAGCATCTACATGTACAAATCCCCAAACACACTATGATAAAGCCAAAGAATCTGACTCAGCTCCAAACGTGAATTAAATCTTTCTCCATCAGAATGTATATGCCATCCCACAATGCCTCCCCTCTTTGTCATACAGTGGTTCTACCCCTTGAATTCATTTATGTTTTCTGTCCTGGACAACAGAACCTTTTTTCTGAACAAGCTCTTATCTCTAAGTTCACTCACTTAGATATAAAACTCCACACTATCCATCTACTTCTCCAAACCATGTGCAGAGCATTGTTTTCAATTTTCCCGGGCTCCTACTATGGTGGGCTAGATCTGCGCTCTGCTACATCCAACTCCAGCTCTCAGAATACCAGAACAGAGGACACTTAATGATCTCTGTTCAGCTCATCACTCCTTTCCTAGAAGCAGCACAAACTACACAGGCAAATAGTAGATTTTAAACAATAAAACTTGGATGGAAACATTCTTAAAATATCAACAGAGGTCATTTCTGGGTCATGAAATTAAGAATTAGTATCTATGTGATTCTCGTTACTCTATTTTCTGACACTTTACCTATAATGAATGTCATTTGCTTCTTTCTTTTTTTAAAAAATTACTAAACATAGCACCGTAAGGTATTATATTGCATAAGCATATGCTAATGTATTCAAATTTTGGGTGAAATGAATCTTTCTCAGCAAACTATGAATTTCAAAAACTTAAAGGTTAGAAAGCTGAGACAATAATAAACGAGGAACAAATTGCCAGTTGTCAGAGTCATCTTCTCCATTCCTTACCACCACCACCACCACCACCACCAACAGGCTCAATGATCTAGAAGTTGATTTGTGTCAATCTATCAAAAGAAGAAAAACTGCCCATGTCATTTTAACTATTTTAGAAAATAAATCAGTCAAACACTAATCTAAAATCTGAAAAAGTTAGCCAATAAATATGTAACAAATTAAACTTACTTGTATATTGTTAGCCAAAAATTTGCTTAGCAATAAATACTTAGCAAATAAAGCCAGGAATTTTTTTTTTTTTTAAAGCCAGCATAATCTAGTGAGATTTACTAAAAATGCAAGGGACATGAAATGTTAAAATGTCTAATTATATTCTCGTCACCAAATTAGTAATTCAATGAACAAACACTTGAGGACAGTATTCATGGAGACCAAAGAAGTATTAGGTATAACATTTGTCAAAATTTAACTTAAAAAATTAGCAGAAGGGGTATATAGAACTTAATTTTTTAAGGTATCATGATACTTACATTTGAAATACCATTAAATGTAGTGACAGAATGCTTTTAGATAATGATATTCTGGAAGTACTATTTACTGTAATTAGACAATATAAATAAAAAAGTATATTGGAAAAGTGGAATTTAAAATATTATTTATACCTTGATGGTTAAGAGAGAAAACACAAGACTATCAGCTAGAATACTAGAAAAAAATGAAAACTCAAAAAAATTGCTTAAAGTTAAAGCACAAAATCTACTTATTTCATACAGATAATGGAGATTTACAAAGTAGAATAAGGTTTAACCACAGTACCAACAGAAACGATGCATTTAATAATGAATTTACAGGTGGAGAACTTACATTTGCACAGTTACTAAAAGTAATTGAGGGGCAAAAAAGAAACTTTATTTAATGAATTTTTAAAAATTTGTATCTTTTTCTTAAACAGAAAGAGTTTATATTGGAAAAATGGTGGGTTATCCCTAAATTAAGCTGTAATTTAATGCTGTCCCATCAAATCCCAATAGAATGTGTCCTAACTTGGCTAAGTTACCCAGAGTAATACATATGAGAGAATACCAACAAAAAAACATGAAAGTAATGACAATGTTTGGGAGAAGCCATAGAAGTGTCTTTGTGACAGATACCAGAATATGGTAAAGTTAATATGTTAGTCTTCTGCTTTCAGCTAAAACACAATAGAAAATACGAACCATGCTCTCCCACTGAATAAGCCTAAAACCAGACAAAGTCTATGAGGCCACTGCTCTTAGGTATCCAACAACAGGTCGCATCAAATTGTGATTTCTGGGGGCGCCTGGGTGGCTCAGTGGGTTAAAGCCTCTGCGTTCGGCTCAGGTCATGATCCCAGGGTCCTGGGATCGAGCCCCACATTGGGCTCTCTGCTCAGTGGGGAGCCTGCTTTCTCCTCTCTCTGCCTGCCTCTCTGCCTACTTGTGATCTCTGTCTGTCAAATAAATAAATAAAAATCTTAAAAAAAAAAAAAAAAAAAAAGAACTTCCTGCAAAAAAAAAAAAAAATTGTGATTTCTGGCAAAAGAAAAATACACGAGCTGAACCCCCTTGTTACCTTGTTTTTCTGCTTGGGATCCCTTTCTGAACCATGGACCAAGAAGTGTAGCCCAAGCAAAGTAGTCTGAGATTCTGCAATGCTAAAACATTCAAGTTCAAGTTCTGGACATACCAGAATACAAAGACCTCCCTGACCACATTAGGCACTCATTTGAGACCCCAAAAAGTCATACATGAGTAAGGACCACACTCTACAGTAGGACCATGATTTAGGATTAAGAGCAAAACCAAAATAGATACACACAAGCTTATCACAAAACAAGGCCTAAAAAGAGCAACAAGATCTGCTAGGAATTTGACTGCCTGCATGAATAAAACTCAACCTCTCTCCCTTAAATGTAGGATTATAGTTTCCAGCATAAGATTAAAAAAAAAAAAAAAAACTACTAGCTATGAAGGAAAAAGAAATTAAGACCAAAAATTAAGAAATAAAATAGCTAATGGAGGACTTCCTGTTTCCATTCTAGCATGTACAGAACTTTGAAGTCTCTACTCCATCCCAATAAGTAAAAACCTGTTGAACAAACTGAAAAATCAACAACTATTCTCAGATCCATCATAAAAGTGAGGTCACCAGACAAACTGCTGTCCTCAGTACTGGACAGACAAACAAGGATACACAGAATCACAGCTTACTAGAGCAGAAACCCACAAGCAGAAATCTCCATGGGAACCAGGGCTGGGATAGGAATAACTGAACTATAACTGGTAGATCTCCAGCAGCTCAGTGTAGACAAGTCTAAGGATTTTTTAAAAATCTAGGAGGAGCTCCCACACTGAGTTTTATGTCCAGGTTTTCACGTAAATACTAAAGAAAAATTGTGTTGTGCTGCTGACAGGAGGAAAGAGAAAAGTAGCCATTTTGAAATAGGCCAGAGCTTTCACGTGACTCTTAACAGGAATTTCCCTTAAAATAAACTATCTTACCGGATCAGAACCTGCTGGGGTTTTATCAGAGGCTAAGTAACCTGGGGGAAGGAAACACTCAACTCCAGCCAGCTCTAGCCTTCTATGCAAGTTAAAGAAAACAAAGAACTGAGATCCCTTTAGCCTTCCACATGGAAGAAGGGAATTACCATACACCAGCACCCTCTAGTCATTTGGTTCCATTTTAGACTGGGAAAAAAAAGGAGAGGCACTAGAGAAATCCACAGCCCAGGGCCACTGGTTCACTTAAAACCCTAGACTGTGACATAGGACAAGAGAATTACTACAAGCCTATTAACAAACATTCCTTTTGGTCAGCATATTATGCAACAATATCCATAATCACTTTAAATGTCAATGGTATAAATATACCAATTAAGAGGTGACAGATTATCAGATGGATCAAATAATAAGACCTAACTACATGCTATCTAGAAGAAATACATTTTGAATATAAAGGTATACAAACACTGAAAGTAGAGATGGAACAAAATGTGCTATGCTAACACCAATAAAAGAAAGCAGGAGTAGCTATGTTAATTTCAGGCAGCAGATTTCAAAGCAAGGCAAGTTATATGGAATAAAGATGGCATTACATAATGATAAAAGGCTCAATTCTCCAAGAGGACCAATCAATCCTTAATGTGTATGTGCCTAACAATAAAGTGTCAAAATACATGAGGCAAAAACTGATAGAACTGCAAGGAAAAATAAATGAGTTCACTGTGATAGTTGGAGACTTCAATACCACTCTATCAGAAATGGACAGATGCAGTGGGCAGAAAATCAGTAAGGACATAGTAGAACTTAACAGCATAATCGATCAACTGGATGTAGCTGTCATCTATATACTGCTCCACCCAAAAAGCAGCAGAATATACCTTCTCAAGCTCAGATGAACAGTCACCAAATAAACTATAAAACTATGGGCTATAAAACTCACCTGAACAACTTTAAAGGAGAAGAAACAATACTATGTCGGTTTCAAAGCACAACAGAATTAAACTAGAAATTAACAGAGAGATAGCTGAAAAATCCCTAAATGTTTGGAAACTAAACAATACCTTTCTAAATAAAAAATGGGTCAAAGGGGCACCTGCGTGGCTTAGTCAGTTACACATCCACCTTTGGCTCAGGTCTGGATCTCAGGTTCCTGGGATCCAGCCCCACATTGGGCTCCCCGTTCAGTGGGGAGTCTGCTTCTCGCTCTCCCTCCTGCTCATGCTCTCTGTCTTGTTCTATCTCAAATAAATAAATACAATCTAAAAAATTAAAAAAAAAAAAACCCACCAGTCAAAGAAGAAATTTCGAGAGAAAATTTAAAAACTAAAATATGGTGATAATAATACAACTTAGCAAAATGTGTGGGATTCGGTGAAAGCATTGCATAGTGGGAAGGCTAAGGCATTGAATTATTAGAAAATATTAGAAAAGAAGAAAGGTTTAAAAATCAATAATCTAAGCTTCCATCTGAGGAAACTAGAAAAGAAGAATTAAATCCAAAGTAAATGAAAAAACAATAAAAACTAGAGAAGTCTAGGACATTGAAAACAAACAGAAAATCAATGGGGTAGGGGTGGGGGGAATCAATGAAACCAAAAGCGAGTTCTTGCCAAAAATCAATAAATTTGATCACCTACAGCAAGATTAAGAAAAAAAGAGCACATGAATTGCTAAAATCAAAATTAAAGACAGATATCACTACAGATCTCACTGACCTTAAAAAGATAACTAAAGAAATCTATGTCCACAAATTCGGTCACCTAGATGAAATGGTCATCTAGGTCCTTGACAGGTAGAATCTGCCGAAACTGACACAAGAAGAAGTAGACCATATAAATAGGCCTGTATCTATTAATGAAATTGAATCAGTAATAGCCTTCTAAAAGAGAAAGCACTGGGCTCAGATGGGTTCATGGGTAAAATCAACAAAATATTTAAGAAATTATACCAATACTCAACAATCTGTTTCAGAGACTGAAGCAGAGGGAATACTTCCTAAATCATTCTATAAGCCCAGCATTAGCCCAATACCAAACCAGACGAAGACACTAAAAGAAAACTACATACCAGGGCACCTGGGTGCCTCAGTCATTTAAGCAACTGCCTTTGGCTCAGATCTTGATCTCAGGGTCCTGGGATTGAGCCCCATGTCAAGCTCCCTGCTCAGCAGGGAGTCTGCTTCTCCCTCTCCCTCTCTCTCCACTCATGCTCTGTCTCTCTCTCTCAAATAAATAAAATCTAAACAAAAACAAAAACAAAAACAAAAACCCCAAACTACATGCCCATATATCTAATGAACATCAAAATCCTTAAAATATTAGCAAATCAAATCCAACAATGTATTAAAAAATTATACACCCTGACCAAGTGAGATATATATATGCAAGCCTGACTCAAAACTAAAAAATCAATCACTGTAATTTTTTAGATTTTGTTAACATTTCATTAATATTTCAACACTGTATAAAATCCTAGCTGATGCAATCAGGTAAGAACAGGAAATAAAAACCAGAAGTGTGTTTTCTTGTGCTAACAATGGTATAAGAAGGAATAAGTAAAGGAGTTTTTTTTCTGCTTAAAAATATATAGTTATTGGATTTCTAGCTACATTAAAAATAAAGTATGGTTTCAAACTGGAAATAAAAAAGAACAGGAAATAAAAGGCACACAGATAAGAAATAAAACTGTCATTTGCAGATGACAATGATCATACATGTGGAAAATACCAAAGAATTAAGGAAAAAAAAAAAAACCTGTAGGAAGTAAGTGGATTATACCAAGATTTCAGGATAAAATATTAATACACAGAAGTCATTCACCTTCCTATATGTTAACAATGAACAAGTGGAGTTTAAAATTAAAAAATCAATACTATTTACATTAGCACCCCCAAAAATGAAATATTGAAGTATAAATATAATAAAATATGTATAAGGCCTATATAAGGAAACCAAAAAACTCTGATGAGAAAAATCAAGTAAAAACTAAATATATCATTTTTTGGATATGAAATTCATGAATTCCATAGGTAGGAAGACTCAAATTGTCAAGCTGTCTGTTCTTCCTAAGTTCATCTATAGGTTCAATGCAATCTCAATCAAAATTCCAGCAAGTCATTTTATCGATATCAACAAATCATTTTTGAAGCTTACACAGAAAGGCAAAACATCAACAATATCCAACATTTATTATAAAATCACAGTAATTAATGCAATGTGGTACTGGCAAAAGAATAGACAAATAGATCAGTGGAACAGAATAGAGAGCCCAGAAACAGACCCGTATAAATATAGTCAACTGTTCTCTGACAAATGAGCAAAAGCAGCACAATGGAGTAAAAGATAGTATTCTCAACACATGATGCTCAACTGGAGACCCACATGAAAAAAATGTTTAAAAAATTATCAGTTTAGACCAAGACCTTAGACATTTGGAAAAATGAGCTCAAAGTGGATTACAGACCTCAATTTAAATGCAAAACTATAAAACTTCTAGAAGATAACATAGGAGAATATCTAGATAACCTTGGGTTTAGCAATGACTTTTTATATACAACACCAAAGGCATGTTTCAACCAAGAATATTAAGCTTGATTTCATTAAAATTTAAACTTCTCTTCAGAAGACAATTTCAAGAGAATGAGAAAAGAAGCCACATACTAGAGAAAAATATTTGTAAAGAAACCATCTGGTAAAGGGCTCTTATGCAAAATATACCAAGAATTTTTGGAACAGTAAGAAAATAAAATCTAATTTTAAAAATCGACCAAAACCTTAACAGATACCATTTCAAAGAAGATCTACAGATGGCAAATAAGTATAGAAAAAATGTTCCACATCCTAAATGATAAGGAAAATGGACATAAAGTACAATACCACTACATACCTATCACAACACCAAAATCCACTCCGCTGACACCACCACTGCTAGCAAGGATATGGAGCAAGGATACTCGCATTCATTACTGGTGGGACTGCAAAATGGTACAACCATTTTGGAATACATTTAGGTGGTTTCTTTTACAAGTAAACCTACTCATACCATATGATCTAGCAACTGGGCTCCTTGGTATTGACTAAAATGAGATGAAAACTTATGACCACATGAAAGCCTTCCCATAAATGTTTATACCAGTTTCATTTATAATTCTCAAAACTTGGACACAACCAAAATGCTCTTCAGTAGGTGACTGGATAAATTATACTTCATCAAGACAATGGGCTATTCATCTCTACAAAGAAATGAATTGTCAAGCCATGAAAACACATGAAGGCAACTTTAATGCATATTACTAAGGAAAAGAGGCCAATCTGAGAAAGCTATATACTATCTAATTTCAACTGTGTGACATTCTAAACAAACAAACAACAACAACAACAACAACGAAAAAACAGACTACGGAGATAGTAAAAATGTTCAGTGATTCCTAGGGGCTGGGAGTTGAGGAAAGGATGAGTAGGTGGGAGCACCGAGGATTTTTAGGAGAGTGTAACCAGCCTGTTTAACACTTTCAATAATGGATACATGTCATTATACATTTGTTCAAACCCCAAAAATGTAGAACACCAGAAATGAACCCTAATGAACTTCAGGTGATAGTGATCTGTCAACAGAGGTTCATCAACTGCAACAAATGCACTTCTTTGCTCTAAGTTACTCATAGTGAGGGAGGCTATAAAAGTGTGGGGTACAGATCTGTGGACACTCCCTATATTTCCTCTCAATTTCTCTGTAATCTTAAAACAACTCTGAAAATACAGAGTTCACATTACAGGGGGAAAATAGTCTATAGAAACAGACTCCAAGATGACAGAGAGGTTAGAATGAGTGGAAAGAGTTTTAATACCTATTATTGTCAAAGAGTTAAAGTAAAAGGCACAATGAACTAATAGATGGGAAATATCATGGAGAAATGGAAATGACAAAGAATTAAATGGATTTTAAAAATTCACTAAATAGGGTAACAGAGGATAAGAAACTATACATTGAAGAGTCAATAAACTTGAAGACAGATCAGTAAAAAAATTCAGTATGAAGAACAGAGGCAAAAGGATTGAAGATAATAAAGAAAGACTCTGTGGCCTGTGGGACAATAACAAGTAGTCTGTTCCATGTGTAACTAGAGTCCCAGAAAGACAGAAGCAAAATAGAAAAAATCTTGTGAGAAAAATGTAACTGAGAGTGTACAAAGTTCAATAAAAAAGTCAAATTTCAGACTGAAGAAACTCATCAAGCCTCCAACAATAGAAACAAAAAACTTAAGACATAAGCACGTATTTTCTTTATATTTTGAGATAAAATATTAAAATCTGAGAAGGTAAAGGACATTACTTCCAATAGAATTATTTCACAAATGAATTCTATTTGTCATCAAAACAGTGGAGGTGAGAAAAACAGTGTAGTAACATTTTGAAATGGCTGAAAAAAAGTTTGTGAACTCAAAAAATGTATATGTAGCAAAAATAACCTTCAAAAATAAAGGTAAAACCAGATCATTTTTAAACAAAAAC
The DNA here is from genome assembly GCF_963455335.1 of Martes martes. Taxonomy (NCBI): domain Eukaryota; kingdom Metazoa; phylum Chordata; class Mammalia; order Carnivora; family Mustelidae; genus Martes; species Martes martes. The sequence continues at coordinate 30,254,250 of NC_137892.1, read as the reverse complement.
AGAAATTTTGTAATCAGTAGACCTAAACCACAAGAAAAGCAAAGAAACCTCTCCAGGCTGAAGGGAAATGATGTCAGGCTGAAATTCAGATCCACAGAAAGGGAACAAGAACATTGGAAATTTAAGAATATAGGAAAATAAAAAGGATTGGCTCTTTTCAATTTTTGAATGTATTAAAGGCAAAAGTTTAAAAAAATAATAATACTGTATTGTCAGAGATAATATATATAGAATTAAAATATATGTCATTAACAGCTCAATGGATAGATATAAACAACTATTGTAAGATTCTTCTTTAAGTAAAACAGTATAGTATTAATTCTAAGTAAATCATAATAATTATACATATGCTAATCCTGAAAGCAAGCAATAAAAGCCTACAAAGAAGTACAGCTAAAAAGTTAGAGGAAATTGTAGTCAATTAACCAATAAGGAATATTGGTTATTAGGAAAAAATAAAAACACATATAACAAGAATCAAATAGATTTAACATCATACAGATCAATAATTATCTCAAATGTAACTGACTTAAACGTCCCAATTATAAGTAGAGAATGTCAAAATAGATAAATAGGAAATAAGATCCAGCTATTATCCTTCCTATAGTGGACATTCTTTAGAGTTGTTAAAGAGAATGATGGGAAAGATATTCCATGTAAACAGGAAGCATAATATAACTAGTGTGAATTATATTGATAAAGAGAGAGATTTGATAATGATAATATTTCACTGATAATCATCAACATATTGAGAAAACATATTAAATCTAAATGTGTCTGCACCTACTAGCAGATATCCCAACTACAGGAAGCAAAAAAAAAAAAAAAAAAGGCAAAAATATAGACGTAGAAAAATCCACAATTATAGTTGGATATTTAAAACTATTCTATTGAGTAACCAATTAGAAAAAAAAAAAATCAGAAGAGGCACAGTATATATAAAAGATTTAAACAGAACTATCAACCAACAACTTTAAATGACAGTTATGTCACGCTACTTACAACATCCTTTTCAAGTACACATGGTAGACTCATTAAGTTTAACCATGTGCTGGGCATTGAAAATTCAATAATCATTTGAAATCTGGCAGAATATGACCTCCAATAACAATGAAAGTGAACTAGAAAATAATACCAATGAGATTCTAGCACAGTCCCACATATGTGGAAATCAAGGTACTTATTTGTAAATAACCTATAGGTCAAAGAAGAAATCACAACAGAAATTACAATGGATTTTAAAATGATTAATAATGAAAACATTATGTATCCATTTAGGTGTAAGGTTAGGTTGTCTTGAGATTTTTCTTTTTTTTTTTTTTTAATTTTATTTTTTTATTTGACACAGAGAGAGACACAGCAACAGAAGGAATACAAGCAGGGAGAGCGGGAGAGGGAGAAGCGGGCTTCCCACTGAGTTAGGAGCCTGTTTTGGGGCTTGATCCCAGGGTCCTGGGATCATGACCTAAGCCGAAGGCAGACGCTTAACGACTGAGCCACCCAGGCACCCAAGATTTTTCTTTGTTCTTGAGGCAAATTTGGTCATATTAAGGATTTTTACACCTATGTTCATGAGGTGGTTTGGTCTGTAACTTCCTCTGCTTGAAAAGATGTTTGCCTGATTTGGGTATCTAGCCAATGCTGGCATTGTGAACAATGGACTATTAACTCAGCCATCAAAAAACGCAATCTTGCCATTTGACACGATGTGGATGGAGCTAGAGTGTACACTGCTAAGTGAAGTAACTCAGAAAAAGACAAATACTGTATGATTTTACTCAAGCAATGAATGCAAGATAGGGTGGGGTGGGGGGGAGAAAAAAAATAGAGAGGGAAACAAACCATAAGCAACTCTTAAAGGTAGAGAACAAACCGAGGGTTGATGGAGGAAAGGAGGGTAGGGGGATGGGCTAGGTGGGTGATGGACATTAGGAAGGACAATTGTTATGATGGACCTTGGGTGTTGTTCCCATTTAAGTGATGAACCACTGACTTCTACTCCTGAAACCAGTATTGCACTGGATGTTAACCAACTAAAATTTAAAATAAGAATTGCAAAAAGAAAAAAAAATTCAACATCCACTTGGGATAAAAATTTTCAGTCAACAGGAACTGAAGGGAGATTACTCAACCCGGCAAAGTGCATATGCCAAAACCTATATCAAAACCACATTTCTAGATGTAATACTAAAGACTTTCCTCCATAATGTATCAATGAAGAAAATTATACAAAAAAAATTACTCAGCTATTTTTTAAGCTTCAAGGATCTATGTTGTAAGAACGAATTACAGATTTAATATTGTTGTAAATAACAGTAAAACCACAGAAAATACAGAAATAAAACGTGGGTGAATGAATTAGGTGTGAAAAAGCCCTTACTAAGGATTAAATTGAAAGCAGAACCTCCACAAAATAATCCATTCCCATTACATTAAAAGGTCAAGGTCTTGAATGGCATGGACAGACGCGCGCACATACACACACAAGCAGATAAAAGTATGGCTGAAGAAAGCTGAAGGGGCACTTCAACATGAGAAAATGCATTTGCACTGCTTACTTCTGTCCCCCCCAGAAGTAATTCTCTAAATTGAACTAAACAGAGAACAGTAATACTGTTTCCCATAAAATGAGCAAGAACATGCTTTTTAAACAATGACCAACAAACATTTTTAAAGATACCAACCTCCATAACAATGAAATAAATGAAAAAAACTATTTGTGGTTTTTGTGGCTTTTTCTTTCTTTTTTTTTTTCTTTAGGGAGAGGGAAGGAGGTGATAATATTGTAATAAAGATTTGAAAGGCCTAAGCCCGGTGACCGGTCAGATGTGTGAAAATAGACAGTCTCAGAACTGTTGATGGGAATATAAAAAGGTAAAACTTTTCCAGGAAATAGTTTTACAGCATAGACACAATAATAACAACAAAAACAAAGCTATCAGTTATGATCATTTACTATGCATCAGTCACAGGGCACTGCAACATGAAGTACCCTGCTGTTTTGTCCCCACCACAAACTTATTTTCATCCCAATTTTAAGAATGACAAAACTGAGATCAAGCAATAAGGAACTTTCTGGAATTAACATAGACTAAGGGGAGGAATTCAAGTGCAGACAAATTCCAGTGTCTGTGATCTTCATTAATTATATACCTCAACGTCTAAATCTGTGTAGTCTTTAACCCAGTTTTTTTGTTTTTGCTTTTGTTTTACTACTTTTTAATTTAAAAAATCAATTATTTAACATATAGCTTATTATTAGCTTTAGAGGTAGACTTCGGGGATTCATCAGTTGCATATAACTGTTGCATATAACCATAGTGCCCCTCACCCTGTTACCCTATCCTCTCAGCCCCCCTCCCCTTCAGCAATCCTCAGTTTCCTATGATTAAGAGTCTCTTGTGGTTTGCTCCCTCTCTGGTTTTGTCTTATTTTTTCCTCCCTCCCCCATGCTCCTGTTTTTTTAATCCAGTTTAAAAGGGAAAAAAAAAAAAAATTAACCAGAACTGAGAAAGGGAAGAGATAAGCACCAGGATATTGATTAAAGGAAGTGAAACATGAAAACAACTTACATATCCAACAATATGGGGTTGGTTAAGTAGATTTGGTTGGTATATACATTCCAATATTATAAAGCTTTTTCAAATGATGGTAAAGATATTTATTGAAAGGCATTTATTCAGAAGATATTTATCCAAAACATTACTTCTTATAAAAATCAGTCACTAAGCCAATTTATTATGATCACATTTACATGAAGTTCCAGACTTATAGTATAGATGTCTATACCCATATATATAGATCTGGTGAGCTGTTTGGAAACATATCCACCAAAATGTTATCATGTGATTAGCTTTCCTTGAAATCTTTGGTTTAAAAATTTTTACAACATACTTTTACTTAAGGCCCACCGCAGCATGAATTTTGGAATAAAATTTCATTTCTACCAAGGCCGTTGTTGACAAGTTTTTAAAGCTCTCATCTTCAGATTCTTTACCTATGAAATAGAGATAGCAACACCTCACACAAAGGCCTGTTGAGAAAAAAATTAAATAATAGCCATAAAATGCTCATACGGTGTTCACTCAAGGAGTTCAATAAATGGCGAATCAATTTGCTCAGAAAAGCTTTTCACACATCCTTGTCAAGCTTCACAACCAAACGTCAATGGCTGACTCTACAGAATCTTCCAGCGTCATGGACTCTCCACACAAAGGTCAAATCAAGGAAACACTGGCCCAGCTGTGTCTCCCCCAGGCGGCTCAAGGTACTAGAGAGACAGACACAGCACTCCTGCCCTGAAACAGCGCCCCCTGTCGGGGGAGCCACGTAACAACCCTCTTCTGACAAGCCTTGGGCTCATCAGTTCCCAACCCAGCTCTCTTGTGTTCCTGTCTGCTCTAAGTCAAGGAACATACCCACATCACAAGGGCGCCACACAATGAAATTTCCAGAGTATGCAAATGGACCCGTTTTAACAAGCCCGAGCAGATCCCATTCCTTAGTAAGCAGACGCCGGGTTATGAGAAAACATCACCATGACAGACAAATTCAGACAGCGCCTAAATGGATGAGGAAGAGTTGCAGAGCTACCCAGGTCTCTCTCCTTAGTCAAAAACTCTCATTAAAATAAATGAGCCTGCTCATTTCAGAAGAATTTAAAAAAAAAAAAAAAGGTTTGGGGCATCGAGTTGGAAGATCATTCCCACTCATCAAAAGGAGCAGAAATCCTCATCCTGTAACACCCACAGCTGCACACCGCACTCAGCCCACCTCTCCTTATTAATGTTCTTATTAAATGTATTCTGTCCATCTGTGTTCAAGCTCATATTTTCCCCCTTCTGAAACACCGTTTCACTTTTCATGTAGGAAATAATTACATTTGTTTATCTCTGGCTAATGCCACGTTGAGTTCAAAGCTGGAGGAGAAAGATGTGGGTTACCGCCTTGCCGGCAACTAGTAAATTTCAAATCCTCCCCATACCCTGAACTCCACGGCCCGCTGCTGCTGTTCCCGACTCCCAATTCCCCAGCTTCCGGTACTGTTCACATTCCTTGGTGCACTGCCGACCCCCACGAGCCCCACGTAAGATCTGCTTGCAGTGTAAGAACATGTGGAGAAATTATGTGTTTTTGTCACACCCTATTAAACGGTATTCAAAACACAATGCCCCAGAAACTAAATTGATTGTAGGTTTTATAACCCTTTACAGGGTAATGGAAACAATTCAGGACCATGAAAGAAAGCACAGCGAGTGCAGCTGTGGGAATCTTAGACCGCTCAGCTCCGCAGTCCCGTCCTGGCTTTGGTGGTTACAGTTCAGCTGGATTCCATTCTTCTAGATCTTTGACAAATCATTCCAGATTAATGGGCTACAAAATGTTCCCCATTTCAGGCTGAGGAGGTGTATCTTCTGACTGATTCTGAAACAGGTGGGAGGCTGGGCAATGTCAAGAGGTAGGAAGACGGTTTCCAGCCACTCTGCTATTATTGCGTGTATTTTTGTGGTTGTTCTTTTTGGCATGTCCAGGCTCGAAAACCAGGATGCACAGAGTTAAGGGACCTGCTGTGGTCACATTCCCTAGCTGTCATACCACTGGGACACTTCTAGTGTGCATATAAAGAACGACTTGGGCTGCAAACTCATGACTCCATCACCCTTTGGAATCACGAGGCTGTTGTCATGTTTTAAAAATGACAAGGAGCATGTCCTTCTCTTTGGCTGACCAGTAACCCCCAACTTCAGAGCTGCCTGGTCAGGCCATGCCTTGATCCTGTCACCTATCATAAGCGATCATTCACTCACTCATTACCTGCACTGCACGTTGCTCCATCAGAAAAACATCTGTGAACATTATTTGACAAATTGATCGCTAAATGAGCCATTAGCTAAAGGGGCTTTCAGATTGCCTCTAGGAAGCCAGAGTGGCCCGCAGAAGAAAAATGCTTACAGATGCAAAGCAGTGATTAGAAAGGGAGAAAGGACTCTTGTCCCAGCGCTCCTGGGAGGGTGCTGGGGGGGGGAGTGGGGGAAAGAGGGGATGGGGGGGAGAGGTGGCAATAAACCGTATCCTGCGAGAAAATCCACCTTCTCTAAAGGAAACTGTTTATTAGCAGCAGTAGTAAAACTGCTTAATTCCCTCAGCACCTCCAGGGAGAAACCTAAGCCTTTGTGAACTAAGAGAGAGGGGGGAGCGGAGCCGGCAGCGCGCTCGTCCAGAAGGGAGCGCTGGGAAAACAGCGTTAGTCATTCCACCGTCCCCGCGAGCCAAGAGCCGACAGGTGTGCAGTTTACCATTGTTCCGACAGGCAGCCGGATACCACAGTAGAGAATTCATCCTCTGCTCCAATGTGTGGGAGCAAACAGCTGTCTCCCTGGCTCAGGATACAGGCAGAGGAGCGAGGGAGAGGGAGGGAGACAGGGACACAGATTTCTTCCCCATTAGCCTCCGTTGCAAGGCTTTGATTCACCAACCGAAAACACATGGTCTTCCTGCCAGACGCCTTACATATGGGCAGGTTGCTCCCAGGGGCTCCAAATATAGCCCACAAACCATAGAGGGAGACTTCAAGGTCAACAAAGGTACAGAGAGGCCAAGGTCTGATAGTGCCACACCCGTAAAAAGGAGGCGCACACAACAGTCCTTAAGGAAATGCCTTTTATAAATCCTGCGGGTCTCATACTGCAGACAGATGTTTGTGATTTAGGGGGGGAAAAAAAGAATCTTGAATCAAGAAAGGTTATTTTGATCCAAAATGAAGTGTTTTCCTGTCTTGCTTGGAATGGAAACTGTGTGAGTGCCAAATTCCCTGGAGAGAGGAAGGAAAAGCCCCCAGGACCTCAGGAGCCCCCAGATGCAGTAGCTCTAAGACTGCAGTAACCAAGACGCCTTAGGGGCTGAGGTCCGAAAGGCTCACCGAGCATCACCAGGCATCGTGTTCTCCTCTAACAAAGGACGATAACCAGACATCTGTGCTTCATCTATGGCTCTCCCAATTGAAAATTTGGTGAATACCAATAAAATCGACACTGCTTCTATTTACAAGGGAGAAAATGGATCCCGTCCAACCGTCCATGGAACTTGAGAAACACTGGCTTTCTCCCAAAAGCCCAGGTATTTTTCTAATAAAATAAGAAGTCAACTTCAAACGGCTCTAAACTCATGACATAACGGTAGAATCACACACGGAACCCCTTAGGCTCACCCCGGACCCCACTAACCCAATCCTGCAATGCTAACATAAGCCGGAGGGATTGAACGACCCACCAAAGCAAGCCGGTTTCAAGGGAAGAACGGAGAGTCTCTTTTCCAACAGCCTCTTTTCGGGGTAACGGAGTTTAATCCACTTACTTCCTTTACCAGACCGAAACATCCCAATTCACACGCCTGGTAAATACACGCTTAAGATTTCACGTACTTTTTCTCCAGGTTCCGTAACAGCACTGAGGAGGGTCCTTCACGCAGAGCTCGGCCGACTCCTTACAACCTTGCCTGCCCAGTCGGTAAGCACCGGGGAGGGGTGGGGGTGATCCCGAAGAAAGAGGAAGGGCAGTGAGCAACTCCTTTCTCCGTCTGTGAAAAAACTTTCTGGGCCCAAGATGGAGTCGTTCCTGCCAGGGCCGCCACGTGGGCCAAGCGAGGAAACAGATTTTTCAGTTTCTGTAAATGCTCTGCTCCACCAGAAGCGCATCACGTGTAGTCGGTCAGTCTCCAAATGCCAAGTCAACCTGGTCCTAATCACCAAAACAAGGCCGACGACTGCCTCCAGCCAGCTGGGTATTTTCTATTCAGCTTTTCCTTGTTTTTCATTCTTTACCCTCTAAGAGCTTCCGGCCTTTGCCTCCATTTTGTAGTCCTCCCAAGGAGACAACCGCCCTGTTCATAAACTGTTATATAAACTTGTATCATCTAAATTGTTGTTCCTGATCATTTTTGTTGGGTTTTTTTTGGGGGGGAGGGGTTGCACACTATGAACTGTTCCCTTATTTTATATCTCCCTTGAATCCTGGGGTGAGTCTTTGGAAAAATCTTTCCATACAATGTCTTCTCAGATGGAACTCTGAGGAGGTTGGCTAAGGGAGTATGAGTTATGAAAAAGAATAAATTACAATAAATGGTAAATAAGCCGTTGAACTGTATGGAATAACCATTCAAATGGAAGCATTTCCAGGCTTTAAAACATTGTCAGGCATTACTGCTTTTGGCCAACACGGAATATCAGGGAGCAGTTTTACCTTCTGTTAAAATTAAATGCAAAATGGAGACCAGACTTGAGAATTCCCAGTGCAGAAAAGACCACTTAAACCATGTTAAGCAAAACTAAATCCATCTTATTCATGAACATAAGCAAACCTTAAGTTATTTTTTGTAAATGCCTCTGACAATCATAAAAGAAACTTAAATCATCATCCTAAAAATGGTAGGAAATAATCCCTTTTATCCAATCCCCTGTCTTCTGGAAACCCTCACTATAGTGACCAATCATTGTAAAGGGTAAAGATCCTCTCCATTTTTACTTTTTAAGCTGATGTATGACTTCATGCCCCTGAGCTTCCTGTCATTCTTTGAACTTGAAGGTTCCCAGTTTACAAGTTCATCTTCTACGTACAACAAACTCTTCCAAATATTATTTATTGATTTGGTGGTTTTAATTTTGCTATTTCTGAATTTTGGACAGTTTCCTGCATCAGAAGTGAGACCCAAAGGAGACTCCCCAATAATTCCAAGGCCAGGGACACTTGGGTGACTCAGTTGGTTAAGCATCTGCCCTCAGTTCAAGGTCATGATCTGGAGGTCCAGGATGGAGCCCCAAGTCAGGCTCCCTGCTCAGCGAGGAGTCTGCCTTTCCCTCTCCCTCTGTCCCTCCAACCCCAACTCAAACTTTCTCTCTCTCTGTCAAATAAATAAATGAAATCTTAAAAAAAAAAAAAAAAAAAACCTGCTTCCTGTATGTGTGCCTACTGTGGACCAGGATCTTCTGTCTTTTTGGAAAAATTGAAAATTTGGATAATTGAAAATGAGAGAGGCCACCCTGGGGCCTTAAACTTATGGCAAGATAATCTACCTACAGGGAAATCCTTGAAGAGAGAGAATCTCAAACCTCTGAGAGATGATTGGAATACATACTTTGATCGGGCTGAAGAAGCTACCTAAAGACAAAAATGACTCCAAAAAGAGCTTCTCTAAAAGAATCTTTAAGCAATTCAGGTGACCTTAACCTAGTCCATCTGCCAAAAACAAAATATGGATGCAGCTACTCTTCTGAAATTCGTATTATTGTACCTGAAACATGGCTAAAATTTTTCAGTGAAAGCTCTAAGGTCTGTTTGTGTCCATGTGTTTATGGACGTCTATGTATGTAAATATATTATGTATATGTGGTATTTTTAAAGAGTTCTATTTAATTGTTCTAAAGAAAAATAAGAGCTTATATCGACTGAGTATTCCTAAAAGTCTCAGAAATATGGAAAGTAACCCGAGTGTTTTGCAAGTTCACATGATCTGAGATAATCTTTGATAAATAAGAGCTAGTTTAGGTTTGTTAGTTTAAGAAAAGCAGGTGAGTCTTCAGAATTGTCAACATTAAGTGTAATATAGTAATATAAATAATATATTTATATATTGAGAAGCAAATAATATTTTTGTGATCTATGATATTGCAAAATAATAACTATCATTTTAATTGATAACATATACTAGGACATGCCTGATTATTAGGGACTTCATATAATTTCTGGAATATTTACATTAACAATATACACCCATGTAAGTATAATCGAAGAAGGTTAAACATTACTTTTCATTTGACATTGTTTCCCATAAAATTTAATGTATCAAATAAACCCAAATCAACTAACATTTCTCTTTTTTTTTTTTTTAAGATTTTATTTATTTATTTGACAGAGAGAGATCACAAGTAGGCAGAGAGGCAGGCGGCGGGGGGGTGGGGTGGGGGGAGGGAATCAGGCTCCCTGATGAGCAGAGAGCCTGATGCAGGGCTCTCTGGGATCATGACTCAGGACCCAGGACCCTGGGATCATGACCTGAGCCGAAGGCGGAGGCTTAATCCACTGAGCCACCCAGGCACCCCTAACATTTCTCTTTTATAAGGTGAAAGAAAAACTCTTTTGAGATTTTATATATATATAAAATAATAATATAAAGTAATATAAAGCTCATTTTCTACCTGGGTTTATTAGTCAAATACGCTTATGCTATTTCTTTGTTACAAAATTGGTCAACAAGAAAAATAACTTGATGGTTAGCTGTTTGATGTCTAATTCAAGTACAACTTTTAAAAGAGTAATTCAGATAGACATAAAAAAAGATAAGTTTATGCCAAGTTAAACTGAATAATGGATATTCATTGAATATCTAGATCATTTCCAAGAAAGATAATATACAGAGACAATTGCTAAACATAGGTTTATTTACTTTCGACTCTTTAATTTTTTAGAGAGACAAAAGATCTTTGGGTCTATCAACAAACGTGTGTTAGGTCACATGAAAAATGTACTATGAAAAACATATATCTCTAAGAATTAGACATTTTATAATTAGATATTTAGAAATTTGTTAACCTTCTACAGGATGCACATATGGGGTAGTTCAGAACTGCCTGCTCCTAATTTTCACTGTAAATGTTATTGATAGTTAAAGTTAATAATCAATATATAAAACTACTAGAAACTGCTCTTATTAGAACAAAGGAAACCACTATGTATACAAACTATGGAAAGAAAATGGGATATATTTTTATATGAAGAATATGCAAGGTAGAGGATATGTTTTTGTGAAGGAAAAAGAGAGTAATGTTGTCTAAAATAAAATCACTAGTTGTTCCAGATTAAGAAAGGAAAAGAGTAAGACAAGATTTAAATAGATATAAAATTGCTGAAAGTTTGTGGAAACGAAATTTTAAGTTACGAGGTCAAAGCTGGCTAAATTTAATTGATTTATTTAAAAGGATTTTTTTAATGAGGCCAATAACGTGCCAATAAAAGATAGAGTTTCATTTCTTCTCTGTTAGAGCCACAAAATTTCTTAGATTATTGGCCTACTCTTTTAAAAAGATGATAAAAGATTTTTCTTTATATTTAATGTAATCTGTCTAGGAAACAAGGACTCTTTGTCTTATGAAAATTTCCTGTGCTCCACCATTGCCTTTATCAGGTTTTAGATTACTGAGAAACACTGAGCCTTTTCTATTTTAAAAGAACTAAGGTGTTTTACAACTATGTAACCTTCTGTATTTGCCTATGAAATCGTTTAACTGCCACTTTGGTTGAATGGTTGACCAAGTAGTGTTTCACAATGACCTGCGATCCTATGTGGTCCAGTATTTTAAATTTTTGGACATTTTTAACAAACTTTCTCAAATCAAATTCTGAAGGAAGTATTTTTGACCTTGAACTAACTGAAATTTTCCAGAGGGTTCCTGGAAGATCTCAAAAGAGTTTTTCCTTCACCTTATAAAAGAGAAATGTTAGTTGATTTGAGTTTATTTGATACGTTAAATTTTATGGGAAACAATGTCAAATGAAAAGTAATGTTTAACCTTCTTCAATTATACTTACATGGGTTTATATTGTTAATGTAAATGTTCCAGAAATTATATGAAGTCCCTAATAATCAGGCATGTCCTAGTATAATGTTGTTAATTATAATGACAGTTATTATTTTACAATATCGTAGATCACAAAAACATTATTTGCTTCTCAATTGCATCATTTTCTTGGTGAATCCATACCACCCCTTTAACCTTTAATTCTTTAAGTCTTCAAGTCTTTTGTCACTCACAGTTACTGGCTTACTCTTGATTTTTGTCTAAAAGTATTTATAATGAACCACAGGCAGACATGCTTCACCTTCAAAGAGATTCATGGAAAAGACCCTGAGAAGTACTCTAGAATGCAGGGTTCTGATAACCTTAAGAGAGAACACTGTACTGGGGGAGAATTTCTAAAACTCTGATGGACAATTGGATTGACTCCTAAGACTGCTAAGCCATGATCAAGCAAAACAAAAATTAATCACATGACACTGAGTAAACTAATGAAGATTATTATAATTGTTGTGATTTCATTTAAATCACTGCTGATTCTTTAAAGTTTTGTTTTCCAGATTGAATGGAAACCTTTCTCTCCTCTCTTTTAAGCTATCTATAACTATGGCAATTTGATAAAGTATGCTTTTGTAAACAAAAGTTAAAATATTCACCTTTTCCTATCAACTTTGAATTTCTCCAGAATTCAGAGACTCTTACTAAATATTCTTATTTTTCATTATACTATATGTCTTTACATAAGTTCAGTAAGAATCTGTTCTCTTGGTAACCAGACACAATTAGATAAGTCTTTGGATGATTTTGTAGCCTAAAGAGACTTTAAAGGTTTAACCTGAGATTTCTTATTACCACACAATTTTAAAATACTAAGGTTGACTTTATGGAGCCAATAAAGCCCCTTGTTTATAACCACAGCTTTGCCTGAAATGTCATACTTGAGAATATGCACTGAATCATGACTCTTACTATATTTATGTAAATAATCAACCCAAATTTAATCAAAGTAGACTTATTTTACAAACTAGTTTCATTAGAAATGATTAAAAATGGGATGACTGAAAACAAAACTATGTATCAATGGAAAACTATAGTATATCCATTATCAAATTCTAGCTTTGTTAAGAGTCTTTTAAAGTTTTGTTATCTTCTCAAAACCTTTGAAGAAATCACCACAACAGCTCATATATGGACCACCTTCATGACCGTTGCTGGATGGGTCGATCAAGAAAGTTCAACAGAACACCAGAGGACATCATCAAAGACAGTCAAATTACAAACCAGAACAATCCCATCACATGAAAACTGCCATCCTCATTCCATCATCTAAAGATACTTTGAACTCAAATCTAGAAATTTTCTCAGATGGATGCTCTCTGAACTGAAAAAGTGAGTTTAGAATTTACATTAACTATTAACTTTTGTTTTTCTTTCATTTTCATAGAAATTTCTCATTAAATTATCTAGTTGCTCACATCATACAGAGGTCTTTTTTAGGTGAAAGTTTACCTGCAACACTGTTTGAACATCCTTACGTTCATCCTGTCCTAAGTAATCATGAGGATAAGTGAATGCTAACACATCAAGGTCTCCCTATGTAAGTAAAAACAAAACAAACAAGAAAACCCACACAACAACAAACCAGATTGAGGTAAAAGGGCAAAAGTTCATCTTGACTTTAACCCATTTGAGTTATTTAGTTGGTTAAATCTTAGCTCCTGGAAATCTCTGCTCTGGGGAATTTTTTTCAATCTTGACCATTATTCTCCTTATATTCATCATGTTAGCCTCTCTGGGGTGTTGTGTACTTCCAAAAGTTTTCAATGCCTTTTGGTAGCCACTCACACATCAAATGTTACCCATCAGGATTAAACAACCTGGAAAAACTCAATGGTCTCACCACCTTTGTCCATGATGATGGTACATCTGTTGCTAACAGCAACTACATGACCCTCTGTCCTAAGGACTCAACTAGAACAAAGAACATGAGCTTCTTCGGCATCAACAGTGGGAACACACTGTAACACTGTACTAACTGGTCATACTCTTTGCCTATTGAGATAATGACCCAAAGGGGGGAGTTGTTAAAATTAAATACAAAATGGAGACTGGGCTTCAGAATTCCCTCAGCAGAAAAAAACATGTAAGCCATATAAACAGAACTAAGTCTATCTTACTGAGTGAACACAAAACTTCACTTGGGTTATTTCTTGTAAATGTCTCTGACGATCATAAAAAGAAAAGGTCATCTTCATAAAAATAATACAAGATAGTCACTTTTAACCAATCCTTTGTTGTCTGGAAACCCCCACTGCAATAACCAGTCACTGTAAAGGGTAAACAATTCCTCATTTGTACTTTTAAGCCATCCTATAAGTTCATGCCCTGGAGCTTCATAGCTCTCAGTCTATGAATGTGAAGGCTCCCATTGTGGAAACTATTCTTAAACGCACAATAGACTCTTATTACTAAATAATATTTATTGACTTATTTATTTATTGGACACTATTAAACTATTTATCTATTAAACATTATTGCTTGACTGTTGCTATTTCTGGATTTTTGATACCACCTACCTGCAACAAGTAAAACCCCACTAAGCAAAATATGAAGCATCAGACTCTAGGACTCATATAATAAATTCCAGAATTCTCATGGAAAGAAAGTAAAGATGAAAATAACTGTGTTAAAAGGAATTCAAGATTTACTGTTATGAGAGAGAGAAATGTGATCCATGGCCTGAGATGGTGTCTGGCACATACAGCTTAACAAGTAGGTGTTCACTGAATCAGTTAAATCTAAAAGCTAACAAAAAGTGACAAAATTAAGCTTTCTTAGTAATCATCAAAGTAGTGCAATTAGATATAGATCAGAGTCATCACGGTGTTGAGAAACAATGATGGTGTGAGTCACAAGGTAAACAGGTGGTTCAGAGGTGAGAGCCTGGGTGAGTCATTTCCAGAGAAGGGGAAGGAAAGTCCCAGCTGATGATGATGACCACAGAGGTCAAGAAGGCCATGCAAGATCTGGAGAATCCAGAGTCAAAGAAGGTTAAGTTTTAAAGCCAACGGATTAAAATCAGCCTAGAAAGATGGGGCAGAGGTAACTCTAAACACTTAAGTAAATTTCCTATTAAGAAACGAGGTGGGGAACATGGCAGGAATGAGTTCAAATATTTCAGAAATGAAAACACTTTAATAAATGAACAACTCCTTTGAAAAGCTAGTAAGTCTCAGATGAGGTTGAAGAACAGAAAGGAATCCAAGGAATGGAAAATGATACTCCTCCCTGCATACCCTCCCCCTCAAGAAGGAAAGTTTCAAGGCCAAGAAACACGCTCCCATCCATGGAGACGAAATCAAAAACAACAGTGTTTTCTTTTTCACTTGTCAGATGGACAATTATGTTAAATAAAGCATTGACACTATCAAGCACTGGTGAGGAAGGGGAAAGGGAAGTCTTTTCCTGTGTTGCTGGGGGGTGAGGTTTAATTGGTACAGCCATACTAGAGAGCCACGAGGAGAATCCAGTGAGAGGGCAAATACCTGGATTCCACAATTCAGGGATTCCATTTACTAATACACCTGAGAGAAGTTCTTCCATCTGTTCTCAAGATAGGGAATGATGCATATCATTGATGCATATCAGTGATGCATATCATTCCATATACATATATCATACATATCATTGCTAGAGACACCTAGCAATACAGAACAATATACGTGGCTTGTACAAAGATATATTTTGCGGTGTAGCTTGTAATAGTGGAAAACGGGAAACAACCTAAATGTCCATCGATAATGAAATATAAAAATAAAGGGGCACCAGGTGGCTCAGTGGGTTAAGCCTCTGCCTTCGGCTCAGGTCGTGATCTCAGGGTCCTAGGATCGAGCCCTGCATTGGGCTCTCTGCTCAGCAGGGAGCCTGTTCCTCCCACCCCCCACCTGCCTCTCTGCCTACTTGTGATCTGTCACAAGTCTGTCTCTGTCAAATAAATAAATAAAATCTTTAAAAATAGATAAATAAAATGTGGTACATAAGGACTCCTGGATAGTTCAGGCGGTTGGGTGTGTGACTCTTGATTTCGGCTGGGGTCACAGTCTCAGGGTCCTGGGATTGAACCCTGTGTGGGTTCCGCACTTAGCAAGGAGTCTGCTTGAGGATTCTGTCTCTCCCTCTCCCTCTGCTCCTATCCCCCATTCACCCATGCATGTGCTTGTACTCACATCCTCTCTCTTTCTCTCTCTCTATCTCTCTCTCTCTCAAATAAATAAATCTTTTCTAAAAATGTGGTGTAAAATTCAGTATAGCAGTTAAAATAACAAGATCTACATATACCAACAAAATTGGATTTTTTTAAAAAAAAGTATGATTTTCAAATAAAATGCATCGCATGCTACATGAAGTATGATATCATGTATATAAATTTAAAATTACAACAATCCTACTGTTTACAGTTTAAGAATGATAGGCATGTATGTAAAAGCATAAGCAGAGATGAGAAAAGCACAAAACTCATGATCGTGGGTGCTCCGGGGAAGTCTGGGAAAGGCAACAAGTGTTGGTTAAGAGACCTTTAGCTCTATCTGTGATATTTCATTTCTTAAGAAAAAGAGAGAGAGAGAGAGAGAGAGAGAGGATTAAAATGTCAACAGTTATAATTCTTGGTTGTGTGAATATGTGTTTATTATATCTGTATTCCCTTCCATTTAAAAAGATTTTCTTTTTTTTTTTAAGATTTTATTTATGTATTTGACACAGAGATCACAAGTAGGCAGAGAGGCAGGCAGAGAGAGAGGGAGAAGCAGGCTCCCCGCTGAGCAGAGAACCTGATGCAGGGCTCGATCCCAGGACCCTGAGCCGAAGGCAGAGGCTTAACCCACTGAGCCACCCAGGTGCCCCTAAAAAGATTTTCAAAAGCAAAAGCCATATAAGGCAACTTGTAATGAAAAGGAAGAGAAAAAACACCCAGAATCATTTTGGGATAAGAATTCATGAAGCTGTTCAATTGGTTTTTGAGAACAGTTCAGCTCTAGAGCTACAGTATGATCCTAACCTAGACAGAAAGTATGGAATTTTTTTACAAGTATGAACATAGCAGAAAAAAATACATAGTATCTGGCTTAAATGAGGTATATTTAGAAGCATATGACTATATTCCCTCTGGATAGAGTGGAAAACCTGCTATAAACCCAGTTCATCCCCTCGGGCTCAGGATTCCCTCCACTTTCATGTTCTCAAGGAAATTTGTTTCTCCTTCTCGTCTTCCCATCCTCCATAATTAATCTCAACAGCCTACATGGGATCATTTCTGTCAACCTACAACTATTCTTGTGTGTCCTCCATTCAGAAAATCCTCCCTGACTCCAACTGGCCCTCCGGCAACTGGCCCCATTTCTCTTTTCCTCTCATAGCCATTTTAGGCTTTTCTGGGTTCACCGTCTCTACTTTCTCACCTCCTGTTCACTCATCCACGACTCCAATGATCCATCCCTAACCTGCCACTGGAATGTTCTCACTGCTAACCTCAGCGCATACTTCTGTGTCTCCATCATTCCAACCTTCTGACTCCATTCTCCCTGAAAAGGTCTCATTCAGTCTGGAATATTAAACCCTGCCCCCCCCAATATGCTGATAAAACCCAAAGTTTATTTTCAGTCCAAGCTTTTCTCTTCCATATTTATGTGGAACTGTAAACTTTAAGTTTCTACTTGATATCTAGTAGGTGTCTTAATTTTAACAGGTCAAGAGAAGAAATTCTTTTTTTTTTTTAAGATTTTGTTTACTTGACAGAGATCACAAGTAGGCAGAGAGGCAGGCAGAGAGAGAGGAGGAAGCAGGCTCCCCACTGAGCACAGAGCCTGATGCGGGACTCGATCCCAGCACCCCGGGATCATGACCCGAGCCGAAGGCAGAGGCTTTAACCCACTGAGCCACCCAGGTGCCCCAAGAGAAGAAATTCTTGATTCCCAGGCCCCAGACTCCATTCATGCTTCCCCCACCCCACCCCCCCATTAAGTTACACAACCCCCAAAAGTGCTTAAGTAGGCTTCATCCTTCCCTTTTGATACACCCCATACTCATCATCTCTGTAATTTTGCTCCTATGTTTCCAGAATTTGGCTAGAGTCCCTTTGCTTCCTTCTATCCCCTCTAGCCCCATCCCCATCCAAGCCACCCTTATTCCTGCTCAGACCAGGCCAAAGGCTCTCTGGCTTATGTTCTGATTTTCATTCTTGCCCTCTACAGTCTATCCACCATCCACATCACAGACAGAAAGATCTCTTCAAAATACAAATCATGTTATTCCAAACCTTAAATCTTTCAATGCTTCCCATTAACCTAAGCATAAATTCTGATATACTTAAAATGGCCTACAGCACCCTGTGCTATCTAGTGACTGATTTCCTTCCCAACTTCAGGGTGTCCTACCTTTTAACGTCACTTGCCATGCTTGAACTATAATGTCTTTTCTGTTCATCGATGGCAACAATCTCTCTCACCTCCTTGGCATCAGCTATAGGTTCTGCATGGTTGGTCCTCTCGTAGGTCTTCCCATAACTGGGCTTCACTCTTATCTTTCCTGTCTTAGAACGACTATCACCTCCATGGAGACCTGTATACCCAATGTGTGCCCTCTCCCTTCCCTGAAATTCCTAAAGGCCGTGACTTGTTTTTTGTAACTGGATCGGATGATATTGCATTCAAGTGAACAGGATAAAGAGAGGCCAGAGGAACACCAATTGTTGGGAGCAGTAGTTCTCAACCCTGACTTGCGCATTGGATGCAAGATCCCCTCCAGACTAACTGAACCAGGATCTCTGCGAGTAGAGCAGGGGAGTCAGTCTTTGTATGACCCGTTCCCCTGCCGTAGGCAGATGGAACATGCAACCAGGGCTAAGGGTCACTGGTTTGTGAAGATCACAGGTTTCCTAATTCTCTCCCCTTTGATCACTTGCATGGTGTTCAGCCTCTGCACATTCTAAGTCACCTTAGAAACAGTTTTGTTTTTTTTTTAAAGATTTTATGTATTTATTTGACACAGAGAGAGAGAGATCACAAGTAGGCAGAGAGGCAGGCAGAGAGAGAGAGGGAAGCAGGCTCCCTGCTGAGCAGAGAGCCCGATGCGGGGCTCAATCCCAGGACCCTGAGATCACGACCCGAGCCGAAGGCAGAGGCTTAACCCACTGAGCCACCCAGGTGCCCCACCTTAGAAACAGTTTTAAAGACCAGTTCCCAAGTCCTATCCTACAGGTACACCAGAAGCCCTGAAGATGCCTCCCAGGCATTGGTATTCCAAACCCACCAGCAGATAACTGCAACAGGCCGTCGTGGTTGAGAACCACTGGCTTAAAGGGTAGCATCATTGGTAAAGAAAATATCTTTTGTTTAGCAGTTGTTTGGAGATGTTCCATCATAAGTTTATCCTCTTGGAGCCTGCGGAACACAGAGGTGAGAGGCACCCCGCTCAATACCCATGTTCATTCTGTAATGAAACCCTTCCCCCCTCCAACACCCAGATCTAACAATGGCGACCTTCCAGTGCTGGCTTTGGAAAAAACGAAACTGTAACCTTACGTATACCCTCTCTACCATCTCCACCTGAAGCTTTTGGCAAAAAGTTCCTTGTACCTTAAGAAATTAAAATAGAGCTTCTCTATGACCCTGCAATTGCACTACTGGGTATTTACCCCAAAGATACAGATGTAGTGAAAAGAAGGGCCATCTGTACCCCAATGTTCATAGCAGCAATGGCCACAGTCACCAAACTGTGGAAGGAGCCAAGATGCCCTTCAATGGACGAATGGATAAGGAAGATGTGGTCCATATACACTATGGAGTATTATGCCTCCATCAGAAAGGATGAATACCCAACTTTTGTAGCAACATGGACGGGACTGGAAGAGATTATGCTGAGTGAAATGAGTCAAGCAGAGAGAGTCAATTATCATACGGTTTCACTTACTTGTGGAGCATAACAAATAACATGGAGGACATGGGGAGATGGAGAGGAGAAGGGAGTTGAGGGAAATTGGAAGGGGAGGTGAACCATGAGAGACTATGGACTCTGAAAAACAATCTGAGGGTTTTGAAGGGGCGGGGGATGGGAAGTTGGGCCAGCCTGGGTGGTGGGTATCGTGGAGGGCACGTATTGCATGGAGCACTGGGTGGTGCATAAACAATGAATCCCAGTATGCTAAAAAGTAATTTAAAAAATTAAAAATTAAAAAAAAACTAATGATGTACTATATGCTGGGTAACTGAACATAAAAATAAAAAGTAGCACTTTAAAAAAAAAAAGGGGGGGTTCCTTGTACACAGATGGTTGCTTCTGCTGCCTCAGCCAAACTGTACATCAAAGGGGACCGGGCAGGAAGCAGTTAACTCAGCAGGCCCAGGAGGCCCAGGCCCCGCGCACACATAAGAGAGAAGCCTATCCTGGCTCTTGATGGGCTCCTGGGAGATGACTTCCGAGCCTGGGAATAGCTTGCTTGAACACAGTGTTTTGCACGTCTGAGGCCTCAGGCACCATATAGTTTTTGCCTTATGTAGGGCAAATGCTGGTTTTTGTGTGTCGGAGCCCACCAGACTTGCCTTATCAGTTTGACCTCTAGGGGGCAGGAGACAGACCGGGTGGCTGAGGTCACACAGGTGCCATACCCTGCTCTATGAACTGACCCCTAATAAAACACGTGGACACCAAGGCTCAGGGAAGGTTGCCTGGAGGGCAGTCCTGGACACAGGTTGTCACGCGTCATGACTGGGAGAGCGAAGCTGCTCCCCACACCCGTCTGCGTCGAGGACACCCCTGGAAGCTACTGCCTGGTCTCCCTGAACTTCACCCGTGTGCTCTCCTTCCTTTGCTGATTTTGAGCTGCTCCCTTTCTCCGTAATATACCATAAATGGGAGTACAAGAGCCTTTCTGAGTTCTTGGGGTCCTTCTCCTGAATCAGGAAGCTTGAGACTCGTCCTGAGAGCCTCTGACAGGGAGATATAAAGATACCCTCCCTTCAGCCAGGCGGTCCTCTGAGAGTTTGTTAATTGGTTATTTATTACTTAGAAAATACTTGACTCAGAGATACAATGATACAGAGTGGTTGATTTCTCCACAGCTGACAAAACCACCCTCATTTAAATCACCGTGAAGTAGAAATTACTTAGAACAGGCTTCTTCGTTGTCCCATTTAACTATCACCACTGCTGACTCTGCCTTGTGTTCTTACACTCCTCACCCTGCATTCCATTAAAAAAAAAAAAAAAAAAAGGTATTTTGCCCACACCGAGAATGAACAAGGCAATGTTGGCAAGCTGGTCTGGGACCCTAAGCTTCTTTTTTAAATCTTATTTATAACAGGAGTTCTTGGAGAAAATACATTCTGTGGCAGGCCAGGAGAATGGAAAACAATAGGTCAAGGAACACATACCTCCAAACCCCTCCTCCCACTACCGGTTAAATATTACTAGTCACCCAGCACCCATCAAAAAGCCACTGTCGGGGCGCCTGGGTGGCTCAGTGGGTTAAGCCTCTGCCTTTGGTTCAGGTCATGATCTCAGGGTCCTGGGATCAAGCCCCACATCGGGCTCTCTGCTCAGCAGGGAGCCCGCTTACCCCCTCTCTCTCTGCCTGCTGCTCTGCCCACTTGTGCTCTCTCTCCCTCTGTCAAATAAATAAATAAAATCTTAAAAAAAAAAAAAAGCCACTGTCTTCCTTTGAGTATAGGTCTGGGATGCCAGCCACCAATGCTGTGGACCGCCAGGTCTTAGTCTGCCCACTGGGAAAGATCGTTAGTGAGCAAGAAACAGAACTGCTTCACCACAGCTGTATCCTTCATGCCTCCAGTATGTACTCCTTTCTCCACAGGTCCAGGTGGGTCTAGATGAGTCATTTGTATAGGCAGTCATTTTTTGCACAGGTCACATATGTGAAACTCAGATTTCCAATGAACTGCGTCTCAAACTCAACCTAATTTCAGAATAGGTCACTCATATCAATGCCCTCTGAGGGCTTTTCTTGCCGTCAATCCACAACCCTAAAGAAAACTGAAGTTCATGTGCATGAGGCATGTATGAAGTTCTCAAGACCATCATCAAATGCCAGTTTCTCAAGTTTCCCTTTCATTCCCCTTCAGCAGCACCACTCAGGACTCCTACGAGTTTGTAGACTAGTTAAAGATATTTTTCCCACTCATGACTCCAATGGAAGCAGAGAGTGGAGTGATGCACTTCGAACATGGAAGGAGGGACCTTGAGTCAAGGAATAGAGGCGGCCGCTAGAAGCTGCAAAAGATGGGGAGTCCCATGTCCCCTCACAGCCTCCAGGAGGAACCAGCCTTGTGGCACCTTTGACTTTATCCAGTGAAACTGACTTCAGACTTCTGACTTCCACAACCTCATGAAAATAAATCCACGGTGCTGTAAGCCGCATTCATTACGGCCACAACAGAAAACTAATATGCCATATTTATGGACCCAGAGTTTCTTCTCCATGGAAAGAAGCATTAAATGCTGTTCACATTGTGGTTGAGGGGAGCTCTGAAAAGATGTAGATTGTATCCATTCAAAGGCTCTTTTACACATAGCCTGGCTTTCAGAGGGCTTCTCTTAATTTAGAGATAAAAGATCACAGGAAGGAAAAAATAGCATTTGGTAAATTTTTAAAAATTATAACTTATCCTAAAGATATTTGCCATGGCTAGAGACAGTCTTTGTGGGGCAATTGGCCTTTAAATAGAGAAAATAATGATCCAAGTTTCAGATTCCTGCATTAGGGTTTATTACATGTAATGTCTGGGTTATATTAAACTCCTGGAAATCAGGGTTTATAATGGAATGGCTGACAGACCCTTAACTTTAATAGCCTTTCCAAGTACTGCAATAGTGAGCATTACTTTTTAATGTCATAAAATGATGGTTAAAACACTACAGAATTTTCTCAAGACAGATAAGCAGGTGTTCAAGAGAGCAGAACTATTTAAACTTCATTGATTTATGGTCTATCTTATATTGAAGGCCAAAAGTTTTATTGAATTCCCACAATAGATACCCTGAACTTAATTTCCCAAAATAGTAGGACTATTTCAGCGTTCCCCATATGTATTAATTTCTTCATTTGAACGCTTGTGCTTCTGTGTTTTTAAAGTTACTAGGCATAATGAAACAGAAGCCACAGCCAAACATAGAATAAGTTGTTCTATGTTTTCTTTTTATTGGTTGACTTTTCCGAGCACATTGTGTATAATAAAACCCAAAGCATAGCTACTAAATCATATAATCTAGGAACACTAGCCCCCAACTAATCATTTAATCTTCACAGTATTTCTGTCACCCTTTGAATTGTGAATATGACCTAGCTTCTTATTTAGCGTGAATGAATGTCAAGGCATTTGTCATAACCCCTTCCCTCTCCCGCTACCCATTCAACCCACCCCGATCCAGTATCTCCAATCTTTATGCTCCCCGATGGAAAGCAAAGTGGCCATCAGGAAAGCCCCCATAAACTATCAAACATTTTATATGATGTGTTAGCATTTTCTACTGGTTTACATAAAAATCAATACTCTTATAACTGTAGGACCCAACCCTGGTGATTTAATGAAAGTTATGTTTACTGTGGAATGAAACAGAAAAACCATTAGCTCTCACAACCAAATTATATTAGAGAAAGCTAGAAGCAAAATAATTACTATTATGTAGACATGTGGATACCAAAGCACCTGATATCCCAACTTATCTTTAGTACGACTGCAAGAGCAATAAATTCCTTTTCTGGAAAAACAGCCAGAAGGCAAGGCAGGCGGTGTTTGAAGAGATACATGGCTCACCATGCCTTCACTCCTTGGCTTCCGCCTGACGTTTCCAGGCTCAGAGAACAACAAGAGTCATACGAAGAAAATAAAGGTGTTAGAACCACAGAACCAAGAATAAAGTGGCCACAAAGTCAAGGGTATTGTAATCACGTAATCATATTGTAATCATGATAGAGTAATCAGACAGTCTCTACACTTGTGGTGGCTAGAGAATAGTGTAGAAACCTGTCAGGTCTATAAATTGTACACCTGAAACCAATGTAACGTTGTATGTCAACTCTACTCAAAAACCCCAAACCAAAACAAAACCAAAAAAGACAAAAAATAAATAAATAAATAAAAAATAAAAGAAAGTAAAAGAAAAGAATAAAATGGTAATACGTAATCAACAAATGGAAAACTTAGCCAGGAGCAGTTCAGGAAACCTTAGAACACCGTTTAATCAACATATCTATGTAATGTCCACCTGTGTGAACAGATTTGTAACAATTCAAGAAACCTGCCAAAGATGTGTCCCTTTAAAAATAAATATCAACATGCAGTTGTTTAAAAATAATGCACTCAATGCCAGAGTGCACTTTGATACTCTTTTGACAAAATCATTGGTAATATTTACTCAAAATCAATCTGTTACATTGAAATTTCTCATAGTTCATCCAATTCCAAGAACCAAGCAGCTGGATGGAAAGGGAAGCCTCAGTTTTTGAATAAATAGGAAAAGTTACATAAAACTGTATAACTTTCTTCTTGGTCAGATCGTAAAACATAAAGCTGATTGATTTAGACACACTGTTATTCATTATTGTTTATAAGATTCTGTGTCCGATTTCTCTAAAAATATCATGAACCACGAGTAAGATCAAACTGAACTGCCATCCCATAGAAAAGCCAGTCGTTTGACCAAATTCAGATAACTTTATGTTCCCATCTGCCTTGTCCAGTGAAAGGTAGGCTTCCAGCACAGTGAGAAGCCCACGGTACCAGGAGCTAGAATTCTACCCCTTGCTTCCTCACCTTCTGTTATGGGAAAACCCTGCAGGAGACCAGTATCATTTTGCCACCTAATACTCACTGTGACCCAAATTTTCAGCCATAACACCCCTCTCTTCTACAGGCAATTTCAATAGTCAACTGTGCTACAATAATCCTCCACGTTCAAAACTGTGCTTGGATACTTAACTAGCAAAAGTTTTCCAGCTTAATAAACCTTCACTCTGCTTTTTATCTCAAGTGAAATTTCAGACTTTGACCACGTAAGTCTCATCGTTTGGACTTCAGTGTGGAATTACTGGGGATGGGAGAAGGGCTAGCTTGCCTTTTCACTTTGAAAATATATAGGAGAAAATAATGAATAGCCACATTTGCTATTTATCTAATTTGAAATAGGTAATTATGTAATAATTCTAAAATCAAATGCTGACTTTTTATGCATATGCTTTTGAAGTTTATAAGTATATTGTTGTCCCAGAGGACCCACATTAACAGAAGTAAATTTTAATAGCAAGTATGCAACAGGGAAGACTTTCTTCTTTGGTATCCTTATCTAGGGTTTTCAAGATAAATAGAAAGATAGATAGACAGATAGATAGATATAACAAAAAAAGAATGGAAGAAAGGAAGGGAGGGAAGGAGGAAGGGACAGAGGGAAGGAGGGAGGGGGGCAGGAGAGAGGGGGATGGGGGAGGGAGTGGAAATAGATACAGAAATATTATAAACACTTGGCTGAAAATACTACAGTACCCCTCTAAGAGAAACAACTGTTGCTATTCTTTAGGAAACTTCCTCAACAACTGGTAACATCTGAAGTATGGGCTCACTATATATGGACAAACTTTAGGGGAGAAAAGGTCTTAAATTACTCTGTGTCATGAAGTAAGACAGAACTTGGAGTGACCCACCTGTGCATTGAGAAAGGAGCTGGGACGGTGAAAGAGGGAACTGGAACAAGGGTCAAGAAGGTGGTAGCCTACCACATGGCACAGAGCCAGAGTACCCAGAGGGGCATCACTGTGCAAGAATTGTAGGTAAATGTCCAAGAATAATATTGTGATTGAAAAACATTTTCTATCTATGTGATATGGCTTCTTTCATCTCCCCTAAGCCTTTAGCAAAAGCCTGTTCTAAGCAGGGACACCGGCAAAGTGAGCCGGGCCCCAAGGGAGAGCTGTGGGGACGGACCCAGGAGAGCGGTGAAGGCAACAAGTACAGTGAGTTAAAGCGACTGAAGAATGGATGGGGGATCATCCCCAGACCTCCCTGCAGGGGGGCGGGTGTCCAGAGGGGAGGGAGAGGCTACCCCCTGCCATCCAGAGCTACAGTCTTTTTAGGCAGCAGAAAAGGAAGTTATGAATGGGGAGAAGAGGGTCCTAAGAAGAACCTAAACTATGTCTTCCCCTGGAGTTGAGAATCATCTCGGAGTGTTGGGGAAACCGGGAATGTAGGCATGAAAGAAACCAGTCTTTCTGAGGAACTAGTGTGCCTGTGACTTCTAGTCAGCATATAAACATGCTCACATATCCACCCCCTTAAACGCACGCGCACACACACACACACACACACACAAAATCACACCCCACTCTATTAAGACTTTAAAAACCACATTGTTCTGCTCTTCATCAGAGTCCAATGTTTACTTTTTTAAAGATTTATTTATTTATTTGACAAAGAGAGATAGAGTGGGGGGAGGAATGGGCATGGGAGAGAAGTCAAGTCAAGCAGACTCCGCACTCAGCACCGAGCCCAATGTCGGGCCCTATCTCATGACCCTGAGATCACGACCTGAACTGAAATCAAGAGTCAGATGCTTAACTGTCTGAGCCACCCAGGCACCCCCAGAGTCCCGTATTTTAGAAGAGGTGTCTACAAAAGCTATCTCCACTTCCCCACCTCACACCCACTTTTTAATCCATAGCAACCTGCTTCCATTATCATTGCTTCCCTAAAATTAATTTCAGTAGGTTCATAAAATGATCACCTTTGAAATTCCATACAGTAAATACCATTTAGTCATTGTCTGTTTTCACATAAAGACAGAGACTCAAACAATTAATTTTAAAAATAAAAAAGTTGTTGATCAGTGGTTTCATTTTAATAAGAAAAGACAATTTTGTATTTATATAGGTTTTTTTAATATATATTTTGTATATATATAGTTATATATATTTCTGTTCACAAAAACTAACAGGCACCTTTTCATTCTTCTCTTACTTTCCCTCTCAGTTGTACTGAGGATTGTACTGTACTCAGGATCCCTCTATCCTATTTTGAAACTCTCTCTTCAACTTGTTCTAATCATCTTAGCTTCTTCTTTTCAACTTCATTAACTCCTCCTGTGTAGAGGAAAAGAAGGTAAGGCAGGACTTCATGAAAGACCAGCCAGATGGATTAACAGAGGTAAGACCCTGAGGGTGTTATAAACCAGATTAAGATAGTCAGGTTTTTCCCACCGATCAGCGGGCAGCCATTGCAGTAGGCGATGATAAGTATGCAGTAAAATAATGAGATTTCTTATTTTGGAAGGCCACTCTAGAGAAAGTACTGAGTGTACAGAGATTAGAGGTAGGACACCAAGGAAAGAAATGTTGCCATAATGCAACCGTGGTCAGGACATACACACATCCTAGGGAAACGAAGATTAAAAAGTGGACAGACTCAAGAGATATTCTGGATAAGTTAAGCGTCTGCCTTTGGCTCAGGTCATGATCTCCAGGTCCTGGGATAGAGCCCCACATCGGGCTCTCCTCTCAGCGGGGGGCCTGCTTCTCTTCTCCCTCTGCCTTCCACTCTGCCTATTTGAGCTGACTCTCTACCAAATAAAGCAATAAAATCCTAAAAAGAGAGAGAGAGAGATACTCTGGCAGCAGAATGGACAGAAATGGGTGACTGAATGAATAAAGAAAAAAAAGAGTAGACAACACACTCATGATTCTGACTTCTGGCTGAGGGTAGCCAAGTAGATATACAGGCTACCCACCAAGATAACATATATGGGAGGAGGAGGAGGAGACTCGGGGAGGTGGGCTTATGATTAATGAAGTATGGGCATGTTACATGTAAGGTCCCTCCACCCAAGTGGAAATGTCTGGTAAGCAATGGGATACATGCATCAGAATCTCAGGAGAGTTATTTGGACTAGAATATACTTTTGGAAATCATGAAAGTCTAGAAAATAAGTAGAGACATGAATATGATGATTGAGTCTCTCCTTTCCTTCGTGTGAAACTAAAGAACATAACCATGGTTGAGTAGGACTCAAGACTCTCTAAGTCTTGGGGAGGAGTGAATAAAAGGGATCCAAGTGGAGCTGGAGAAGCCAAATCTTGACCACGTTGCAGATACTGCATACACGCATCTATAAACATCGAGAGGGGCCAGAATGAACCAACAGAACAAGTGACCTCAGAAGGACCAAAGATAATTCATAGTGAAAAAGAGAAATGCTCTAGAAATTCTCAGTGATATCATCAAGTCTTTGAGAGTATATCATATCCCTTACAAATAAACAAATTAAAAGCAGAAGCTGCTGTGACAGGAACCATCAGAGAACAAGAAAACATTCCTCAAAATGAGAAGTATTACTATCGAAATTAAAAATCTAACAGAAGGGGCGCCTGGGTGGCTCAGTGGGTTAAGCCTCTGCCTTCAGCTCAGGTCGTGATCTCAGGGTCCTGGGATCGAGCCCCGCATCGGGCTCTCTGCTTGGCGGGGAGCCTGCTTCTCCTCCTCTCTCTCTCTCTGCCTACTTGTGATCTCTCTCTCTCTCTGTCAAATAAATAAATAAATAAAATCTTTTTAAAAAAAAAAAAAATAAAAATAAAAAAAAAAAAAATAAAAATCTAACAGAAATTCTGGGAGAAAAAATTTGAGTAAATTTCCCCAGAATGTAGAATAAGAAGGAGGAAACAGGATATATGAGAAAAAGCAGTTAGGAGACATACATGATCAGTTCAGGAGGTCCAACGTCCAATTAATTTACTCAAAAATGCATTCAGATGCTCAAAGTGGCTTCT
Organism: Martes martes; assembly: GCF_963455335.1. Taxonomy (NCBI): domain Eukaryota; kingdom Metazoa; phylum Chordata; class Mammalia; order Carnivora; family Mustelidae; genus Martes; species Martes martes. Next base: position 30,225,868 of record NC_137892.1, on the reverse strand, counting down.
TTATTTCTTTGTAGATTAATAATGTGATCATCCTCATGCAACCCTATCTCATCAGTTGCAGAAACCTATGTTTTAGTCCAAATCAGTAAATTCAAACAAATGCAATAATTTTAAAGCTCCTTGGGTAAAACTCCACCCTTTTAATTTCCTCTCCTTCGTTCTGTTCCCCCATGATGGCAGCTGGGGAAGGAAAGGTGTGACACATCTGGGGCTTCAAGGCAGTGTGAGACCGGACAAGATAGGTTCTTTACAGCCACAAGTATCCCCTAGACCTTTGTTCATCTCTACTACAGAGTACCAGGATTGGGGGATCCTGGGGCTGCTCGTCATAATGGTTGTTCTTATCATGTCTCCGGGTATTCTAGAATCTGCTCTCATCCATTCCTTGTGTCTTTTAGCTAAGTGGGGGCCAGGCCTACTGATGCTCCCTGGTTAGTGTTGCCTCACTCCAGGTCTTAAAGACATGGAATTCCCTTAGCCTCTTCTTTGTGCCTGACTTGGATCCTGGTCCTCGTAGCTTCTGGACCGCATGGCTTCTCCGCTGGGGCTCCTACCCCTTGACACAACATGCCAGGTCTGCAACTCAACCAACTTCCATATTTCCTTTGGGAACTCAGGATTGCTCAGAATATAAACCCTGGCTACATTCTCCCAACCTTGTTGGGATCCTGAGCTTACTTTAGTGTTGTGAACCCCCACATTGGTTCCGAAGTTCATGGAACACCTTGTTCTACTGCCCCAATAAGGAACAAGCATTCACCTCAACTATTTAACACGATCTCCCCACTGCAGTGACTTCCCAGATCAAGTCACATCACCTGCTATCTCCTGTACTCAGCAGTCAACCTATAGGAACCAGAAGGACAAGTTTGGGGCATTCCCTCTTTCTAGCTGGACCCTCCTTTGCCCCATTTTAGGCATATAACTCTCTATGGTCTTATCCACCAAGCCCACCTTCTGATGTGTGAGAAGAATAAGTAAAGGAATTTAGAAAGTTTCTATCTCTCTAAGATCAGTAGATTTCAAGCCTGTCACTTTGCTTTGACATCAACTATCGCTTGCTAAGGTTCAGAAGCTGAATAGAGATTCATTTTTGTCTCTTTGCATTTCTACTTTGCCTGGTGGCTCAGTGGGTTAAGCCTCTGCCTTTGGCTCAGGTCATGATCTTAGGGTCCTGGGATCGAGCCCCGCATCGGGCTCTCTGCTCAGCAGGGAGACTGCTTTCTTCTCTCTCTCTCTGCCTGCCTCTCTGCCTACTTATGATCTTTCTGTCAAATAAATAAGTAAAATCTTTATAAAATGTATATATATAGTTCAAAAGATAAACCCCTTTCATATTCATATACCCTCTTGAGAACCTAAAATATTTTCTTGACCCTTGATGGCTACCTTTGGAAGTCTGGCTTGGGGGGTGGAGGGAGGAGCAAGAAACAATAGGATAATTTACAGTTGGGAATTTTTCTTGTGCTTCATAATATGCATTACTTTAATACTTTATTTTTTAAAGATTTATTTATTTATTTTACAGCAAGAGAGCGCACACTCATGAGCAGGGGGAGGGGCAGAGGGAGAGGGAGAGAAACAGACTCCCCACTGAGTACGGAGCCTAATACAGGACTCGATATCACAACCCTGAGATCACGACCTGATCTGAAATCAAGAGTCTGACACTCAACCGTCAGAGCCACCCAGGTGCCCCTTTTAATACTTAAATTAAGGGTTTTGGACCAGGGGGAAGTGGGAAAAATACACGTGCCCATACATCGAGCAAAGACCTCTTCCAAACCAGAAAGATGGTGCTGATGGTGGGCTGTGGCCCGCAGCTCCAGTGCTCAGCTAGAATAGTGATTTCCGCAGAGCTGCCATCCACAGGGGAGATCGTGTGAATATGATGCATAAGCCCAACCGAAGACCCAAGGTGCCTCTTCTTGAGCACATACGGCGTCATATCCTGGCCTCGTAAATAGCTAAGGGACATGTCTCAGATGCGTAATCCTGACACGCGAACTACTGAGGGCTAGCGCATCTATAGTTTGAGTTACAATCTACCCTTCCTTCTAGATTAATCTCAAAGTCCTCTACTTATTATCCCTCTAACCTTATTACCTCTCAGGCCTTTATCATTTCTCACCATCAGTGGGCTGTCTGCCATTCCACGCCTTGTCCCCAGCTCCGCATCTGTCACCCTCCGATGGCACTGAATGAACAAATGAGTGAAAGGCTACTGACTTGCATTCATCAAAATCTATTTGGGACTCTCCAGCCTCGTGAACCTCCAAGTTATTCAATCAAGAAAAGTGACTTTCATTATAAAGCATTTCTTCAGTAGTTGAGACTTTGTTTTTCTACTATAAAGGGAAATTTCTACTTAATTGGTAATACACATTTTTAAAATCATGTTAGCATATTTTCAAGACTTACACGTTATTAAATTATTTACTTAAGTACATAGACATTTCTGTACTCTTTTCTTAATCATTACCTCTCCCAAATAATTCATTTGACCAATTAATATAAAATTTAAGTAAAGGGGAAAAAATATATCCAATCAATTTTTTAAGTGTTGAGATAAATCAAACAGTGGCTCTGGAAGATTTAAAGTATGCTTCCTCATAGGCTGTTATCTTGCTTTGAAATAAAATGATTTCTAAATCCGGGCTAGATAGTAACGTTTCCTAGCAAACGAATGGGATTACCTTGTAAGAGGAGTAGAAATAACTCAGCAGGCTTCTGACTAAAATCAGACTTTGAAAGTGGCTTAGAAATTATTATTCTACTGAATTCTGCTCATCCCTGCAGGAACACATCACACAAGCACTCTTTCTCTATTTCTCTCCCTTCCTCTTTCTCCCCCTTTCTCTCTTTCTCTGTCTCTCTTTCTCGCCCTCTATTTCTAACTTTTTCAGGTTTATAATTTGACATTTGGAATTTCCCTGTGACCTTCAGAAAGAATTCTCCAGAGGGCTGGATTGGGGGTATTGAGATTATTAGTACTATTCACAGAATGAAACACGTAGAGGTGCTCTCAGAGTTCTATCAGGCCACAGAATAAGTCACTAGACTTGCTGGCAAATTCTCAAATCTCAAGTCCTGATTCCAGGACAGAAATATAGACTTACTGAATCACCATTCATAGGTAAAGGAGTCAAAGGCTTTAACCTTTCCATACTCTATTTAGTTTTGAAACAATACGTGGCCAGGTGGTTTGTTTTTTTATCTGTCGGTATGATGTTTCTTATTTTTATAGGACACTTCGACCATCCTTTCTGCCAGCAGGGGGATTAACGATGGCATGTGATGTGTAACAGCTATCCCCAAAAATCAGCATAGCTGGCAAAAACTGGGGAGTAATTTAGATGCCTTGAAATCTCTGACATACTAAAGCCATTAGTTCATCCAACTCTGACATCATTCAGTAACACTATTCTTTTTTTTTTTTTTTTGAGTTTTTTTGTTGTTGTTGTTGTTTATTTGACAGACAGAGATCACAAGTAGGCAGAGAGGCAGGCAGCAAGAGAGGAGGAAGCAGGCTCCCTGCCGAGCAGAAAGCCCCATGTGGGGCTCGATCCCAGGACCCCAGGATCACGACCCGAGCCGAAGGCAGAGGCTTTAACCCACTGAGCCACCCAGGCGCCCCAACGCTATTCTTTTTATCAGTGAAATCGCTTGGTTCCTTCCAACCTCTGGCCTCCCACATACGCCATCAAGTATTCTTCAAAAGGTGTAGAGATTTTCTGAAAGATAATTACAAGAGTTGCAAGCAAACCGTGATGCTCGGCCCTGCACACCAATCTCCCCGTGATTAAATTAATTACGGTGTTCTTTTCACCTTCCCCGAATGGTCTCTATGAGGCTGCCTCTTCTTCAGAGAGGAAAACCCAGTTCAGAACAATGACATGTGCTGATCAATACTGGGTTAAAAACAAAAACAAACAACTGCTGAGACTTCAGATATAAGAACTAAGGAACCTGGACCCTCCCATGGAATCATCTAAATGTAGGAATGGGAATTCTGATTAAAAATCTCCTCATTTTGAAATCTGAGCTAAATCAAGTACATAGCTGTAACTTCCTGAGCATTTGTCTGGAAAACTAATTAGAAAATCTGGAGACAGTACTTGGTATTCCTAACATGTCCCGGAAGCCTTTGTGTGAGTTCTTTCGATTCCAACCTCCCATTTGGAAGCGATCCAGAATCTAACAATCAGACGAGCTTGACTCACCAAGATTCACTTTCTCAATGTATATCACTCAGCAAGGACAAGAGGACAATAACTCGGGGAACGGGGTGAGAGGCAGAAAGTAAGAAAAGGTATTCTATTACAATGACTGTAAAACAGATCCCTTGTCAAGAGTACCTTCAGCTCTTTGTAAAACAAATGTGTTGTTCCTCTGCTTTTGTACACAGAAATGTCTTTAAACATGGAAGGGGAACCACACGGAGTAAGTGGAAATCAATCATGTCAACATTAGGCTCTGCTTAATTCTAAACCACAGGCTGGAATTCGGCTAACCTAAACTTGACGGAATGTTCATGTAACAGCTGGCAAAGGGAACGTTGGAAAAAAAAAAAGGGACTCTGAGAGTAATGAAAACAAAAATATAACCCATGACATTGATCTAAGTTTTGACAGACCTTTTTGGTCAGCATAACCTCTGAGCTCAGAAATGAAGTTTCAGCCATGTACCTTTCAGAAAAAGACTTCCTGTATAAATAACGTTGTTATAGAAAATGACTAGCAGCATCATACCCTCTGCATCTTGGCCAATAAGAACTTGAACATTAATGGAAACTGACTCTTCCTTCCATGTCCCCATGAGCTAATAGATGAAACATCCAAGGCATCTGGAATTACTTTCTCTCTTATGGGCTGTCATACACTTTGTCATCCCCAGAGCCAACTGGCCGTGGCTGGTGCTCTTAGAAGCCCCAGGAACTCTGCGGCCAAACTCAAATCCCATTGGGAGCACAAGCAGCCTGCGCTGGCCATCAGGACAGGTGGAAAGAGAAGAGACTTAAACAAAAAACTACGTATCTCGCTGCAGTAATAGGCACAGAAGAGAAGAAGGTGCCCGGTGCATTTTTCTTAAATTGTGTCCAGGCAGCATGTCAGTATTGATTGAAGAATCCAGCGGCATTGAAAAGAGTCATGTCTACATTCACAGATGAAGGGGCAGACATCCACTCTCGTCTTTGTCACCTGGCTGGGTCAGTCTCTCATTTTTAAGACAAATAATAATAAAACTCGTGAGCTTCTTAGGGTACCTCTAAAGAAAATGTCACTTCCACCACAACCCCCAACAAATGTAAAAAAGAAAAAAAGAAAAGAAAAGAAAGAAAGAAAGAAAAAAAACCTAATAGTCCTCCTACCCTTCATGTAAAAAGGCAATCTGACGTGAAAATGTTTTATCCTAAGTAATGGAATGTGCCGTCATGCACCAGCAACCCAGCCCTGAATATCAGCTTGCCTGTTCTGGAAGAAACCACTCTGGGGTTGGGCAGCGCGCACGGGTGCGAAGAGAGACACGTCAGTACTTGAGGGGAGGCTGTGCACTCGATTTCAGAAGATGGAGGTTTATCTTCCCGCGTCGGGCTTTGATGTTATTCATATGCTAACAATATCAGCATTTCCTCGCAGCACTCCATACACAGGGAATAAAAGACATCATTTGCTGACATGGGGCTCAACACTCGCCGTCCAGCATACTGATCAACAATCTGTATTCAGCTTCCGCAGCTAAGCCTGCCACGTAACCTTTAAATGGTTCTCTTAGCACTCTCAAATTCCGGTCAAAATAATTTCCCATTTTATCGAATGAAATGATGAAACAAAGAATCCTAACTGCATTTTTCTCTCCACTCCTCAAATGTCGCTTCGGGGCCCCGAGGGCTCCTTTCATCTCATCTGAGGGCTGGCATATGATGTGATTGTTACCATAGCTGGCCACCAGATGAAGCGAATTCTCGAAACTGCCAAAGTTCCCACTCTCTTTCCAATTTAAACATCAATTTAACACAGAAACTGAAGGGTATTATGAAAGCTTTAATAGGAACCATTTCAGACGTGAGGGGAAAAAAAAAAGCACTGCAAGGGTTTTGCAAACAGACAAACAAATATGCAATTTTTTTTTTGAACATAAAGATAAGTCAGGAAAATGAATGGAACAGCAGAGTGTACAGGGTCTGAGCTCTACGTAACAGTGATGGAGAAGGACCCCTTTGTCTCAAAGAACCGTGCTTTTCAGAACAGGGGAGGATTTGACCTAAGGCAATAATCTGGGGGAACTGTTAGGTCATTAACTAAACACAGTGATCAGGGGCAAAGTGAAGACTTCTGATGTAAAACATTTCAAAATGTGTCTCATCAATGTGGACAATCTGGAATGTTTTTCATAGTCCCCTCTGAATTATTAGGATCCTTTTCAATAGATGACTCACTTTTCTCGTGAAAATGGTTTTCTCCGTTTGGATCCCTAGCTGTTAACAGAATGTGCAAGCATATGTACTACATAACTCTTTGGAAATGAGACCACTTCATAGTTAATTCATAACAATAGAAACTGACACTGTCTCACACGAAATAGAGCACTTCCTATATTCCCCATAAATTAAAGCATACACATTTAAGCCAAAATGATATGAATTATCAATCTTTTGAAGACTTCACAATACAAATGGCATTAACATGCAAGGTGCATAGAGAGATTTATTCACAACTCTACAAGTTTGCCCTTATCAAAATATGAGATTGGGAGACTTGAAACAAGATTTGAAAAGTCATAATTAACTAAGATTTGGTAAAGTGCAAGTTGAATATGTATGATTTTGCCAGCCAAAAACATTCCTGAAAGTTAACAACATTATTATAGATTTTCCTCTAGAAAATAGTATTCTTTAGAGTCAATTTGTTTTAAATAGATAGATAGATAGATAGATAGATAGATAAGTTAGCCCTTTTACCATACAGAACTGCTCTAATCATCATTTCCATCTTAAAAGTATAAATTGGGAAGGCATAAGACTATTAGAAACACATGCGGTGATTGTACAAAACATTAATTATACTCTAGATAAAAGTAAACAAGATATCACCATATAAGGATTGCATGGCAGTTCCCATATGGATTACACAGGGAATATTATTGACAAATTCAGAACAACCATATGCAATGCTCAATGGCACTTCCAAACACAAAATACAAATACAGTACTTAATACATTTACAGCATGTCACATACCAAATGATCAAGTAATTTACCGAAGATGAGCATCTAAGAAACAAATAACACCACAAATACCATATGCACCTGTTAATGATTTATTGTTTACATTGGTGATATTCATGAGGTTGATCGTATGCTAAAAACAAGTTTTCAGAGAATTTTCTGGCCTGGCTCTCTTGGTGGTAAATTAAAGGAAAATTATAGAACCATCTTGCCAAAAGGGACCTTTGAGATCATGTGGTCTTATTTTAAGATGGAAAAACTAAAGCCCCAAAGTGTCAAGCTGCTCGCCCAAGATTACAAAGTCCATTCATGGCAGAGACCCAGGTCTCCTGGTTCTGGGCCAGCCCCCAAATTAAAGCTACCCTAACTTGCTCATGTTTACTCAAAACACATATATATATATATATTTTTAAATCTTCATAAGCTCATCAGTTGTCCAGCACATCATCTGTGGGAACACCCAACTCTGGGCCTGACAGTGTAACAACAGTGCTGCCTTCCCGGTGTGATTTCACTGACAATGACTCACACTTCCCTTGGATTCACTGGGGAACAGAAGGAGAGGTTGACCTCAACAGAAAAACAGACGTGGCTCCATCAACGTCATAACAGAGCCTAAGAGCGTTTAATCCTGAAACGAGCTCCATGGAAATTGCCTTTAAAAGGATGGGGTTTTTTGGTTTTGTTTTTGTTTCCATATTTTATTTATCTATTTGACAGAGAGAGAGAGAGCACAAGCAGAGGGAGAAGCAGGCAGAGGGAGAAGCAGGCTCCTGGCTGAGCAGGGAGCCCGATGCGAGGCTCGATTCCAGGACCCCAGGACCACAACCCGAGCCGAAGGCAGACACTTAACGACTGAGCCACCCAGGCACTCCAAAAAGGATGTTTTGATCTTCTCCAGAGCACTTTGAGAAACACAGTGCATAGGCCAAAGCCCCCTCCCATCCTGCCGCCACCACCCCCACCAGCAGCCATAACTAGAAGGCAAAGAGAAAAAGCCTGAAAACTAAAGCAGAATGTATGTCTGTCAAGAGCGCATTGCACCACTATGTAACTCTCCATCCCTCCACTCTTCTAGTCCATCTGCCCCCAGCATAAACAAGACAAGCTTCCCCCTGGACCCACCACCCCTGAAAAGTGTTAAACCAAATCACTCAAGTGAAATTCCAGACATCTACCCAGCTATAAAATATCAACTTTAAGGAAACCTGGCCAATCACTCAAAATGTATTTTTTCCCCAACAGGGGAACTTTCTTAACACTGAAATGTCAAGTATCCAGACAGATTCTTAGTAAATTAAATCAGGACAATAACTATTTCCTCTTGAACATCATTTTCATTTCAAGGCAAATATAGCTCCAACCTAGAACATTCCCTCAAAACCAGGATTATAATAGGAATTTAGGGTGTTCAAACTGAACCAATGAAAAATCATGCCTGAGTTTCCAGTGCGGGATTTGAGGAGGGAGAAAGTTAATTTTTAAATATTACCAAAACAGACAGCTTTTTATGTTTATTACAGAAATACTGGGTCTTCTATGGATTGTGGAAATTGGGGATCCCTTACAAGGCTTATAAGGACTTGTTATTAAGTTATAAAATCATTTCCCAACCATCTAATAATTGAATATCCAATACTGTTCATAAGATTCTAAGTGCTGTAAATAGCCAGATGTATAAAAGGACTCTGCTCCCAGATTAATCACTCTAATTCCTTCCCTGGCTCAGTAAAACCCACTCTTCCATCAAGCCAATTATAGTGGAAATTATCCTGTTACTTTAACTTTGAATAAGATATTTTTAATAGATTAAATATAGTGCATAGAAACATCTATAGGAACCAAGATACGTACAATCTATGTTGTTATACATTGACAGTTTTCAAAAAAAAAACAAAACAAAACAGTAAACCTGAGAGTGTAGCAATTATATGAACAAAGCTTGTACCAACCTTACCTGCTAACAGAATGCAATCGCTATACAAAACAAGTTTAATATTAATCATCAGTAATGGGACACTGACCTGCTTACAGAACAATGGCACTGCCATCTAGGCCCTGAGATTTCCCTGACCAGTGATAGCTGTTATATCCCTTTTTGATGTGGTATATAGTTACTACTCTGGGTTCCTTAAAGTCCAAGTCCACAGGGCAACAATGAGATCACAGGTGTGGATAGAGCCATTTTGAAGACAGCAGGTCAAGTAGGGATAGATGACCTCAGCAATGTCAGAGGTACTATGTAGATTCAGACAACTGGAAATGCAAGGGAACCATGCTCTCACAGATATCTTCCTAGGGCATTCTCCAGATCAGTTCTGATATATCTTCCGGTTAATTATACTGAAGAATACTGAAGATTTCCTCAAAGAAATACAGACCAATAAGCATTGCCTTGGCATGGAGAAATGGAGGCTTAGAAAATGTCTCTGAAATAGGGTCCAGGAAGAGACATGTTATAGATACACATTGATTCCCACCACCATCTTGGTTTTCACGTATCTGTACTTGGGTTTCACTGATATAACATTGCATCAATATGATTTGTTCTGAATATTGGAGTAATAATTAACTTTTGTTCTCAAAGGATGCAGAGAAGAGACTTTCTTAAATTCACCATATTCCTTGGCAAAAGAGGAACAAACTAGCATTCTGTATATAACTATCTACCTCCTTGCTAGTTGGAGTGTGTATCCAGGGATCGGCATTGTGGACATCACCTGAGAACATGTTAGAAATGCAGAATCTCAGATACTACTAGATCTCTTAAAGCAGAATCCACATTTTAACAAGATCCCCAGGTGATTTACATGAACACTGAATTGTGAAAAGCACTGATGTGGTTGTGCTTATGATGTTAGAACCAAAGAGAAGTATTGAACCCAACATATTATCTTTATTTCTTTCTTGCAGCCCATGGAAAATGTCAACTTACATTTGATATATATCGTATAAAGTCCCAGGACTGAAGAAATAAAAGCCAAAGGATCTCCCCGATACCACTCAAGAAACCTGTTTCCTCAAACCATCAAATATTTTGAAACAGAAGATGCACAGCTGAGGATCAACAGAGCCAAACATCGGCTCTCTCTTGCCAGTATCTATGGGTTCTTGGGTAAATCGGTTTCCCTTTCTGTGTCCACTCTGTACTTGATACTGTGCAGGGTTCTTGGGATTCAACACTGGACAGGACAGACATGGTCTCTTTGCTTCGATTTTTCATAAGGAAGCACAAGAGGATTTGAGGCAAAAGTGAGCACAGATATAAAATGTCATGAATAGTTCAAAGAAGAGTTTGAACTATTGAACTATTGAACAACACACTATTGAACAATTGAATAACACAATTGTTTTGTGTGGTGCAGGATATATGGTGCATATTCTGGCATGAGAAGACCCGTGTGTGCTTTGTTCAGAAGTCTGGTCTCGGGCAAAGGGAGAGCCATCACTAGAGTCTAGAAATAGGAATGAGATGAGAACAACCTGAAACTTAGAGCTACTTCCTGGCACTGACTGGAAGGATCCACTCAAGAGAGAAGAGGCTGAACCCAGGATATCTGGTTAGGAGGATACAGAAGGTAAACCAGTGAAGAGAGGGTAAGAACCTGAAGGGAGACAAGCGGCCCGTATGGAATAGTAGGACTTCAAACCTAAGGCAAGTGTGTATGCTGGGGTGAGGGTGGCAGTGGGGGCGGGAGGGCTGAGGGTGATGAGTAGGAGACGAAAGAGTTATAGATAAGACCAAAGATTCCAGGAGAAATTTCTAGCAGCAATTGAAAAGAATGATGAGGTTGTTAACCGGGAGAGAGACCACGGTAGGAGGAATGGGTTCTGGAGCAAGAAAGGAAAGGACGGAGATCATCAGTCATGGAGCCCATGGACTTTGAGAGGCCCGAGGCTATTTCAGGGGTGACGTCAATAGACATAACGGAATGAGCCTTTGCTCCTCAGACAAGATGACAGATGAAGGGCAAACCAAACCAAACCCCAGACTAGAAACCAGACATTCCAAAGAACAAAGATACGGAAGGGAAGACTTCTGATGATAGTGTGTGTGTGCAGACGTCTCAGAAAGAGACAGGCAAGGTAGCACGGATTCTTCCACCACTAAGGAAAGGACGCACCATGAAAACAGGAGTGAGAGGAAACAAAATCAGTGACAGAGACAAGGGGAGCAGCAGCGAGGAACCACTCCAGCAATGGTAACAGCCCAAAAATGTGTTCCACAGACATAAAGAGGGGTGGATAGAAAGCTTTTCTTCTCTCTGTATTCTGTTGGATAATGACTTGTGTTTTTGTAATTTCTAGACTTGAGAGGTAATCATCGCAATGTGGCTCACCTTTACATTTGTGTGGGGTCGCCAAGTGTTGGATGTTTTCCTCTCTCTACAAACGAAGAAACAGGCTCTAAAGGCCCAAACCCCCATTTCCCAATAAGGCGCCCTGTCCATTAGCTATCGCTATATTGATGCATGCGTGCCCCTCTGAATACTAAGCACACAGGGGCTTCACTGAACACCCATGACTAAAGGGGAAGTAGGAGAGAGGACTGCAAAGGGAGATAACCTGCTCCAATTCCTGGCCCAGACATGAACTCATCTCCCTTACTGTGGAGCTAGAACGGGGGGGGGGGGGGGGGGGGCAATATGAGAATCCCTTGCCTAATCAGTGCAGAGATGCAAAGGTAAACCCATTTAGGATAACCTGATGTTCTTCCCAGCTGCAATCTGCTTCTTGATTCACAATCTCAGGGCCCACCACTAGCAGGACTGCAGAAAGTCGGATCTGATGAAGCATCACATCCAGCATTTTATTTCAAATTACCACCGTCATCACTCACCGAGCATTATCGTCCTGTGCAAATCCACTACGTACATACACTTGCTTCAGGCTGAAGGAGCACAAGACCCTCCGTCCGCAGAGACAGTTTCAGGACGCTCCCTGGGATATCAGATTCTGATTCAGATTCTTGGGGGCAATAAATACCTTAATTGGACTTAGAGAAATACGCCACAGTTTTCTCTCTTGCTTACCAGCTTTAAAGCCTACTTGGACTTCTACAGAAGAAACGGCCATTTTGTCAGCCACCACAAAAACGCATCACAAGGGGCGCCTGGGTGGCTCGGTGGATTTAAGCCTCTGCCATCAGCTCAGGTCACGATCCCAGGGTCCTGGGATCGAGCCCCACATCGGGCTCTTTGCTTGGCAGGGAGCCTGCTACCCCATCTCTCTCTCCCTACTTGTGATCTCTGTCTCTGTCAAATAAATAAATAAATAAATAAATAAATAAATCTTTTAAAAAAATCACAAGTACTGAGTATACTTCCAATGGGTGAGCTAAAGAAGGGACAAGGCAGTTTCTCTCCCCTTCCCCAGCCCCCACTAACACACACACACACACACACACACACACACACACACACACACAGTAAAGAGGAACACGAACCATGAGAAATTCTAAGGGCACCATGGGAGCCAGAGTAGGTTGCTTCTGTCTCTCATTCATGGGAAGGAACAGACAGACCGTAAGGAGGAAGGAGCAGAGAAGAAAAGCAGGGGGGAAAGGTAGCAGGACCCGGAAGGCAGGTGGGGGACAAAGAAGTGGAACACCTCAATAGCAGCACACTGACCCCCTCACTAGTCCAGAAGCAAGTGGTCATAATGGATTAGTGGAGAAAAAAGCAAGTAGCTTGAAGTCGTTGAGATCCACAGTGACTATGAAACCAAGTGCTGAAGTCAGCAACGAAGCTGGCGGAAATCAACTCCACAGACACTATTTTTTCAATCTGACATTAAGCTAAGCAGAGTGAGCAGAGGCGCCTTCCCCCTTGCTCCTCGGTCTTGCGGCCCCGTGGCCGGCTGCAGAGGGAAGGTAGGGCGGGAACCCATGTGGGAAGGAGGGGCCGAATGCAGACCTAGATGTGGAGTCCTGCCTGTCCACTTCCTAACTAATTGCGGGACCCTGGATAACTCACTTTGCGCCCAGCCTCGTCTTCGTTGCACGGCTGAGGCTTTAGAGGCACGGAGAGCTTAAGTAACAGTCCCAGGAACTGGACCCTCCAACAATTTAGCACTAGGGTCCATGTTCTAAAAATTATGCTATATTATCATGACGGTCCTAGGAGCAAATCTGTTCAACTTCGGCATTTTGCAGAAGAGGAAACTGAGGCTTTCGTGGGTGCTATTATTTCTTTTCTACCACAAAGCTGGTCGGGACCATCAGCCTGTTGCTGGAACCAGAGAGCCCGGTTCAATCAGAAACACTCCTCAACGCCAAACGAGTATTCCAGGGCCCGCCCTGAAGGCTGACATGCTTGTCACATTTTATCCAGTCACTTTCCTCTGCAGAAAATGCAATGAGTCATGTTATTTATTCATATCAGATTCATAGTGGGGACGGCATCTTAGTCACAAAACGTGATGAATTTGCAACTGATGGTATTTGGTTTTATGCTTAATCTAAAAGAACGGGAAGAGAGGAAAGGAAGCAACTTTTATTAAGCCATCACTGAGCTTGGCACTCTGTGCACCAAGCCTCACAGATACAGAAAGATCCTGCGGCCAGCAGGGTCTAGTAAGAGTAACAATCAAATTCTTCTTTCAGAGGCTACAAATAAGGCATAAGCAACTGTCTTGTTTAGTTACATTTAGTTGGCCAGGGCAGGGGGAAGCTGAGACAACCATTTCTACTGAAGTGGAAATCTGGTTATCACAGCCTTTGGAATTCACTCAAAATACGCTGCTATTTGTTGGTTTAGTAGGTGAAGAAGTGGAAGCTTCCTTGGTACAGGGCACATTTCTTCGCACTGAGCATGCTCAGTTACAGGGCGCATTTCTTCCCACTGAGCAGGCTCATTCAAGCCCCAGAGGCTTTACCTCAAATTGGCACCCACCACCGCCCTCGCAGGAGGCTCTCAACTTCCAGTAGAGAATTTGTCTCAATGTAGGCAAAGGGACAAAAAGAAGAAACAGTTCCATCCAGAGAGGTGTCTGCCCTCAAACTTCTTGGGAGAAACGGTTCCAAATCAAGAATTATGTTCTTCTTCAAGCCTCTCCGTCCCCCACTTCCTATAAATCAGGTCTGTACCAGTAGCACTGAATTTCCAAGCTGAGAAGGAGGATTCTCTAAGACACAGGCACCAAAATTCAGCCTCAGAACCTCAAGGGATACTTCCTAAAATAGAGACTCCAGGCTCTCTGTACAAACCTCACGTGGAGCCTTCACAAGCTGGACCCCCATGACCCCACTGACCCAGGCCTGAGACAAGTTACGACGACGCACGCAATCTGTTTCCTGCTGTTGCTCTATCCTGTCCATTCACCTCGAGTGGACTTCCCCGCCCCTGAGCCATTCCCTAAATCTTCTGCATTCCAGCTCCGGTGTAACAGCAGGGGTGTGGCTGACGCAAGACAATCGGAATATGACGCACCAGTACCCTACGTCTCCACCAGTCCAGGAGCAACCTGGAGGGGCCTCCGCAGGGACCACCCCCCACCACCTGCTGGCACCCCATCTTATGCACCCTGTGTCTTCCACCAAAACAGGAGTGTTTCCGAGTGCTGACTCTGCCGAAGCTAAAGACCTCACCGGGACAAGTGTTCCAGAGAGTGATTGATTGAAATTCAGAGCACTTTGCAGAATGATTTGTTTGACATTCCCGGTAGGAAACTCTTGTTTGTTGAACTTATTATTCATTCATGTATTCATGAAAAAAAATACAATAAATGCATAATCTCCGCATAGTGCCTCAATGATCACATTGAAATGAACCCGGAGCTTTGCAGTGCTAAGCAAGGTCTTTAGTTTGCAACAGAACGGTTTTACATCGCAATATCATTAACTGTGTCTAGAGTTTACATTATGCTTATAAATCAGCAAGGGAAATTTAACCTGCATTGTAATTTAAGGTTATACAGAGAATCAGACATTAAAAATGCATATGCATAATAATAACTCCTTGTGTGACTTTTTTTTTTTTTTTTTGGTTTTCCTCTTACTGAGTGATTTAACAATTACCGTGTTGAGATGTAACTGAGTCTTTTCAGCTAGTGTTTGTGTTTTGACTTTTTGACAACCGAATACAAGCCAGGGGAAATGCAGAAATTATTTCCAACATCCGTGGGTAACTTGGGAAAATGGCTCTTTAAATAAGTTATTAGAGGAGGGGAAAACATACTATGGTATTGGGAAAACATGAGCTGTCAAATGCTGCATTTTAAAACAACAGCTCTTTTGAAGGCCTAAAGCAGTGAGGTCAAAGTGTTATGGCGACACGTTCTCGGTCTGGTCCTTAATGTCTGCTGTTGCAGCTGCTACGGTGACAGTTGCTGGTCCTCCTAGGGAGAGCGAGTGCAGGGAATAAAGGAATGGACCGTCACATTCCGGTGACCTCCTTTCAAAAGTGAATGTTCCTCTTGGTCATCAGAAGGCAAAAAAGAACTGAAGAGCTATATCATGCACACTCTTACCCTCAGTTTTCTTTCATAAAGATAGCCTTTATTCTCAAATACCCTTCGTGAAAGCTGCTAGAGACCGTATTCTTTTTTTTAATTTTTAATTTCCCTGACATTTCTCCTGTTCACATGGTAAGAGACACCTGCAAACGTCATCGCCCACTCTACTTTCAGGGTAGAAACAGCCAAGAAGAGAAAACCATCACCTGGAAGTGCTTTCTGAAGCCTGAGGTAGCCAGACCCTTGAGGTCCCTGGTGACCCTGACTATGGTCCTGCATTTGACTCATGTCTCAGGAATATCTGTAGAATTGTGCATTTATTAACTATCTCACATCAATAACACCTCCTGAGCCAATCCCAGCTATATCTGCACAGTCTCCATCAGGCAACTCTACCCAAATTCTTCATCCATATCAATGATGCCACTACTCGGTCCCCAAACTCTTACCACTTTGCAGTGGGCTTCTTCTTAAAAGTTCCCTTTTCAGGGCACCTGGGTGGCTCAGTGGGTTAAGCCTCTGCCTTCAGCTCAGGTCATGATCCCAGGGTCCTGGATCAAGCCCCACATCGGGCGCTCTGCTCAGCAGGGAGCCTACTCACCCCCGACCCCCGCTTGCATCTCTGCCTACTTGTGATCTCTGTATGTCAAATAAATAAATAAAAACCTTTAAAATAGATATATATATATATAACTGAATGATCTGAGAAGACAAACATAACAGGCAAAACTGTGGAAAAGGCAAAGAAGAAAAAATGTTAAACAGATTTTAAAACATTAGAAATGAGAAAGGATCCTATGTAGAGAGATGTGGAAGATTTTCAAAATAGTGAGGGAATTATATATTTAAATACATAGGGATAAATTTTAAAACAGATGAAATGCAAAAAAATTAGCAAAAAAGGTCAAAAAGAAGAGATAGAAAATCCAAATGTATTAGTAATAATAAAAGATATTCCAAAGGTAAGTGAAAATATCAAACCTCTTCACCTCCTAAAACTTCTGACACAGATATTTCCGTGGGGAACCTAATAAACAACATATAAATCCTATGTTTTTAAAAGTATTCCAGAGCACGTTAAAAACTTTTAAGTGCCCTAAATAAATTTACAAATTACCAGAAGTGATAGAACAGTCAGAGAAAATAGGATTTAAAAATACTATAAGCCAATCTCACTTAGGAATTCAAACACAAAACCCTTCATCTAAAATCATCTAAAAATGTATTAAATGAGTAACAGATCATAAAAAGTAGGATTTCAAATATCAATGTAATTATTATGGAATTCAGTACATTAATAGAATTAAAAACCAGGAAGTAAACGTCTACTTCTGCAGGGAAGGAATAATTGGTAATAGAACTGCTCTCTCACAATAAAGAGAAAACTGGAAAAATTCCAAGCAACTGTCTTCAGACACTGGGTAACAGGCAGCACATGAATGTGATCCCTGAGGAGAGGAAAAATTCAGGTCACTCTGTCTTTCTGCCCGAAGACACTTTGTGGAGCACAGAACATAGAGGGGAAATCTAAGCAAATCACACTTAATGAGTTAAGGTAAACATCTACCAAGCCAGGCAGCAAAGAAGTGGGGGAAATTCAAACCTAAACAATCTCCAAGCCCATGCAGAGCTGAGAAATGTTCAAGTTCTGGTAAGTCTTAGTGCGGAGACCTCACTGAGAATCTCCCAACATGTTGAGGAAAGATCCCCAAGGAGTTATACCTGAAGGGCGGGACTGAAGTAGTTGAGTAAAGGCTACTGTAGGTCACTGTGGCAGAGCTTAAAGTAAGCCTGGAAAAGATCAAGGCGAACACAAAATCCCATACCTTTGAAAGGAAAACTAGAAAACCAAGAACTTCAACAAAATGTCTAACATCTAATAAAAAATCACCATACAGGTGAAGAAGTCAAAAAGCCATCCACTTGAAAAAGTTCTGCTTTTATCTCATGTCAAAATAAATTCCAAATAGATCGTATCTATGATAAATACATAAATATGAAGATAATATAAAGAATTCATATTTCTGAGGTAGAATATACCGAATTACAAATATTATATGAACATATAATGTTCATAAAATACTGATATTTTAAGTAGTTGTAGGGAATATATCTTATATTATAAATAATACATGAATTCATATAAAATAATACAAATAACACATTTAATGACATGAATATATGAAAATATAAAATGTTTTTAATAGTCTTGTCATGGAAAAAGCTTCTCTAAGCAAGACATAAAATCTAGAAATGTAAAGGAAAGATGGACAAGTTTGACTGCTTATTTTTTTAAAAAAGCTTATAATAGGAAAGATGGATAAATGAATTTAAAAGACAAGAAAGGAGGCGCCTGGGTGGTTCAGTCATTGGGCATCTGCCTTTGGCTCATGTCATGATCCCAGATTCCTGGGATTGAGCCCAGTGTCCAGCTCCCTGCTCAGCAGGAAGCCTGCTTCTCCCTCTCCCACTCCCCCTGCTTGTGTTCCCTCTCTCACTGTCTCTCTCTCTCTCTCTCTGTCAAATAAATAAATAAAATCTTTTAAAAAATAAAAAATCATAAAAGACAAGAAAGACATCAAGGCAAATGTCTGAAACATCTGTAATAGGCAAAGGTCTTCTGCAAACTATTGAGAAATAAGATAACCCAATAAAAATGCTCAAAAATATAAACAGGCAATTGACAGGAAATAAAAAACTCAAATGGCCAATGAACATGAGAAAAACGTAACCACATAGCTTATAAGAGGAAATCAAATTAAAATAAGTTATGTTTTGTTTTCACCCATCAGTTTTGACAGCAACCTAAAGAATTAGTAATATCCACAGTTGACAAGACTGTGAGAAAATGGGCAATTTCATAGAACCTGAGTGAGTATATAAATTGGTACTGTTTGAAGATCAATTTGGTCAATATCTACCAATATTCTGAAATGCATATGCACTTTGACCCAACAATTGTACTTCTAAGACTCTATAATATAGAAATGCTCTAACGTGTACACAACAATAAGGCAATATTTAATTGAGGAATCTATAGTATGAAAACTTTATGTTCAAATCCTACTTCCAACTCTGGTCAATGGTGGGACCCTGGGAGAGACAGAGTATCTCTCAATATCACTTCTCTTATCTATAAAATGGGAATAGTAATAGGATCTAGTTTACGAGCTCACTGCAAAGAAAGAATCAAATAATTCACGTGAAGGGCTTAACATGGGGCCTTCTCCGAACCTTTTCCTCCTTCTCTGCTGCCTTTCCCAGAACTTTACACAGTGCCCATCATAATGGAGCTTCATAAATATTTGGTGAGTGAATTTCTTATTATTTCTCCTGTAGGCCTCATTTCCTGTGAGAAATCATCTCTCCGTGGTGGGAGCTGTCATCTCTCCGATGTGTCCCTCAACACCTTCTCTTCGAGACCAAAAGACTCATTATCCCAATTCTGGGTAATGCAACCAGCAATCTGCCCTCCACTGTGGATTCACCCTAGCTGGAACTTCCTTAGCTGAAGAAAGCCACCTGGTCCAAAGGCACACCCCCACGCCGGGGCAATCCACATCAAGTGACTTAACGATAGGAGGACTGAAAAGCCTAGACCTCCCATCCTAATTTAGCAGAGCCAACATCCCATCTTTGAAACTCCCCAAGGGGTCACCTGAGGTTTCCAATGAGACAAAATTACAGCTCAACCTTTCGCTCTACCGAATCCTGCTTCCCAGGTGCTGACCCCCATGCAGTGCCCTAATTGAGCTTCTCCAACTAACCCAACCTTGGGACAGTGTGTGACGCCTAAATCTAAGTTAGCAAAGGTGCCTCTTTTGTAATACTCTTCTTTCCCCTTCATAAGCTGTGAATCATAAGTTTACGATCATTCCATAGCTCCTTGACTAGGCTGTAAGCTAAAGAGAGGATCTGCTTTTATTTCAAATGTTCATATTTTATGCACAGTTACAAACACTTCTTCTCATCCTGGTCCCCATTCTGACAGGAGTCATCTCTTTATTATTCTTGTTTCGTGCTCATTTTTACCACACCTAAGGCAATGTCTGACACACAGTAAATGGTTAATAAAATAACAAGGGACTAACTGAATGAAGTGAGTGCAAAGGTCTTCACTGCATTGCTGTTTGTGACTAGGAAAAAAAAAATCAATCAAGAAATGAAAGTTTCCATACTCTGCTATGTAAATTTCTCAGAGAAAACTGACAAGATCCGCCCCCACTCACATATGCTCACATGAGAAGAGCTCTGATACATACTGACAAGTGAAAAAGCAAATTGCAGAAGAATACCTATAGCAGGACATGATAGATAGATTCATACATAGAA
Source organism: Martes martes (assembly GCF_963455335.1). NCBI lineage: Eukaryota > Metazoa > Chordata > Mammalia > Carnivora > Mustelidae > Martes > Martes martes. The sequence continues at coordinate 30,205,855 of NC_137892.1, read as the reverse complement.
AGATAGCTATCTGAATAAATATATGGTGTGTTCCAGAGCAAGGCTCGCAGAAGTTACCTTCAGCTGGGTAGAAATGTGTCTGAAGAAGGATGGGAAGGGAAAGTGATATCCAGTAGTATATATGTAGCTCTGAATTATCTAAACTTTCAAAGAGCGTGCACAGTAATTTTTAAAGTTTTATAAAAAAAAAAAATTCAGAAAGGTTTACCACCTTTAGGGACTCTTCATGGGTGGAAGATTACTGCCTACCTTTAACTGCGAGTCTCCTGGCATGGAGGAAGAGGCCTCCACTCATACGCAAGATGCACTGGAGGTTCAAGTAAGTCACATCTAGGTATATTCTGTCTCCCCATCGGACTGAAAATTCCACTGAGTCTGACGCTGACGGTTCTTTCCAATAATGTCTTTCCAATAATGCACTTCAATACTATTCTACCTAGCACTGTAATGATTACCTTAAAAATGCGAGGCCACATGGGTCTGATTCATTGTATTTGTATATGGTGTACTAAGGTGTTCCCGTGCGATTTCTCTTTCTGTGCGCATGAGAAATTACAAGGAGTACTTCACTGAACCAAAGTTATAAAAACAAATAAAAGCCATACTTAAATAATTCTGCAGGATACCATCCCACAAAAGCTTCTATGTGCCAATACCACTTATACTAAAATGAATACAATACCATAGGATACCAACCTAATGCCAAGCTTTAAGAGACAGGACTTATGATACAACATTTAATCAAATCTGGTATCAAATAATCTCTTTTATTTACAAAATTTTCCAAAAAGTATTGAGTCACATTAAAGCGACAACAATAACTGATGACAGATTTTTCATGACCTCTCTCGCCCTTTCTTCTAATTTCTGACTCTGGAGGTAGTTCAGCAAGTTCCTTGAAATCCTGGAATTCTCAGGGGCATGGATGGGTTTACGCCCTATAGGCAGGTCTATGAAGATTCTGAGAAGACAAAATTACCAGATGGCTTCCAAAGAACCAAGGCCATGGAGCTTTACCTTTATGTTTCCCTTTGTAAATTCCCCCACCTCCTACCTATATTGAATTACACTGGGACCTATTTCTTCCAAGTTGACATATGTTTGTACACAGCCTGAAGGGAATGGAGCAGGTCTGGACATGAGTTTAAATCTCTGAATGCAGAGAGATTCAAGGTAAGTCAGTCTGACTATAATGTTACCTGTTGGCACCGCAATAAATTTGGAGATCAATTACCTTTAAAATGTCACTGTTCCCAAGCTTGCATTCAGAATTAGACAATCCTCTCATCTATAGATTGATTGCAAAACTATTTGGATTCTAAAATTTGTAACAGAGGATGGGGTGGTGGGGGGGGGGCAGGGAGAGTGTACTAGAAAAGGAAGTGGGGGAATTTTACAAATCTGCCCTCTGAAAGTTATAAACCTTAAAAACTCATTTTAAATTCCAGCTAACACTAATCATCTTTATTTAATGCTCCTATTAAAAATGAATGTGATACAACTGCAAACATGCTAAGATTAACACAGATACTTAGGACAGCAGAAAACAGTCACAATTTTCTGGTTTACAATGAAATAAAGATGCTTCAAAAAATTTTTTAAGGAAAGGGTGTCACTTGGCACCAACCCTTTATTCATTATCCATCTGTCATCACCGTACTTACTGTTTTTCAAGCAACCAAAATTCCTTTGTACATTTTACATTTCTTTTCCTGAAAGGTCACTGACAGTGCAGATGGTTAAGTCCATACAATCATAAAAGCACAAAGAGAACAGATAGCCTCTAACATACCATTTACCAGCCAAGGCCTAATGCTGCTTGGAATCCCTTAGACCCAGTGTCACTCAGAGAAATTCTGGTTCATTTGAATAAGATTCATGGCATAATCAGGCTGGAAAGACAGAGGAGTCAGACTGAAAAAAAATGTGAGATCAGATTACAAACTGGAGAAACTCATACTTCTCAAACAAAAAGGTTAAAAGGCCACGTTTTGGATATACTGTGTTTTATAGGAGAATATGCAAAAAAAAAAAAAAAAAAAGACTAGGGTTCTACTTTACAGCTGAGGGTTGTTTTAAGTGTCTCTTTCCCTGAATGATTCAAAGTAACAACTGAGGGATTGAAGCTCTCCACCCATCCTTAAGACAGTAAAGTTAATAAATAGGTTTACAAATAATACAGCCCAGAGAACATTTCTAAAACCTCCTTCCCACCCTCTCTACAAAACCCTCAACGTATATCCTGAGGAATAAGGAGCCACGTTTCTCATGTTACCGGAAGCAAATCCTAGATGCAAGATCACACGCCCCTTGAACAGCCATTCTACCTCCCCATATACGGAATTCGTTCTGGAAACATGACGTAGCAAAGACTGAGTAAGGACTTTGGCATCAGAAAAACATGGGGGTTTTGCTTTTACAGTTTCCTAGTCTTCAACCAATCATTTGCCTTCGTGAAGCCTCAGTTCCGTCATCTGCGAAATGGAGCACTAACACTTCCCTTACTACGCTTTTGGCTCCCATGAGATGTCCACACAGTAAAGCACATTCGCGCTACCTGAGGTTGCTCAGCAAAGCTACTTCTTCCTCTTGTTTTCTTTTTCTGTGATTCTGTCTTTCCACAACATGGTGTATTTCTTCATACAGAGGGCACCAGCACTGTGTGTCAGGCTGGGAAAGTTTCACAAATATTAGGCAGCATCACAGAGCACGAGACGAACAAAATAATCCCCTAGGATGAGGGCTCAAGCCTTTGAAACCAAATTAACATTCATCTGTTCTAACTAAGGGTGCCTGGGTGGCTCAGTCGGTTAAGCATCTGCCTTCCTGTCAGGTCATGATCTCAGGGCCCTGGGATCGAACTCAGCATCCATATCGGGCTCCCTGCTCAGCGGGAAGCTTGTTTCTCCCTCTGCCTGCCGCTCCTTCTGCTTGTGCGCGCGCGCTCTCTCTCTCTCTGTCAAATAAATAAAATCTTAAAAAAAAAAAAAAAGCTTTATCTGTTCTAACTAGGTAACTAAATGGATAAATTGTTGGGGAATGTTGAAAGAAAAGAAATTGCTATTAAGCAAATATGATTTTGATGAAATGAGCTAAGTGTCTGTGATTTTTGCTTTATGATGTACGCAAAAATATACATGTCAGTGCATCGCTGCTAGGCTCCGTAATGTTCCATTCTGGGGATCCTCTCTCAAGTGGTCCTTCTTTATAAAATTCCGATTTTAGCTTGCTGCTTAGGACAAAATGTCAAAATGACAGTAAAATATTGCAATCCTACATTTATTGGAAAGGTAACAAACACCACCAATGAATTCATAAATAATACAAACCAGAAAACATTTCTGTAAATCTCTTCCTCTCCCTGTTCCCACTGAACTGTCACCTGCCTTCCCCGAGGCATTTGAAAGAATGACCGGGGTATTAAAAAATAAAAGTGGAGCAAGGTAAGCAAAAGAGAGACAGCTGACTGCCCTGAAAAACACAGGTGTCAGCATTCACCAAAGTATGTATTCCAACGAGCACACACCAAAGGAAACTTGTGCAGGGTTCTTGGCTTTCTAAATACAGAAAGAAAGGAGACGGAGCATGCATTCGCCAGTCACACGCATCTCGTTAAAAGCCATTTGGCCCGGGAAAGACAAGGCACTTCCAAAAGAGCAAATCCGACCTCTCAGGCCCCGCACCCAAAGTCTCTCTGACACAAGAGGCCACAGCATGCCTGTTGAAATGATGTGCTTCCCGCCTAGGAAATGATATGGATGGCCGTGCCCGGCTGGGTTTAACAGTGGTCTAATGGCAGGTTCTGAAGGCTGCTTTATTTGGTAATTGTTCGGGAATAGGTCTCTATACTAGCTACATAATTTCTCACAGGGATGCTATATCATCTGAGGGCTTCAAGTTCTATTCACCTGGAAAATGTAATCTACAATGGAGGGGGGGGAGCATACAACAGCATGACCATGAGTCTCTCCAAGGCAAAAATGCCAACAGTAAAAAACCGCACACTGATTTAAGCGCTCCTGTCAACATTTGCTTCCCGGGGGCCCTGAGGACCAATACACTCTTGCAGGGAAGCAAATTTGGGTCTTATAGACAGACAAAGCTCCTAGAACTGATTATTCAGTCAAGTCCCCGGGAACTCTTAACACATTTCAGATTTTTCAATTTGGAAGAATGGTACTACTTATCTAGAAACCTCCTTTCTCCCAGAAATGTAATCCATCAACAAAAATAGCAGCAAACATCAGCAAAAAAGGGGGGGGGGAATTAAATGTCTACCTATTTACTGTTTTCTTTTCAGTGGTGTCCTACACATTGCTATATGACTAATATCCAGCCGTCCGTCTAAAACAAGATCATTACTGGGTGGATTCGTTCTTGCCAGGTGCAATGAATGACTCAGTAAAGTGTTGCTCAGTTGGGATCTCAGAGTCTACCAATTCTGAGAAACAGCTTCACAACAGGAATCATCCCTGGACAGTCTGTGTTTAGAAAATGGATCTAAGGCAAAGGCACTAAAAGAGCTGGATATAAAAATTCAAGTGGTTCAGATGGGCTTTAGCTCTGATACCCAAGTTCTGAGACACAGGTTAACTTAAAATGTGGACCATGACTTCTGATATTATCACCTGGAATTCACCAGATGTTTTAATGTTATAAATTGTCCTGATGCTCTTAGCCAATGACTCAGACCACGCTACCAGAAGAAGGAGCCTTAAATACATTGCCACTCTTTATCTAAATCTGACATATATACCTACTCTATCAAGTTCTACAAACATTTAAAAAATCTGAAGCAGAAAAAAACAAATAATAATGAAAAATGACACATATAAATTGAAGTGAAAGGGAACTGATTGATCAGAGAACTCTGGTCTGGGTCACAAGAGAGTTGGTAGAGCCCAGATGAAAGAGTCAGTGGACTGAAACAAGTTTCTACTTCATTTCACTTCACACACTCTGTTCCCTTTAGGATCCACCATTGTCCTAGCCCAATGGATACATATTTGAAAAATTCCTTGCTCTCAAAAAACTTTCAGTTTACTAACAGAGGAGATGAAACACAAACCTTTGCAAAACTCATTCGAAGGGTATTGAGAGGACCATCTGAGTAGTGAAGGATGGAGACAGGAGGGAAACCTGACTCACTGCAGAGGACACAGGAAGGGTATGAAGATTTAACCAAGCCTCAAGTACAGAGGAACTCACGCTTCTCATGTCATAAGGTAAGTAAAGACTCAGCCTCAGAAAAGTGATAAGGGGATCAAATGATGTCATTTGTAGCAATGGATGAACAAATATCTCATTGTTGACTTAAAACCTGTGACCACAGTAACGTGACCAGATTGCCTGGGAACAGGATAGGAGCTTGGGGTTCTGCACGCCCAATCCACCCTTTTCTACCAGGCGCCATGAAACAGGTACATCATCAGGTTTGGCCAAAGCACAGTGAGGTGCCTGCCTTCTTTTATGCCACAAGGTACGTGTTGGGATGTGCACCTATGTGCACCCAGGGAACTCAGAGAGATCCCACTGCCCGACCCGAAATGTCATTGAAACGATGATGCTACAGAGATCATACTCTAGCTCCTCCTTTAGCTCCTCATGGTGCTAATTTCTCAGACATCACGGCAGTGATCTCATTGGGTAGAAATGTTTGATTAAAGCAACTCTTTCCAACTGAAGTCTTCACTTAACTTATGGCAAAACTTGTTGATTTTCCTCAATAAAATGCATTGTATGAACCCATCATTATTTTTTTCTTTCTCCCTACAATTTTATACCCCCCAAGGAAGCCCTCATCAAGTCATGAGCAATACAGAGTAAACTCAAGAAAACCTCAATTTTAGATCTGAATGAAGTCCCTCAAGAAAATATTTATGGCGATTTCCCATAAGATTGTGACTGTTGTATGGAGCACGCTTATCGAGCGTATCCTTCCCTCCCTGTCTGCCAGTCATCCCCTTTCAGGACAACCATTGTGATAATATGCTCAATTATGATCCCTAAAAAAAGGAAATAGGAGATGGAGATAAAAGTCACCAGTGGTGGGTATTAAGGAGGGTGCATATTGCATGGAGCACTGGGTGTGGTGCATAAACAATGAATTTTGGAACACTGGAAAGTAATAAAATAAAATAAAATGGAAAAATTTAAAAAAAAAAGTCACCGGATATTCCCAATCAAATTGCACCATTTACCCTCACCCATTCACAGTCATTTCCATTATTATCACTAAGATCTCTTTCTAAAGGCCCATGGTAATGGACCCTGTGACATACATTACTGAAATGAAATCATTTTTTCATTTTCACAAGAAAAGATGGGGTTGGTGTGAGTTTTGTTCTCATGTAAAGTATTATAAGGTATCTGTGAACTTATAGAGACATGAGCTGTCTCTCAGAAAGAAAAGCACAATGATCACTTAAAACTCCTGATTAAAATCCCCTTGCTTAGAAATCATGCTTACTCATGTTCTACACCAGAAATCCCATTCACACTTTTATTCGTTCATTAATAAAATTAAATAACTATTATGTAGTAGGCAGTGTCCCAGATGCTTGGAGTAGACCAGTGAACAAAACAGACCAAGATCTCTGCCCGGAAAGAGCTCACGTTCCAGAAAGCAACTCTGGGTTTAGGACAGAAGTGGAATTACAAAGAAAAGAAATGATAAACCCATCAATAACTAGTGTGGGAACCATTGTTCATCCACCTGAAATAAAATAAAATTAGATCCCTACCTCACACTAGGCATAAAAACAATAACAATAACAAACTTTCAGACTAAAGTGTGAAATGTACTCTTTATAGGAACTTAAAGTAGGAAAAAAAAGTCTTAAACAGGAGACAAAGCAAAATCCATATTGTTCTATTTGATTGTATAGTAATATGAAGGTTCTGCAAAAAAAAAAAAAAAAACACAACAACAGCAACAAAAGTCAAGCCACAGGTTGGAAGAATGAACATACATAATCAGGAAAGTATCTGTATTCAAAATACACAGAGCGGTCCTACAAATCAATGGGAAATGAAGATTAAAAGCCCACTTTTTAAACTGGCAAAACAACATGTGCAGTGTATTCATAAAAGAGAAAATCAGAGGAGCCATAAACTTACAAGAAAGTGATCAACCCCTAAAGTTACAGGGAAAATGCAAATAAAGCAACAAGGAGATATAATTTTATACCCATTAAATTGGCAAAAAAAATTTTTAAGATTTTTATTTATTTATTTGAGAGAGACAGCAAGAGAGTGTGAGAAAGAGAGAGCATGAGCAGGGGAGGGGAAGAGTGAGAAGCAGACTCCCCACTGAGCAGGGAGCCTGATATAGGGCTTGATGAGGGGCTCAATCCCGGGACCTCAACATCATGCCAAAGGCAGGCACTTAACTGACTGAGCCACCCAGGTGCCCAAATAGACAAACATTTTAATATCAGACAATACCAAGCATGGATGAATATATAGAGCTATAGGACTTCTCAGTCACTGCTGTGGAGAGAGGAGACTGGTAAGGATACATTTTGGAGCAACTTGGTAACATCTAGGAAACAGCTTACTCAGGTGCTCAAAGAGACCTGCAGGAGAATGTTCTTCCCTTCCCACTACAGTGTAATCCAAGCAAAATTTGAGAAACAAATTAAACGCCCCACGAGCAGGAAACTACAGAGATTATACCATATTCAGCAATGCAAACCTGCAGCTATTAAAATGAATAAACTGGGGCCATATTTAATTAACATGTAGAGTCCTCAGAAACACAATAGTCAAAGACCATGAATTGCAGAAGGAAAGACAGAGTATGATAACATATCCTTTCAAAAATCTACAAAAAAGAGCTAAACATTTACAGAGGTTCAGGTTTGTATAAAAGTATTTGTAAAAGGGGCACCTGGGTGGTTCAGTTGGTTAAGCCTCTGACTCTTGATTTTGGCTCAGGTCATGATCTCAGAGTCCTGAGAACAAGCCCTGCATGGGCTCTGTGCTGGGCATGGAGCCTGCTTAAGATTCTCTCTCTCCCCCTCCCTTTGCCCCTCCCCCCTCAAAAAGCGTTTCTGAAAACCATTAACGTGAAAGTCATTAAATTCATAGCGGTGGTTATTTCCGGAATGGAAGCCAAGGAATAAAGTTAGGGAGAAGCATACTGCTGTCCTCAACTCTAATCGCAATGTTTTGTTTCTTTAAAAATATCTCAAGTAAAGATCACAAAAATCTTCAGATTTAATAAATCTGATTGGTAGATATGTACGTACTCCCAACGGTAGCCTGTATTTGTCTATACTTGTCTACAAATGTGATATATTTCCTAACAACATTATTGGTTTTTAAAGAAGAGGAAAAATAAAATAAAATTAGATGAAATTTGTTCCTTCTGTCCCTGAAAGGAGGCGTGCGCACGCGCACACACACACACACACACACACACACACAAAAGGAAATGAGTCCATGGCCTCAACTGTCCATTCAGAAATAAAACAAATTAAAAGAACTGGGCTATGCTTTTTCTACTGTCCGCTTCCCCCTGCCCTCATTCTCTGTGTATCACATTCACCTGCTTGTCCCTGCAATGACTGGCTGCTGGTGGCTGACTGGGCACAAAAGACCTTTGCTAGAGATCTGTCAGCCCAAGGACTGTCTGGACCTATGGAGAAGCCCACCTTCAGGAAGAATGTGGAAGAAGACAGGAAATAGTCTGCTAATACTCAACCTTGAATTAATAGGAAATACGAATTTCATTGAGCATTCTGTCTTTCAGTGTTTTTTAAATTCCTACCTTGTTGCAATTATAAAAAAGAAAGAAAGAGAAGCACCTGGGTGGCTCAGTTTGTTAAGTGTCTGACTGGCTCAGGTCATGATCTCACGGTCCTAAGATCGAGCCCCACTTCAGGTTCCCGCTCCTGAGGGAGATGGCTTCTCCTTCTCCCTCTTGCTCTGGCCCTCTCCCCACTCATATTCTCTCTGCCTCTCTCAAATAAATGAATTAATTAAATCTTTTTTAAAAAATTATAACACGATTTTGGCTTGAGAGAATAAACATGACGATGATTTTTGGCAAGCCATGGGATAGAAACACAAAGTAATAAGACTAAATCATTGCTCCCCATCTTCTTCTTTACAGACACGTTTTTCACCACTACTTAAAATATTTTTTCTACAATGGTTTTATATATTCACTTTAATTTCTATAGCTAATAAGTTCATGTGTCATCTTGTCTTAAGCACTTCACACCATTTCCTTTGAAAAATGATCCCATTCTTAGAAAGGTGAGGAATTTAGCACAATATTTTCTACACTATGCTGATCTTGACCAAAATAACTTAGGATTTAAACATAAATTACAGTTTTATTACATTTTTATATTATACATAGTATCTTTCAGGGATAATTTTTAATGCTCAAGCATTATCTAGACAGTTCTATATGTTTAACTTGTATCAGTGAATAATAGAGTCCTTTTTTACTCAGACTTCCTCAATTTTTACTTCTTGTTTTTTACTTTTGATCATTAGGAGCTGTGCTTTCCAAACTTTAATGTACGTAGGAACCACCTAGGGATCTTGTTAAAATGCAGATTCTAATTTTGGTAGTTCTTGGGAGGGGCGCGATACTCTGCATTACTAACAAGCTCCCAGGTGATGCTGATGCATCACTTTTGATCAGCAAGGAGCTCAAAGTAAATTTCTCAGTGATACATAAGTAGTGTGTTTTTGCATCTTTGTATATTTGGGAATGTCTTTCTATTGTTCATACATGTCAATAACATAATCACTAACAACAGTATACATGAAGCACAGATGTTTTCCACACATCTCTTTAGTAGATGATCTATTATCTTTCAGGGTTCTGCATTGCAGGGACTATCAAGGCTCACCTTACTTGATCCCTAAATACAGCACTTTTTTCCTGACTGGAAGCTTGCAAGAGGTTTTCTTCCATCACGAGAATTCAAAATTTTGCCATAATAAATCTAGGCGTGTTGCTACTTTCGTTTCATTTGGTGAAGATCATAGTGAGTATTTTTAATTTTAAATATTTTCAAGCTTATGAAAAAATTTGTCTTCATCCCTGATGAAGGCATGTGCCCTATACTTTTTATGTTTATTTATCTATTTATCAATTCTTATTTTCCTTAAATTGGATCATCTCCTTTATTCTTCATATCTATAGATTCATCAATTGTAGCTGGAGATTTTAATACCTTACTTTCAATAATTGATAGAACTAGACAGAAAGAGAGTAAGGTTATAATAACCTGAATAGTATCAACCAACTTGATATAACTGACTTTCATACAACCAACACTATACATTCTTACAATAAAATGTTACAACATTGAAAATGAAAATGACAGATATATGGCTATATTTGCAAGTATCAATGAATCTTAGAAACAAGGTTGAGGAGGGGGAAAGTGTTTCATAAAAAGGGGGGGCTTCACTATGAAACTATTTTCATAAAAATAAACAAAACTAAATAATATATTAAGGACTATATATATATTTATATATACACATATATACATGTACATGTTATATGCATATATACTATATATAGTAAATTTACTATAAATTTATAGTAAAACATACTTTATATATAGTATAGCATGTACTAAATTTACTAATATATAGCACATATTTACTATTTATAATAGTAAATAGTAAGGAAAAGCAAACAAAAGAGGAATACAACACAGTTCGGTATACTATCTACTTCTGGAATACACAGTATATTTCAAGTTCTTAAATGTTCTACTCCTTAAAATAGGTAATAGATTTGTTATTTTTATTCCATTACTATCATAACCACATTCAAACATTAAAATTGCCAGTCACAGAATCAACTCCTACCAAGATAAGTGAAAGTAAAACTCAGAAAGCGGTGGATGGAATGATGGCATAAAAATTTGTATAAATCGGAGCACCTGAGTGGCTCAGTGGGTTAAGCCTCTGCCTTCAGCTCAGGTCCTGATCTCAGGGTCCTGGGATCGAGCCCCGCATTGGGCTCTCTGTTCAGCAGGGAGCCTGCTTCCTCCTCTCTCTCTGCCTGCTTCTCTGCCTACTTGTGATCTCTGTCTGTCAAATAAATTAATAAAATCTTAAAAAAAAAAAAAGAATCTGTATAAATCTGCTTCTGCATAAAAGCAGAGAAAAGCCTAGCACAAGTTGTCAAAATTAACTTTTCAAAATATGAGAATTTAATCAAAGCTTGCAACTATCTCAGGAATGTTCATGAAACAGTCAAAAAGTATTGCAAAATCACAGTAAGAATTTCAGGAATTTTAACTTGACTTACTCCCATCCTCTTTCCGTTTGCAAAGAAACGGAAAAGTATGGCCAATACACAGGGAACATAATAGTCGTCAGAAACTGATCTGAAGGGACCCTAAAATTAGATGTACTCAACAAAACTTTCAAATTAGCCAATATAAATAATTTCAAAGAAATAAAGAAAACCATATATAAATAATTAAGGGACCAAGAGAATGAGAAGACAAACCATAGACTGGGAGGAAATATTTGCAAAAAGCATAGCTAATAAAAGACTATTATCCAAAAACAAACAAATAAACAAAGACTGTTATCCAAAATATATATGAGAAACATTAAAAGTCAGCAATAAGAAAAGTGACAACCCAACTGATAAATCAGCAAATGATCTAAACAGCTATCTTACAAAAGAAGGTATACAGATGACAAATAAACAAAAGATGCTCAACATCATATGTCATTAGGGAATTGCAAATCAAAACAATGGTGAGATACCATTACACACTTAATAGCAGGGTACAAATCCAAAACACTAATAATACCAGATGCTGGCAAGAATGTAGAGCAACAGGAACTCTTTCATCTGCTGGTGGGAAAGTGAAATGGTATAACCACTCTGGAAAAAACAGCTTGGAGTTTCTCACAGAATTAAGCATACTCTTGCAATATTATCCCACAGTCACGCTACTTGTTTTAACTCAGATGAGTTGAAAACTTATGTCCACACAAAAACCTGTTTGTTTGTTTGTTTTAAGATTTTATTTATTTATTTGACAGACAGAGATCACAAGCAGGCAGAGAGGCAGGCAGAGAGAGAGGAGGAAGCAGGCTCCCTGCTGAGCAGAGAGCCCAATGCAGGGCTTGATCCCAGAACCCTCGGATCATGACCTGAGCTGAAAGTAGAGAGGCTTCAACCCACTGGGCCACCCAGGTGCCCCTAAAATCCTGTTTGTTTGTTTTTTAAATATGTGTTTCTAGCAGCTTTAGTCATAATTCCTAAAATTTGGGAGCAACTAAGGTGTCCTTCAGTAGGTGAAGGAATAAATGCACTGTGGTACATCCAAAAAATGTAGTAGTATTCAGCACTAAAAAGAAACGAGCTACAAAGGCACTAAAAAACATGGATGAACCTTAAACACCCATTACTAAGTGAAAGAAGACAATCTGAGAAGACTGCATACTATATGATTCCAACAATGTGACATTCTGGAGAAGGTAACACTGTGGAAACAACAGAAGGATCACTGGTTACCAGGATTATGGAGGGGAAAGGGATGAAGAGGTGGAACAGAGGGAACTTTAGGGCAGGGAAACTGTACGTGATACCACAATGGTGGATACATGTCAAAATATAAATTTGCCAAACCCTTAGAACATCTAACACCAAGAGTGAAACCTAATATAAAGTGTGGCTTTTGGGTGATAATGATGTGTTAATGTTGGTTCATGGAGTTTACACTCTGGTGCAGGGTGTTGATGGTGGAGAAGCGTGTTTGCTGGGAAAGGGAGGGAGTCTGTGACTCAATTTTGCTATGAAACTAAGACTGTTCCAAAAACTAAGACCCTGTATAAGACAAACAAAAAAGAACTAAAGGAAAGAATGACAACAATGTCTCACAGAAAAGCAAATAGCAATTAAAGATCAGGCATTATAAAAAAGAATCAAATAGAAATTCTGGAATTTAAAAGTACAATAACTGAAATGAAAAAATTCACTAGGGAGAGTCAAGAGCTGATTTTAGGTGGCAGAAGAGAGAATCAGCAAGCTTCATCCCGTCTGAGGAACAGAAAATAAAAAGAATGAAGAAAAATGGACAGAGCTGCAAAGAGGGGAAATGACAAAGCATACTAACATACATCTAATGGGAGTCTCAGATGGAGAAGAAAGAGAAAAAGGGGCAGAAAAAAATATATGAAGAAATGATGATTAAAACATCCCAAATTTGATGGAAAAGATTCATCTAAAACCCAAGAAGCTCAATGAGTTCCAAGAAGAAAACACTCGAGGATATTCACAGCTAGACACATCATAATTAAATTGTTGAAAGACAAAAACAAAGAGAAAATCCTGAAAGCAGAAAAAGAGAGACACTTCAGGATATACAAGGGATTCTCAATAACATTAACAGCAAATTTCTCATCCAAAACCAGGCAGGCCTCAAAACAGCCCAATGACATAATCAACCTGCTGAAAGAAACAGATGGTCCACCAAGAATTTTATATACAGAAACATGACCCTTCAAAAGTGAAGGGGAGGGGCGCCCGGGTGGCTCAGTGGGTTAAAGCCTCTGCCTTCGGCTCGGGTCGTGATCCCGGGGTCCTGGGATCGAGCCCCGCATCGGACTCTCTGCTCCGCAGGGAGCCTGCTTCCTCCTCTCTCTGCCTGCCTCTCTGCCTACTTGTGATCTCTGTCTGTCAAATAAATAAATAAAATCTTTAAAAAAAAAGAAAGTGAAGGGGAAATTAAGACATTCTCAAGTAAATTAAAACAGAGAACTTTATTAACAGACTTGACTTATAAGAACACTGAAGGGATTCCTTCCTTAAAGGAAAGAACAGGAGAGTAACTTGAATCCATATGAAGAAATAAAGAGCACTGGTGAAGATAATTACAGCAGTGAACATCGGAAGTATAAATACATTTTCGTAACATCTTTCTTCTCCTATGCGACTTACAAGACAACTTCATAAAAATGGCAACTGGCTTACAATTTGTGAAAGTGTAATTTGATGAGAGTGGCACAAAGAAGGGGGGCCAGGATGAAATTATGTGAAAGTTAAGTTTTGTGTTCTACTGAAGTTAAGCTGGTACTCATGGAAACTAAATTGTTTTGAGTCGGATGTTAAATTTAATCCCAGAGCAATCACTAAGAAAATAACTTAAAAATATCAGACATTTTAAAAATATATATATTTTTGGTAGAACAGATCTTTTAAAAATATGATCCAAATACATAAAACATAATTTAAACTCAGAGACAAAAAAATTGAAAGTAAAAGAGTAGAAAACAATACCACACAAGCAGGAATCAAAAGAGAATGATAATGGCTATAGTAACATCAGACACAATATACCTCAAGACAATTGTTGGTAAATTATCTTAATTTCACTAGTAAGGGAATCAAAACATAGAGAAGTTATCTAAGTGGTCCAAGATTACAAAACATACAAGTGAGAGGTAGGGAATGAGATTGAGGAAGTCCAGCTTCCAGAGACATGATGAACTTCGAGGAACTTAGAGGAAAAGATGCAATTCTTGGCTTCCGAATTTCAAAATGAATGTTTAAAATTCATACTGTATATACCAGGACTTGGCAAACATTTGACCCTGGCCTGTTTTTATAAGACCCATGAGCTAAGAATAGTTCCTAACTTTTTAAACAGTAAAAAAAAAAAAAAATTTTTTTTTAATGTGAAGAACATTTCAGGACACATGAACGTTGTGTTAAACTATTGTCAGTTTTCCGCATTTCGTCAATTTCACAATCAAAGCTGAATATTCTCATGTCATACCATACAGCACTTCCATGGTTTAGTAGAGATGAAGTTTCATTTCCATTTTTTTCATTTAAATTCAAGTTAGTTAACATATAGTGTGTTATTAATTTCAGGGTAGAATTTACTTATTTATTTATTTTTTTATTAATTTTTCTTAGGGTCAGGGTCAGGGTCAGGGTTAGGTTTAGGGTCAGGGTCAGGGTCAGGGTCAGGGCTAGGGTCAGGGTTAGGGTTAGGGTCAGGGGTCGGGTTTAGGGTCCTCAGGGTAGAATTTAGTGATTCATCAGTCACATATAACACCCAGGGCTTATTATATCACATGCCCTCCTTAATGCCCATCATCCAGATACCCCATCCCCACACCTCTCTCCCCTCCAGCAACCTTCAGTTTGTTTCCTAGAATTAAGAGTCTCTTAGGGTTTGTCTCCCTCTCGTTTTTTTTCCTATTTTATATTTCCTTCCCTTCCCCTACGTCCATCTATTTTGTTTCTTAAGTTCCACATATGCGTGAAATCACATTGTATTTGTCTTTCTCTGACTTATTTCACTCAGCATAATACCCTCTAGTTACATCCACATCATTGCAAATGGGAAGATTTCATTCTTCCTGGTGACTAATATTTCATTTTACACACACACACACACACACACACACACACACACCACCTCTTCTTTGTCCATTCATCAGTTAATAGACATCTGAGTTCTTTCCATAGTTTGGCTATTGTGGACATTTCTGCTATAAATATTGGGATGCATGTGCCCCTTCAGATCACTATTTTTGTATCCTTTGGATAAATACCTAGTAGTGCAATTGCTGGGTCATAGGGTGGTTTCCATTTTTAACCTTATGAGGAACCTCCCTACTCTCTTCAAGAATGGCTGAACCACTTTGCATTCCCACTAGCAGTGTAAGAGGGTTCCCCTTTCTCCACATCCTCACCAACATCTGTTGTTGCCTGAGTTGTTAAATTTAGCCATTCTGACCTCTGTGAGGTGGTATCTCTTTGTGGTTTTGATTTGTATTTCTCTGATGATGAATGATATTGAGCACTTTTCCAGGTGTCTGTTAGCCATTTGTATGTCTTCTTTGCAGAAATGCCATTTCTATTTTTTGAGCTCAAGGCCAAGACTAAAATTTTTCTGAATGACAGGAACTACCTCCAACCATGATTATCCAACACTGAATGGCTTTTTGAAATTAGTTTTGCTGAAGACTCTATCATGTTTTTACAGGTAAAAGCTTTCCCTCAGATTTTTAGCTCTGGCTATGACAACATAGATGGTACTGGACTAATCCTCCTACAGAACATAGTTATGTAAGCAGGATGACACAATTTAAAATTGTTTGAAGGCATTATAGACAGTCAGTGCAGGCTCTACTTAAGGGGCTTTGCTTTCCTTAAGAAAAGGAAAACATAGGAAATGAACTCTACACTCACGTTGGCTTTTTTTTTCCCTGTACGGCACTCAGTTTACAGAGGTAAGGAAGGAACGGTGCTCAGGCTAAAACAGGGGTCTTGCTGGGCTGACAAGGTAGAGGCCCAAGTCAGAGCAGCCACAGAGGCTAAAATACAAGGGCAAAGTTTCAGAGACCAGGGGACTACGGAGAAGAGAACTTCAAAATTTGTCAACCAATCTCCCTTTTGTAGTCAGCCTGAGGTTTTATGTGTACAGAATTTCAGCACACATGCACACAGCAGAAGACAGTAGCTCCGAGTCTAGAAAGCTAAGCACAGAGGTGAGCAGCCTCTCGGTGCTGGGTGGCAGGTGTTAGAGTTTCAGGCCCAAGCCAAAACAGAAGGACTAGAGTTTCTGTGTACTTAGAGAGCTACACCCTTACTAGGAGTTAGGGGAAAAAACCTGAGCCCCAACAAACACGATTTATAGGAACAAGATGATTTGCATACCGATCTCCCTGCCAAAAAATTTAAGCCACTTTGATTCACTTTTTAGCTCATGGTCTATTTTGGTTTGGTGTGTTATCAGTCACGTGCAGGTAGAAGTTTCACAACCAGCTCTCCAAGGGCAAATAATCCTGAGTGCTAGCATTTGCCCATTTCTATTGTGTACATATTCCCACCACGACCCATTTCAAGCTACCAGTATGCCACCACTGAACACAGATTTGGGGAGAGATGTGCACCAGTGACTCTCACCAGCCGATGTGAGAGGACCCCAGCACGCTCCTGAAACCATGCAGCCTAATCCCTGGAATTCACTTCAAACTCAACAAAAAAATAGGAATGACTTCATAAACCCAAATACATCTCATAATTCAGCATTTGTTTTAACAGTTGGAAATGTTGAATTTATGTGACTGTCTCTTCAGAGATTTTCTTTCCTATAAGGTAAGACCTGCAATATAACATTACTCTTGAACATAATCTCTTGTTTGGACTGCACGATGAGTCTCTCTCATTCAAAGACAAACAAAAGAAGTGTGTTGGACACCAGTGAAAACTGTTTTCCGTGGGTTTTACCTTAAACTCATGCTGATGGAACATAGTTGGATTCAAGAAACACTATGGATCGTGTTCTCTAAGGCACTCTGCGGCACAATGAAGGGTTTCCTACCTCTTCAATTGTTCTTATCAAAACAATATTCAACAGTCTAAAAGAAAAGTCATCATAAGGAAATTTGTATTTTTCAAGACTGCAGGGAGTGGGGTCTGGGGATGCGGGGAATCCAAAGCAAAGAACATACATAAGGTTGAAAGATTAGAAAATGAAAATACAGGATTTCAAGTATCCATCTCTTCTCGGTTTAGTAGCATATGAACTCAGTTTGAAGCCACCTCCACAATGACCCATGACCAACAGGGGACACATTTCCTTTCTGGCTTCATGAATTGGGGATCGAATTACCTTACTGGTAGCTCTCCTTCCCCACCAGGGAAGAGTCAGCCATCTTCTTTTGGGCTGTTCTCGTATGTCTAAATCACCCATTTCCTAGCACTTAGGAAAAGTAATCTTTTTCCTCCTAAAACCCTGGTCTTATAATGAATTTACGCCATAACATAGTGTCTCTTTGAGGGAGGAAAAAAAATCTTACATGATTCTCTAGAGGTGAGGGCTTCAATTCCCTTTGTATCTTGATGTATAAAAACATGTATTCTAATATTACATTCTCTATTCTGCTGAAATGCAGTATTATGTTTGCCTTGGCTTATACAATCCTGCTTGGGCTAACTCCTGATTAGCTTTCTTAAATTTAGTTTATCAGACATAGTAATATGCGAAAGTGTACTGGTTTCCTATTGCAGCTATAAGAAATCACCATAAATTTAGTAGCTTAAAACAACATAAGTTTATTATCTCACAGTTCTGGACATCAGAAGTCTGAATTGGTATCTCTGGGTTAAGACTGTGGTGTCAGGAAGGCTGAATTCCTTCTGGAGGCTCTAGGGGGAGAATCATTCTTTAGCTTTTTCAACTTCTACAGGCCATGTGTCCCATTCAGCTCACCCATCTTCAAAGCCAACAATGACCACCAGGTCTCTCACACCTCATATCACTCTGACAGTGACTGTCCTGTCCCCATCCTTCACTTTTAAGGATCCTTGTAATTACACTGGATCAACCAGGACAAACCAAGATAATCTGCCCAACTCAAAGTCAGCTGATGAGAACCTTCATTCCCTCTTTGCCATATAACAGAACACATGCATAAATTCCAAGGATGAGGATGTGGACAGTATAGGAGGGCCATTATTCTGCCTACCACCAAACAGGAGGGAATAAAAGCTAGAGAAAGACCAAAGAAAATGGAGAACATTTTTACGAGTCCATTTGTTCTCAAAAGAAGTCATGAGGTGGGGAAGAGTCAAGATGGCGGAGAAGTAGCAGGCTGAGATGACATCAGGTAGCAGGAGATCAGCTAGATAGCTTATCTAACCATTGTGAACACCTACAAATCCAACAGGAAATCGAAGAGAAGAAGAGCAACAATTCTAGAAACAGAAAATCGATCACTTTCTGAAAGGTAGGACCTGCGGAGAAGTGAATCCAAAGCGACGGGAAGATAGACCCCAGGGGGGAGGGGCCGGCTCCCGGCAAGCGGCGGAGCGACGGAGCACAAAATCGGGACTTTTAAAAGTCGGCTCCACTGGGAGACATCGCTCCAGAGGCTAAACCGGGGGGAAACCCAGGCGGGGTCAGCGTAACCCCAGGTTCCGCGGGGTCACAGAAGGACTGGGGGTGTCTGAGTGCCACAGAGCTCGCAGGTATTAGAGCGGGGAAGCCGGCTACAGCACAAAGCTGAGGACTGAGCTCTCAGCCTCGGGTTACCTTGTGCCGGTCGCAGGCTGGGTGGGCTCGGAGCGCGGCCGGAGGCCACAAAGACGGAAGCGACCGGGAGCTTTTCTCCAAGTGCCAGCAATTGACTGCTTCCCTCCAGGCGCGACCGCAGGCCAGGGAGGCGGGGCGGTTGGGCACTTTGCTCTGAGGGCGCACTGAGGAGCGGGACCCCAAGCTCTCGTCTCCTCCGGGCCGGAGATTGGGAGGCCGCCATCTTCATTCCCGTCCTCCGGAACTCTACGGAAAGCGCTCAGGGAACAAAAGCTCCCGAAAGCAAACCCGAGCGGATTACTTAGCCCGGCCCCTGGCAAGGGCGGTGCAATTCCGCCTGCGGCAGACACTTGAGAATCACTACAACAGGCCCCTCCCCCAGAAGATCAACAAGAAACCCATCCAAAACCAACTTCACTCACCAAGAACAGCGGAATTCTAGAGAAGGAGAAAGCAAATCTTATCTGGACAAAATGACAAGGCAGAAAAACTCACCTCAAAAAAAAGAACAAGAGGCCATACGGAAGGCTGGAGACCTAATCAATATGGACATTGGTAACATGACAGATCTAGAGTTCAGAATGACAATTCTCAAGGTTCTAGCCGGGCTCGAAAAAGGCATAGAAGATATTAGAGAAACCCTCTCCGGAGAGATAAAAGCCCTTTCTGGAGAAATAAAAGAACTAAAATCTAACCAAGTTGAAATCAAAAAAGCTATTAATGAGGTGCAATCAAAAATGGAAGTTCTTACTGCTAGGATAAATGAGGCAGAAGAAAGAATTAGTGACATAGAAGACCAAATGACAGAGAATAAAGAAGCTGAGCAAAAGAGAGACAAACAAATACTGGACCACGAGGAGAGAATTCGAGAGATAAGTGACACCATAAGACGACACAACATTAGAATAATTGGGATTCCAGAAGAAGAATAAAGAGAGAGGGGAGCAGAAGGTATATTGGAGAGAATTATTGGAGAGAATTTCCCTAATATGGCAAAGGGAACAAACATCAAAATCCAGGAGATGCTAAGAACGCCCCTCAAAATCAATAAAAATAGGTCCACACCTTGTCACCTGATAGTAAAATTTACAAGTCTTAGCGACAAAGAGAAAATCCTGAAAGCAGCCCGGGAAAAGAAGTCTGTAACATACAAGGGTAAAAACCTTAGATTAGCAGCGGACCTATCCACAGAGACCTGGCAGGCCAGAAAGAACTGGCATGATATATTCAGAGCACTAAACGAGAAAAACATGCAGCCAATAATACTATATCCGGCTAGGCTATCATTGAAAATAGAAGGAGAGATAAAGAGCTTCCAGGACAATCAAAAGAAGTCATGACATATTGTCATCATAAAACTAAAATACATAATTTTTAACAGTCAGTCACTCTCCCCTATGTTTGTGTGGCTGAGACCTGCTCTCTTCACAAAAGGAACATCCTTAAGAGTGTCCCTTAAGCATTTCTACAACAGGGAGGTGCTTTGTCTGTTGGCTAGACTTCAAAAGTTGTCCCATGCAACTCCAAAGTTAAAGCATAAAAGCCACTCATTTCACAGACAATGAAACAGTGGTCCAAAGAGGTGAGAAAACTCACCTACATTTTCACACTAAGCAAGACAGAGATGGCCTCAGAAATCCAGTCTCCTGATTCTCCATTCAGGGCTCTTGTCCCACCCAAGGCCACATGCCAGTGGACCGAGGGTCTTCAATAACTTTCCTACTGTCAGTGTGAGGGAGAAGTTGAGCATAAAACTCATCACTCTTGAAAATGAAAATGATGCCATTCCCTCCAGCGTGATAAAAACTCATCCCACTCTCATCTCAACGCTAGACAATTTATAGGTGCAAGGAGATTGAGTAGATCATAAATTATTTCCCAACATTCCTCTGGCAAACAGTGTTGGTCAGCTGACTCCATAACAGTTATCCCATATCTCCTCACAGAAAAGAGGTTGGAAAGTACAAATGCTGTTTGTTTGGTTTTCTTTTGTTTTATGCCATTCCATGAGAAATAGGAATTCTGCCAAAGGGATCAATGGTGCCCTGTGAAAGCTTTGCCTCCATGATAAACGGACAGTCAGGGCTGGGTTGTGTCGCCCTTTGTATTCCTACATGGAGGACAAGAGCTTTTGTGTTTGTTTGCTGCTCTGTTCCAAGCATTAGAAGGCACCTAGAACACACATAAATTTTCTGAATAAATAAATATTGTTGAACAATGCCAGCAGTTACACCAGCGATGTAAAATACAGAGAGAAAATCAGATGACTCTCAGGGAAACCATCCTTGACATCACTATGCCACTGAATTAATACCAACAGATTCCTGTCTCCCTGCTATTATATGACAAGATTTAATTCTACTTGATATTCACCGGATGCCAGGTTTTCTGTTACTTGCAGCCAAAAGCATTACTTACCTAGAGAGTCACTTTATGCACCACAAGTCTGCAAATCAGACATATGAAAACAACTGTCTAGGGCACCTGGGTGGCTCAGTTGGTTAAGCGTCTGCCTTCTGCCCAGGTCATGATCCCAGGGTTCATCCCGTCAGGCTCCCTGCTCAATAGGGAGTCTGTTTCTCCCTCTTCCCCTCCCCCCTGTTTGTGTCCTCTCTCTCTTGTTCCAGTTTTCTCTCAAATAAATAAAACTTAAAGAAAAAAAAAAAAGGAAAAGAAAAAGCTGCCTCTAGCATAGGGAAAATTTATAAGGTGACAGTAAAGTTCAAACTCTTGATGGGGTGAAAATGTTCAGTATCTTGATAGAGGTTCAAGTGTGCAATTTTCAAAACTCAGTAAATGTATATTTAGGATTCATATATAATTGTTTCTAAATTTTAATGAAGAGAATAAAAGCTATAAACAAATGTCAAACTCTGGCTAATGACATGCACACTAAAGTTTTCTATATCAGGCAGTGTGCTGATATCTGCAATTTGCCTTGTAGGGCATCAGAAGATAAAATACAGGGGCGTCTGCGTGGCTCAGTGGATTAAAGCCTCTGCCTTCAGCTCAGGTCATGATCTCAGGGTTCTGGGATCGAGCCCCACATCAGGCTCTCTGCTCAGCAGGGAGCCTGCTTCCCCCACCCTCTCTGCCTGCCTCTCTGCCTACTTGTGATCTCTGTCTGTCAAATAAATAAATAAAATCTTTAAAATTAAAAAAAAAAGATAAAATACAGATTGACAGAAGGATTCGTATATGGTAAAGCAAGTACAGTAGAATGGTAGAGGCATTGAGTGGGTACTTAGGAGTTCACCGTCCAATTTTTTCAACTTTGAAAATATTTTAACTTTGAAAATATTCTTAACAGCCCTATCTTATTAATACATGGGCCATACCTGGAAGAAATGATGGTTTTGAAATTTCTACTTATATGAGACAGAGTAGCTCTCTGACTAGGGGGTAGGAGGACGTAGCTAGAGGACATCTCCTCCAAGTGTGTTGCAATCATAGTGTTAATCAACACAATAATGAAATTCTTGATGGCAATTTCTTTTTGACCTTGACAAAATTAAGACAAAATTTTCCTAAAAGAATGACCAGATAATAGTAGTTAGTAATTTGGGGGGAAAAATCAAGTAATGATGAGGAATTTATTCAGTTGCCTATTGAAACAAAATAGAAAGCCAATAAGGAAGGATGTTCTACCAAGACCCCAGAGAAGGGACGGTGCCCACCCACTTTAGTGAGAGCTATTGTCTTGATTCACTCTACCAATTCAAATGTTAATCTCTTCTGGAAATGCCCTCACAAACACACCCAGATGTAATATTTTATCAGTTATGTAGGAATCCCGCAGCCCAGTCCAGCTGACAAATACAAGTAACCAGCATAGCTCCCATATGTTTATTTATATTTCATATACCTGTACTAAATGCTAACAAATTATCTGTATAAAACAATACCCAGAAATGTAAATTTAAGACATGAGATCGGATGTGTGTCTATACGTGCATGTGTATGTACTCTTTTTTTTTTAAAGATTTTATTTCTTTATTTGAGAGAGAGAGAGAGAAAGCATGACCAGAGGGGAGGAGCAGGGGGAGAGGGAGAAGCAGACTCCCCACGGAGCAGGGAGCCCAATGTGGGGCTCGATCCCAGGATCCCGGGATCTTGACCTGAGCCGAAGGCCGTTGCTTAACTGACTGAGCCATCTGGTGGCCCCCCGCGTATGTATTCTAACATGGATTATCTTGAGCACCTTCTGTGATACTCACGTCCCCTCCCTCACTTTGAAAGCAATTGGTCTACATGAGTCGCTACCATATGAAGTAAGAATGAGATGGTTAGAAAGCCCCATGTCCTTCCTCCACCTTCTAGGTGATGCCCAAATTTCTACTCATTTCCTTAGTTTTAGGCCTTAGCATAAACGGCTTCTAGTTCCCTTTCAGAGAGCACTTCTAATTAGAGAAGTGGAGAGCACAAGAAGACAGCAGCTAACGAGGTGGGGAACAGATCAATATGACATGCAAAGGGGAGGGCTAGAAGTTATAGAGCTTCAGAGAGTAAATATCCCTCTCTTAGGGACATGAAGCCATTTACTCAGAAAGAATTTATAGCACATACTTAGTAAGACTGGAATGTTGTCCGGTTCTTACAAATTCTGTTTTTAAATAAAATGTTTAACAATCTGCCCACTTTCTTATTCCAAATATAAAGTGAGTAAGCCATAATGTCTTCCACCCCAATGATCTAGAAGATGAACTCTGTGCAGCTGGCTGGACCAGCCCCCTCTCCCACATTTGTCATGCACGTTCTCTCCACACTGCTTATCTGGTCAAAGACAGACGAGTCCCAGAGGAAGAAGGGAGTTCTTTGGTCAAGACCTTCTAAGTATCGTGTTTCTTTCATACCAGCTAAATTGAGGACATGAGTTGTTTTTTTTTTTTTAATTCTGAAATTTTCCATACTTCTAATCCTCCCTAATCATTAAAAGCAATCCTTTAAAAAGCAATCTTTGGGTTATTTCAAATCTACATGCTTTTGATTATTTTTTGTGCTCATTTCTTTATTAGATAAACAAGTACGTGTCAATTATTTTTGCTTTTTTATACCCATTTTGTACTTTAGAAGATGTAGTTTCAGTATTGAATAAGTGTTTTGAATAAAACCAAAAGTAAAAGCTAATAATTTCTGAAGCTTTTACAGAAAATGAAATCCTAGTAACCAAATGAGGAGAAGAAATGTGGGGTTGGGGGCAGTTTGATTTCTTTTTTCTTTTCTTTTTTTTTTTCTTATTATTTGTTTGTGAATATATAGAAATCTCCATTCTTATTTTCAGATGTGGTCCTAAAGCAAATGGTACAGGTCTGGGCTGGAGCAGGTTGAGTGACATACTGGAAGCTTCCATTCCACTGAAGGTACACATCTGTAGATCAAATATAGCCGGTCTGAGCTGGTTTCCAGTCTCTCCCTTTAGCTGCTCAGGAAGCCAAGTTTTGTAGATAACAGAGAGTATAACCCTTTGTGTATTCAAAAGATTTTAATTTTCATCTATTTAAGTTATTGGGTTGCCAAACTTTCCAAAATGGATTTCATGTTCTTAATCAAATGATATCAAAGGTAACTGGACATCTTCTTGATAAAATCAGCACAATCATGATGGCTATCAATGTCTGTATTCACCCCAGCTACCTGTTATTCTTGAGTTCACATTTACCTCCTACCTGTTCTTGTCCCTTGTCTCCCCAGAGCTGCAACACTGTAGGCTTCTTTTGTTATGAAAGTCCTTGTGGATAATGTATCTGTTTGGAGGAGTTCTTCTACCAGGCAGAAATCCACACCTTCCCTATGAGACCATCACTTAGAAAACAAAAGCCATCTTATTATCAATTGTAGTGTATTGGCCTTACAGGAGAACATGAAAAGTGTTCCCATAGGAAAAGTGCAAGGGGCTGTTACTTAATTCGGTTACTTATCAACTTCTTGGTTCTACCTGGTTTTCAGGCATAATACCAATACGTGAATGCTGGGTAAGTCAACTATCACTTCAGGACTAACCCTCAGAATATTCATGTAATAGCCCAGAGCGTATCAGTATTTGAGTGGAAACGTCAAGGCTCTGAGCAAAAAGTTCCTTATCCAGGTGACATCAAGTCCATTAAGATACTGAAAACTGAACTCACGTGTATGCTAAGTGAATCTGTTTCTACCTGGAGATTAATAGACACTGTGGATTCTGATTACAAATTACTCAGTTTGCAAATCTAACCCACAATCTTTAATACCTCATTTCGCTCCATGCCTTGGAATTTCACTAAGAGTTCCTTAGACATGACTGTAATGCCTGAAAGCCAGGATGAGTATACATCAACCCCTAAATGGAGATGTAAGCAAAAGAAACAAAGAGTGGTGCATAAAACTAGAGGGGAATAATCACGTATCCTTGAAAGCAGCATTTTACTTCAAAAGGTTAAAGCAATTTTCTCCGTCTACTGAATTACCAAGATCACAATCCCAACTCTTCACTTATTTCTACTTTGCCAGATTTGGTTCCAGACAGAATGGTATTGATGCAAACACACCAAAGTGAAGTGACTTAAAATTCAAGCATTGAGAAAAGCATCACAAGTAACCAACAAAAAGGAGAAAAAGAAAAAAATCCCTCACAGAAAAATAACAAACAAAACCTTTGCTATCCATTCCCTGAATTTCTAGAACATATAAGCAGTATGCAATTATAAAGGCAGAGAATCCTTCTATATAGTAAAACTATGCCCTCCAGGGAATTTCCACACACCAAAAATAACCTACCTGACAAATTAAAAAGACAGAACTGGTTGCATAATTCTAGAACGGGCAGGAAAGCATCAGGTGTCATCTGTGTCATTAAGACGTGTAGGTTCTCAAGACTGACCAATCAGAACTTTGACAGATGCATTTTGTTACCTTCCTCTCTTTCGTAGAGTTCTATGTTCAGAAAAAAACACCAAACAAAAGTATTTTCTATTTATCAATTTTGGAACGTTGGTAGTATATAAAGTACCTCTTTGTTGCACGAAAGCAGACTCTCTGAAGGGTGGGCTTCATCCATGAAATGCAAAGACTGCCCACTGAAAAATATGTAGTATATGTGTAAAATGCTATGCTCATAATGTTTAAGAGCGGAGGACTTGGGACTCGTTCTACATCATCTTCCGTTCTTCTCTCCCTGAACAGCACTGTTAACAAGACTCTCCTTCCCGTGCTGCGATGGAGAATAAACTAAGTGTAACATAACAGTACAGAGGCGGGGACAAGAGGGGTCGAGGAGGTCCGACCAAGCACAACGGCTGCATTTCAGGAGGCTGCATAATTCAATACCAGAACACGCGCCTCTGCACGCCAAGATGCAAAGGGCAGCCAAGCCATTTCGTTCAGAGAAATAGGGTCTTTTGTCCTCCAAGCAAGATATGGTGCAGAGTAAACACATTATAGGGTCAGAGTTTCAAGGAAGAAAAAGGATGCTTTTCCCCAGGGCTGGAAAACAAGGTGGTTTAGACAAAGAATCTGGCTGACTCTTTCCTGACAGAAGGACAGCCACAAATCAGGTAATAAAATTCCAATTTCATGAAGTCAATGCTAGAGAATGGAAAGATTTGCCTATTTTCACTGTGGGTCACTGGCGGGCGGGGGGGTTGGTGGTGGTTTCAAGGGCCAGCACCAGGGAATTCACACAACCCAACAGGAGCAACAATGAAGACTTAGAGTGGCAGTATTGCAAATCCTTCATGGGAGCTCTATTTGCTTCAGGGATCTTTCTTCTTCTTGTGGGCAATTTTAATAAGTAAATAGACTCTTTCTCTAAAGTTTCTTACATGGTAGCAAAACATAATAGCTTGATAAGAATAAACGAATGAATTAAATCTCCTCCTTACTAACGGAAGTGCCTCCAATATATAGTAGGTGTTCTATAAATACTCGTGGACTCCAACTTCACTAGATCAACATCTGTTTGGGGCCAATAAATGGAAAAGGTATTCATTGGGATCCAGCCCATGCCCACTGTTGGACTTTGGAGGAAATTCGCTCCTGCTCTAGTCCAAAGAAGGTTGTATTCATGAGTATTTATACACGTACCACTTATTAGGGGGAAAAAATAAAAAAGGAGAACAGATGGCAGGTGCTCTCCAAAACCTCACTCTTCCCTCCATCTACAATTTCCAACACAAATTCCATCTCACAATTCTAACCCGCTGACTTTTTAAACTTCCCCCCATGTGGCACTGAGTGTGGATTTTCTCCCACAGCCCCAGCCCAGCCCTCTTGAAGTGTCCCATGCTGTCCCCTAGAGAAGGGAGACCTAAGGACACCCCAGGCCCTGTGGAGCTTGGGGTTCATCCACTGATGATCTCTACCAAGTAGATGCATTTCTTACGATGCAGGAGGGAGACAGGAGACAGGGTCTGAGCTCCAACATGCACAGCCACGGAAGGTTTTGATTTTTCTATAGCAGAAGCAATAAAGAACCCAAAGTCTGGTCCTGAGCATTGGGAATGTACAGAAGAAGGACCAGAGCATCTGTTTTCATGGTTTGGATCATGCATGAGGTGACAACGTCCAGAAACACCTGCGGGGCCCAGTCCTCATCAGCTACAATGATGGGCAGTTCCCGGTACTCCTCTGACTGATTCCTGGAAGCTCAAACCGGAGTTGTTTCTGGCTCTCTGGCTACTTCCTAAGCACCTGATTAAGCATTTTCTGCCTTACTAGCTATTAAAACAGTTCTCTTCGTGTATTTTCCCTTCTCCTTTTTCTCTGATTTGCAATAGTCAGGCAAGCTAAGGAGGGCACAAAATATTTATATATATTTTTCTAAGAAACTCAAAGCATTATATGTCAAGATCTAAGCATGGGCAACTGTAGCATAGAATCTTTACAATAACTCATACAATAGGACAAAGGGGGTGGGGGAAGTAAAGAAGTTCCTGCCACAAAGGACCCAGTAAGCCTCTCCAGGGACCAGGAGAGGAGCAGTGGGCAGAAGTCAAGACAGAAGGTATCCAGATTCCAGGTCCCTCAATCACTGTCCAGAAGGTAAAACAACTACAAACAAATCTGTGGAAAGAAGAACTACCCAGATAGTTGAGGCTGGAGCTGATAAACATCAGAGCTGATGCCTCTCCTCTCCTAATCTTAGGGCTTCTTAGAAAAGTCCCACCTTAGGGGCGCCTGGGTGGCTCAGTGGGTTAAAGCCTCTGCCTTCGGCTCAGGTCATGATCCCAGGGTCCTGGAATCGAGCCCCGCATCAGGCTCTCTGCTCAGCGGGGAGCCTGCTTCCCTTCCTCTCTCTCTGCCTGCCTCTCTGCCTACTTGTGATCTGTCTTTCAGATAAACAAATAAAATCTTTAAAAAAAAAAAAAAAAAGAAAAGTCCCACCTTCAACACGAAAGAGTTAGAGCAGCAACAGGTGAGGGCCGGTGGGCATAAGAACAGCCATGCAGGTTCTACTCTTGGGCTGCAGAAAAAGTTATCAAGAGTTCTTGACCCTGCCCCCCCAGGAGGGAAGAAGAGTAATATGGGGGCTGGGGGTGGCAGGTAAGCAGGAAGCTGTCTGAGGTCAAGTGAGGGAGAGCTGCCAATGCGAGAGCTTTTGCAGTTGGAGGCAAAGGCCAACTGCCACCAAACCAACCCAAGACCAGCTGAGCCAACGACACCTCAGCAGATGCCAGGTTGGGAAATTCAGGAAACAGGCTCACTGAGGAACCTCACTGCAGGTGCCACAGTGACAGACACGGATGCCCCAAGTCCAAGCAGGACAAGAAAACTCAAGCAGAGGCCAATACGCCAAATATTACTTTTCTCAAGCCAGAATAATACATAACCTCTTCTGTGAAAATAGATCACCCATGAGTGGCAAAGAAGGACAAAAAGGAGGCAAAAGACAATATGGCAAACTGAGACTAGACATACGGTGGGTAAGGTAGAAACTGGACGCTGATCCAGATAATATTTGAATTTAGCTGAGAAGTCATGGATTGGACTGAAAATACCTGAGTGGGAAAGAATAAGTTGTCAGGTCAAGGCTGGGAGACTCAAGGACAAAGCGTGCTGAGTTATACAGAAAGCAGAATTTTCTTGTGGAAAAACCCATCAGTCATTATGCGTAAATTTTGACCCCACTCTAAAAGCTAGAATTGATTGAGCTGTTGCCATGTGTCAGTCACTGCCCCAATTAAAGGCAATAAACATTATTTTATTTAATCTTGGTGCAGCCTAACTACCTTCACTTTACAGGTAAAGAAACTGACTCTCACACAGACCAAATAGCTTATCCAAGGGCGAACAAAACAGGATATATGACAAAGATTTGATAAAGCCATATCTACAGCCAATTTTACAACCAAATCTACAGTATTTCACAAATGACCCCAATGAGCAGTCAAGTACTTCAAATGTTTTCTTCCTTCCTCTTCCATCTGGCCATCAGAAACCGTGTAGACGGATCCTGAGGACTGCTCTCTGCATCGTGGGTTGGAAAGGAAGAAGGAAATTCATCTCACCAAAGCTATTTTCTTCCCATAACTGGAGTTGATTTCCTGGCCCTTTTCTTAACTGTATTTCCAACTTAGTAGAAACAGACACTAAATAGAAAAAGAAAAAAGACCAAAAGTGCAGGTATTGGGATCTGGACAGATGGCAGGAGCTATTAGACATCTCTCATGTTTCCTTCTAGACCAATTCACTATGTGGCTAATTCACATAAAAGGGGCTGGCTATCAGATATTCTTCAACTCTTAGTTCTGAAGCAAGATCTATGAAATCAATGCACACATTATTTTTAAAATCCTATGCAACATAATTTTGGCGTGCCATAAAGCTTAATATCAAAGAACTTGCTTGTGGCATTTCCTTTTCCTGCCACCCCTTGGGACTAAGCCCAGATGCAGTGTTTTCCAGTGTTCTCTAATGAAACCCACTCACTCATTCCTGTTCCATCATAATTCTGGAAACCATTGCTTATAGCACCTGAATCTGACCACACAGGCTTACAGAAGACATCCCACATTGGACGCATCTTATCCTGCCCCGTCATCCAGATTCTGTTCTCTCGTTCTTTGCTCACCAAGCCATCCCTGAAGCTCGGGAGGCAAGCCTTGGCGCTAGGAGCCAGCTCTGGATTGGAGAGCTGGACCTGGCTCAGGCCCGTCTAGGAGCCCAGCCACCAACCTTCCCCCGCCAAGCAGGGCCTGAACACTCTGCTGAAATCTTTCAGGGCACAGCCAGTGCCATTGGGTATGGACGATTGTCTCCATAACCTGTGTTGCTACCGCCATACCACTGGGCTGGGAACCCTTCCCAGAGAACCAAAAGCACATTTCACCCCAGCTTCTGTGCTCTTTTTCTGCATTTACTTTGGCACTCAAAAAACCAGGAATTCCTACGCATGTTTTGTTGCCTTTGTATATCTTTAATAAAGAGCCTGAAATAGAATAAGCACTCACACAGCTTATTTGAATGAATGAATGACTTAATGAAATAATGAATGAATGGTGGAATTAGTCAGAAAAGCAAGCAGAACCTTGTAAAAGTGGATTTAATTTAAAAATAGCTTTTCTCCAACCTGACATCACTGTCCAGATGCCAAGGAATGATGCCCAGTGCTTCTCAAACTTCAATCTATCTAAGAATCACCCAGAGATCTTGTTCTATAGGGCAACGTTTGATTCAGTAGGTCCGTGAATGTGCATGACTCTCTCTGTGTCTGAAGGTCTCCCAGACCTTCTCCTATTGGCTCAGACCACATTTGGAGTGGCGATATCCTAATCAGCATCAACTAATTGGTCCTACCATCATTAAAATCTTATTGACCTTCTCCAGCGAGGCAAACTTACCTACAATTAATAGTATAACATACGTGTCTTCGCACAGTAAGCAATCAATAAAAAAAAAATTAAATCAGAATCTCATCAGGAAGACAGTAAACTTGTTTCATAGAAGGGACAAGGAAATGGACCTAGTAATTCAAGAGGAGAGTTGACATGAAAAATCTTCTCATTCCTATGCCTTAAAATGAATTTCAGAACTTTGTATCAAGTGAACACAGTGTGGTGAGCTTTGAGCCACCAGCTTATTTAAGAAATTTAAGCCAGCTTAAATTTCCAGCCAAACCTTTGTTGTTTTCTTTTGTTTTGTTTTTAAGATTTTATTTATTTGTCAGAGAGAGAGAGAGACAGAGAATGAACAAACAAGCAGAGGGAGTGGCAGGCAGAGGGAAAAGCAGACTCCTTGCTAGCAAGGAGCCCAGTGCGAGACTCCATCCCAGGACTCTGGGATCATGACCTGAGTAGAAGGCAGACGCTTAAGCGACTGAGCCACCCAGGTATCCACAAACCTTCGGTTTTAAAATATCCTCAGACCAAGGTATAATTCCTTCAAACTTCTTTGTGAACTTCATTTTTAAGAAAATGGAAAAACTAGTGAAAACCTGATCATTAGCCCATAAGAGTTTTAAAATGTTAACTTTGGTCATTGACAAGGAGTAAGAAAGTACTAAGCAAGATGAACTTCAACTGAGTAAAATCATTCACAAAGTTGATTATGGTTCTCCAGAAACCAACACCTTAAGACAGAATGCAAAAGAAAACATATTCCCATCAATAATTTAAAGCATGATTTTAAGGGCCCTTGGATGGCTCAGTCAGTTGAGCATCCAACCCTTGGTTTCAGCTCAGGTCATGATCTCATGGGTCCTAGGATGGAGCCCCACTTGGGACTCACCCTCAGCAGGGAGTCTGCTTGAAGATTCTCTCCCACTGACCCTCCCTCCCCCTCACTCAAATAAATAAATAACTCTTCTTTTAAAAAAATAACAACAATGATTTTGGAAGAAGGTACACATTTGTTTAACAGTGACATCAGAATTCTGGTATATAGTGGCCTCTAGAAATTAGGACAGGACAATCTCTACTTTAGGATAATCTCTACTTTATTTCCTGGCAACAATATATAAAATCATAGCCAGGTACATAATTTGGAGCTGGTGTGCAAGCAAACATCTTAATGGAACTTAGCTAATGAGAAATGCAGAGAACTGAGCTAGTAATATTCCCAAGCTCCTGACACAGTCATCACCAACTGGCCATGCAAGGCCTCCATCTTGTTTCACGTTCTTTTTCTTCCTTAACTTCAGTCTCCTTCAATCCACTCCTCCATCTGTAGGAAATTACTCTAACGTGTTTAACATTTTTCCTGGACCACTTACGTATATTTGAAACATGGTACTGGTTTTTTTGTGTGTGCTTGTCTTAAATTTGCCTAAGTAAATCATCTTATAGGTCCTGTTACCTCGCCTTTTCCTCTCAACATCATGTTTGAAAGATTTCTCTCTCTAGAAAGATTTCCTAATGCTATTTCTAATTTGTTGCCTCTATAAGTACCCACAATACTTAACCCATCTATTTCCCTAGAGATAGATACCTAGATTATCAACCATACCCTGCCCTACAAATAATACTTAATTGAACATCCTTATACATGCCTCCTTAGGGACCATAACACAAACTCCACAGGAATGGAATGAACATGACATGAAATCCATGCAGACTAAATTAAACGAAGTATCTCCAGATCATTCTCCAGGTTAGCTTTTTGAGTCTACAGTCTCTGCTTTACCCATTGTTCTGGGTTTCTCTTTTTTGTAACATTTTTAAAAATATTATAGATATTATTCCTAGTCAGTTTTTGACTTCTCAGATAATGTTTCCTAGCCAATTCCCTGCCATTCATTGAATAGAAATTCAAAAATTTTTACGTAGCTGGGTTTATCATTTTTTTAATCTTATGCCTTGTACTTTTGGGGTCTTATTTAATAATTCTTCCACAACTCAGAATTACAGAGATATATTTTCTGGTGTACCTTTTAAAATACTATACTTATTTATTTTTGAGAGAGAGAGATCACAAGTAGGCAGAGCGGCAGCAGAGGGAGAGGCAGAAACAGACTCCCTGCTCAGCAGGGACACAGGGCTCCATCCCAGGACCCTGGGATCATGTCCTGAGCTGAAGGCAGATGTTTAATGGACTGAGCCACCCAGAAGCCCCTCTAATGTACTTTTTATTCAGTTTATGGTTTTAACTTTCATTCTTAAGCCTGGAATTAATCTAAACTATATTTTTGGGAACTAATTTTATCTTCCTCTAATACTGGTTTGTTTTCCCACTTTCATGTAATTAAAAAAAAAAAAAAAGAATCATCCTTTTCTATTAGGTCCACTTCTACACGTATCAGATTCCCGTGTAAACCTTGTTTTTGAGCACTTAAAAAAACAAGACTTGATTTTGGGGCACCTGGGTGGCTCAGTGGGTTAAAGCCTCTGCCTTCGGCTCAGGTCATGATCCCAGGGTGCTGGGATTGAGCCCTGAGTTGGGCTCTCTGCTCAGCAGGGAGCCTGCTTCCTCCTCTCTCTCTCTCTCTCTCTCTCTCTGCCTGCCTCTCTGCCTACTTGTGATCTCTGTCTGTCAAAAAAAAAAAAAAATCTAAAAAAAAAAAACCCACAAAAACCAAAACTTGTTTTTGGGCACTTAATTCTACTCCACAGATCTACTGCTATGTTTCTGAACCATACTGTTTCATTTCTACAGTTCTGTAGTAATAACCCCTTTCAGGACTTACTTACATTTTTCTGAAATAAACTCAACTACGTTTTGGTTTTTTTGTGGTAGCTAGATTCAATTTACTAACATTTGGGTAAGAATTTTTGCATCTATACTCACATGTGAGAGACACAGAAAATTACTCTTCCTTAAACTACTTGTAACTGACATGATTCCCCTACTTACTCCTGGCTAACAGAACATAGACTCTCACAGAGATAGATCCCTTCATTTCAAGAGAAAATAAGTCTCTCTGACCCCAGAGGATGAATTTGATTGATTTAATCCAATCAAAGGAATTCCCCTCTCTCTACCCATGATTTCTCTGGGCATCAGTGTGTGATCCATTTCTGGCCAAGAGGTATAATAGGATGTGTATTTGGGACCCTCCCTTCTTCCTGCATAAATAGCCTCATTTGGGGAAGGCCTCCCCCTACCTGTTTCTTTCCTTGCGAAGTGTAAGACTGTGAGGCCGTAAGTCACAGTATGAGCGAACAACCATGAAGATGAAAGGACAGTAACAAAGTTGGTAAGGAAAGTGAGAAAGAAACGGGTTCTAATGGCATCAGTAAGTAAGTAAATCAATTCCATCAACCTTAAGCACTACCATTTTTGTTATGGGGGAAAAGTAAACCATTATTTGTTTAAGGACAGTGAAGTTTTTTTACTTAAAGCTGAATCCTAAATTATACACTTTGTTTTATTGTAGGTTTTCCCAGAAGCAGAACCTAAGGTAAGGATTCAAGATGTAAAAATCCCATATAAAATATTAACAAAGTAAAAAGGTATATGAAAAGGACAATATATCAAGATAAAATCTGGTTTATTGGAGTAATACAGGCAGCTGAATGAACCTTTAAAAATCAATGTAATTCACTACATCAAAAGATTAAATTATAAGAATCACATGATCATCTCAGTAGATGCAGGAAAATGATTTTATTAAACATCTATTCATGATTTTAAAAAAAGGCTACTATACTAGAAATAGAGGGGAAGAGCTTATTGTGTAAAAAGCTGTCTATGGATTCTACTGCAAAAATTACATAGAATGATAAAATACTGAAAGCTTTACCTCTGAGAATGAAGACAAGATATGGGTGTCTGCAGTCACCACTTCTAATCCCCACTTTCCTAGCTACTACAACAAGGCAAGGCAAGAAAAATTTAAGAAAAAGACTGAAAGAAAAAAAGCTAAAACAGTTCTTTTTTTTCCTGCATGATATAAGTATATAAAAAATCCAAAAAACTCTATAAACCACTAGAATTAATACTAGAATTCAGAAAAATCACAATATTCAAAACCTGTTTGATGTCTAAATACTAACAAACAAGCAGAAGTTAAATCCTTAAAATTGAATGAGCATTTATAATAAGATTTGAAAAACACCTAGATTGAAGTAAATCTAACAAAAACTATGCAAAACACTACAAAATACTACTGACAGAAATGAAAGAAGACCTAAGAAAAGAGTGAGATGTAGTCTGCTCATGTATTGTGAATTAATGCTGTAAAGATATCCATTTGCATGCCTGACCTATAGATTCATTGAAATTCCAAACAAAATCACAGGAGGGGTGTGTGTGTGTGTGTGTGTATACACGTGCGTGTGTGCGTGCACGCACACATGTGTGAAAATTGGCTGGCTTAAATGTGATATGGAAATTAAAAAGATCAGTAATAGCCAGGACTTCTTGAAAAAAAAAAAAAAACTGGAAAACTACTACTGGATATAAAGCTACTTTAATTAACACAGTGATGTATTAGTGCAAACATAGATAAAGAAACCAATGTAAGAATACAGTCCAGAGCAAGGTGGCAGAATATGAGGCTTCCAGCCCTCTTTACCCCCCCAGAGACATTGACTCAACAACAATACATGGACCAATTCTCATTTGTGAGAAACCTAGAAACCAATATAGAAATTCCTGTACCCCCACAAAAGCACAAAAACAGCCACAATGAAACCAGCAGGTAAATTCATGTCACTACTTACCTTAGTTCTTCCCCCTTTTGAAAATGGCACCATCAGGGAAAAACTCCCAGCTCCCAGCTTCTTCCTGGGGAGGAAATGAGAAGACTGAAACATGTGTCTAACATTCAGACTTGTGAAGGGGCTGCCTGAAGGACTATTTCCTCAATTTGAGCACTGAGAGGAGAGAGTACCAGATTGGGGACCGAGGAGAACAAAGGTTTGGAGCACTCACTTGCCATATTCCCTTCCACAGCTCAGTGTGGAATGCAATAGGAAACCCAATTCCCAACTTCTCCTGAGAAGGGAAAGAGTTGGAACCTATGTCTAACATAGGTTCTCTGTCTTTTCTGGAGGTTTCCTGAGGGACCTGTGTCTGGCTCCTGTGTCAGAGCACTGATAGGACATAATGTACTCTAGATGAGGGCAATTCTGAATGATGGAAGAGCTGACCAGCTTGACAATGATTCTGAGGACAGTTTCTACAGCAGATGGGATGGATGATACAACGGGATGATTCCTCTCCCTTGAGGAAAAAGAAGAGGGGGAAATGTGTCCAAAATTCTGACTCAATGCTGAACCAAAAAAACAAAACAGCAACCAAGAATACGATATCCAGCAAAACTATACTTTAAAATGAAGAAAAAAATAATACTGAAGGAATTCATCATCAGTAAACTTGACTTCTAAGAAATACAATTTCAACTTCATTTATTTACCTGAGAAAAATTTGTACCTATATACACCAAAAGTCTTGGAAAAAAATAACTTTTATGGCAGCATGATTAATAATAGTTAAAATTTGGGGGGAAAAAATCAAATGTCTATAAAGAGAATGAATAAACGACAGTTTACATAACAGTGTAACATACAGCAATAAAAAGGAACAGATCATCTCTACATGCAGCATCACAGATGAATCTCATAAGTGAAACATTGAGTTATAATGGCCAGACACAGAAGAATAATTTCTGTATGATTCTGGTTTTATAAAATTTTTAAAGTCAAAACTAATCTATGGTCCTTAAACTCAGTGGTTACATTTATAAGGGACAGGAAGAAATTATAAGCACAAAGGGAGTTTCTGGCATTGGATCATATCCTAGTCTTAATCTGAGTGGTAGTTACCTGAGTGGATCATAATTCATCAAGACAAAAGCTTATGATTTCTGCATTTTCCTATGAGTATGTTAAGAAAAAGTAGACACTAAAAAGTGTCCCCATACCACTGACTCTTATCCACCTGGTGATCATATCTACCGTCTGACCCAGATCTACCATCTGACCCACTTTTTCCTTTTTATTTGCCCCACTCTGTGCTTTGTTGTTTCCTGTTTTTTTAATTAAGCTTTTTATTTTGATATATAGTTGACATTTGCACAACCTGGGATTTAGGAATGCTGGCCCACTGCAGCCAAAAATCTATGTATACATTTGGGGGCAGCTGGGTGGCTCAGTCAGTTAAGTGTCCAACTCTTGATCCCAGCTCAGGTCTTGATCTCAGGGTTGTGAGTTCAAGTCCTACAGTGGGCTCCACACTAGGTGTTAAGCCTAGATTCCACATTGACTTTTATAAATATACCTACTTCCCTCCAGTCTCAATCCCAGTCTCAACCGGTGGTCCCACCAATACTGTTCTTCATTTCTGTAGTTGTGTCATTTTGATTATGTTATATAAATGGAATCCTACATTATGCAACCTTATGGGATTAGCTTTTTTTCACTCAGCATCATTCTCTGGAGATTCACTCCAGTGAATGTTTCTTTCCATTTTCAATAGTTCTTTCCATTTTACTGTAGTGTAGTATCCACAGTATGGATATTCTGCTTACCTGTTATTTAAAGTCCCGAGCTGTTCTGAATAAAGCTGCCATACCTATTTGTGCACATGTGAACATAACTCTTCATTTCTGTGGTTTACACGGACATGAGCGCAATTACCATGCCATACCATAGCTATGTGTTTAGTTTCTTAAAGAAACTGCCCAACTATTTTCCAGAAGACCATGTTAGATTCCCTTAAGCAATATTCAAGTGACCCAGTTTCTCCACTTGCTCACCAGGATTTGATGTTGCCACTAGTTTTTATTTGAGCCGTTCTGCTAGGTGTGCAGTGATAATATCATAGTGGTTTTCATTTGAATTCCCCTGTTGTCTGCTGATGTTGAGTCCCTTTTCATGTGCTTAATTTGCCATCTGTGTATCTTCAGTGAAATGTCTAGGCCTTTTGCCCATGTGATAATTGGACTGTTTGCTTTTTTTACTGTTGAGTT
The DNA here is from genome assembly GCF_963455335.1 of Martes martes. Taxonomy (NCBI): domain Eukaryota; kingdom Metazoa; phylum Chordata; class Mammalia; order Carnivora; family Mustelidae; genus Martes; species Martes martes. Next base: position 30,167,977 of record NC_137892.1, on the reverse strand, counting down.
TTGAGAGTCCTTTATATACCCTAGGTACTAGTTTTTGTCTGATGTGCAGTTTGCTAGTCCTTTGTCAGATATGTGGGTTTTCTCTCGTTCCATAGCTTGTCTTTTCATCTTTCTAACAGAGCCTTTCCCAGAGCATATTTTTAAATTTTCATAAAGACCCATTTATCAATTTCTCCTTTTAGAGGTTGTGTTATAGTGTCAAATCCAAAAACACTTGCCTGGCCCTCGATCCTGAAAGCTTTCTCTTATATCTTCTTCTAAAGTGTTTTAGTTTTATGTTTTACATGTAAATCTGTGATTCGTTTTAACTTTTTTTATAAAGTGTGAGGCTTAGGTTCAAGGTTGTTTTTTTTTTTAACCTACAGCTGTCCATTGTTCCAGCATTATTTGTTGAAAATTCTATTTAAGTCTATTAAATTGCTCTCGCATGTTTACAAAAACTCCATCAGGCATGTTTGTGTGTATGTCTGGGTTCTCTATTCCCATGATCTACGTGCCTAACCCACCACTGATAGCACATAATAATGATTATTGTACCTACACAACCACTCTTGAGATTGGGTAGATGGATTTCTGCCATTCCATTCTTTATCAAAATCCTTCTAGCTACTGTAGTTCTTTTTCTTTTCCATATAAGCTTTACATAATCTTGCCCACACCTAAATATATATATACATATACATGTATATCTCATATACGTATATACACACACATATCTATCTCACTGGTATTTACATAGGGTTTGTATTAAAGCTGTTTATCAATTTGGGAAGAACTGATATCATTATTTTGTTGAGTCTTCCAATATAAGACCACAGATAACATAGATGTTTCTCCATTTAGATAGATCTTTAATTTCTTTCACCAGTATTGTATACTTGCCAGCATACAAGTCCTGTGCAAGTTTTGTTAGATCTCCACTGAGGCATTTGATTTTTTTTTGAGCACGTGTACATGATATTTTAATTTCAGTGTCCATGTGTTCATCGCTAGTATATAAACATATAATTGATTTCATATGTTTATCTTGTATCCCGCAACCTTGCTGAACTTAGGTTTTTAGACCTTCTATTTTACTTACTTATTCTCATTCTTCTCATTTTTGAACACTGAAGTCCTTAAGTATATAAAATAGGTTACTTCTATAATATAAATATCTTTAAGAAATTAAATCTGAACTTCTTAAAGGCCTAATTCCACTGGCCACTGATTCTTACACATGGTTGATTACTTCCACATAGGTGTTATATTTGAAGGTTGTGATCTCCACTTCTGTGACGCGTTACTAGGAGAAACACAATGTAACCTGACTGATGCAGTTTGTGTAATTTTATCTTTTCTTCTAAAGCACTCCAGGGGTGGTATTATCTTAGGACTGATTTTTATGTTAATTAAAAATGTACACATGTATTATAGCACATTCATAATTAAAAATTATTGGAGAAGAATCTTTTCTTCTATGAAAAAAATGTTTCCTTCTATGCTGGCGAGTTAACAAAAGACTAGAAAATGCCAGAATTTTTCTAGTCCATTTCGCACTCAAGGTGTAGCTCTTTAAGGGTTTAAACTTTAAACACCACCAAATTCAAACTTCCTACTTCATTTGGCATGTTTGGTTTGACCATTAAGACCAAGTACTGGGGCGCCTGGGTGACTCAGTAGGCTAAGCCTCTGTCTTCAGCTCAGGTCATGATCTCAGAGTTCTGGGATCGAGCCCCGCATCGGGCTCTCTGCTCAGCAGGGAGCCTGCTTCCCCCCCCCTCCTCTCTGCCTGCCTCTCTGCCTACTTGTGACCTCTCTGTCAAATGAATAAAATCTTAAAAAAAAAAAAAGACCAAGTCCTTTGGCTAATGAGACTTGTCCCATGACTAAGGCAATTACGACATCAATGCGTATTTGTTTCTTCCGTTTTGCATCCCCACTCACCTTCATTCCGTATTTCTAATGATTTCCTTTACTTTCTTAGAGCTCAGTTACCCATTTAGGGTGATTGGTTATACTTTGCCCAGTGTTTCCGGATTTTTTTGTAATATGAACACTTTAATTCTATTAAGATAGATGTAATGCCAGCTATTATTGTTTTGAATACACTACTAAATTCTCTTAATTGATACTTTACTTAGAATTTACCATCCAGGCTCATAAGTGAAATAGGCTTATAATTTTATTTGGCTTTGTAACCAAGATTACAGTAGCTTCTAAGTGAGTTGGGTTGCTTTCATGTCTATTTTCTAGAACAAACTGTATAATACAGAGATTCTATTACTCAATTTCTTGGTAAAATTCTCTTACTAAGTATTCTGGGTATGAGACTTTAATGGTAGGAGGTCTTTGATCTCCACTGATGGGTTTGTTTGTTTTTTGTTTTAAATGATTATTGGCCAGCTCATATGCTCCTTCCTCATATCAATTTTGGCATTTTCAGAAATGACTCATTCCCCTATGTTTCTTCATAATATTGCTATTATTTTAAATCTGTACTATCTGTGATTATTTGAAAGCTTTTTCTGTATTATGTCTTCTCCCTTTTTGTCTAGTTTAGACCGCTCTTGATGGAGGTTTGTCTCTTATAAATCGTTTCCAACCAGCTTTTGATTTTGTTCTGTACTAAAGACCTTTAGACACAATAATAAAGTTAATGTCTTCCAGACATTTTTGTTATAAAAATGTTTTGTACAACTATAAATCCAATATATCATAAAGCAAATCAAGAACTTACTTAAATCTAGATAGTGCTTGAGATCAATGGGGGTCTCTTTGCTATTAAGGCCAGTATTTTTACTAGTCTAGCCCTTTCACACCCACTAATCACCTCAATCATGCCATATGTATTACCCATTGTTATGATGAAGAAACCACTAGAACACTGAGTTGCTCATGCAACAGCTTTACTCCGGCAGTTCCCACATCATGATGAATAGCATTTTCCGTAATATAAATCATGTTCCCTCAGAAAACAAAAAACGTCATTTCTATTTTCATTGATAAAAATGCAAGCAGGGAGAGACCTCCCTGTACATACTTTCTAAAAAAAGACAGAAAACAAAGTGAACTCTTTCTGAATGTCTTCAGAGGGGAATGAAACTAAGAACCACAGGATTTTAAAATTAAAAGTGACCCAAGATGTCAGATAGTTCATCACCCTCCTTCTGCACTTGAAGTGTTGGTGGGGAAAACTGACCTGCCCTGGATGACCCTGGAGAGCCAGTGGAGATCACTGATTACAGACTGATAAGGAACTGAGTTGGTTTTTTCCCTACCGGAACATGCTAGAAAAAGAACAAAATTCTGGGCACCTGGGTGATTCAGTCAGTTAGGCAACCGACTCTTGATTTTGGCTCAGGTCATGATCTCAGGTCATGAGATTGAGTCCCAGTCCCTCCCTCAGCATGGGGTCTGCTTGAGACTCTCTCTTCCTCTCCCTTTGCCCCTCCCCCCTGCACACACATGCTCTCTCTCAAATAAACAAACCTTAAAAAAAAAAAAAAAAAGGAGGGCGCCTGGATGGCTCAGTGGGTTAAAGTCTCTGCCCTCGGCTCAGGCCCTGATCCCAGGGTCCTGGGATCGAGCCCTGCATCAGGCTCCCTGCTTGTTGGGGAGCCTGCTTCCCTTCCTCTCTCTCTCTCTCTGCCTGCCTCTCTGCCTACTTGTGATCTCTGTCAAATAAATAAATAAAATCTTAAAAAAAAGAAAAGGAACAAAATTCTAGACACTAAGGACTTGGTAGTGATCGAGGGAAGATGGAGAATGGAGTGGGACGGGGGGGGGTGGGGGGGGATGACAGAGGAAACAGAACTTAGGGAAGAATCCTACAAAGCAAATTACTGGGACACATGAATTTGAGAACACTATTGAAATTACCGTATGATAGTAAATGAGGACCGACCTTTCTCTTCATGTCGCTTTTATAAATCAAAGCCAAAGGTCCCATTTGTATTTTATTACCGAAGGTGGTATTATCGTTCTCATTGTTCAAACAACGATATCTTTTCCTGCAAGTTATCTTTGCAATTATGGAGGGTGGGATGCCAGAGAGAAGGCTAACAGAAACCAGTCATCGCATTTCTTCTACTAGAAAATGCTAATGGTTGCCAGTATTTCTGATCTGTCACATTTGCAATCTAGGAGGGAAAGGGAAAACATGTAATGCCATTTAATTTAAACTCAAGGCCCAATCATCAATGACCCTTACACTCTGAAACCAGGGAGACTGCCCACATGGTAAATGCAATCATGAGATTTGATTTCCTGTATGTTGTAGGCACTGCAACTGTTTTAATTGACACTGATATATATTTGTAATAACTTCTGTATAAATTAAAAATCAATGCCAATTTCAACTCTCTGGGGTTTTTTTTGTTTCTTTCTTCTTCTTCTTCTTTTTTTAATGAACAAAAATTTCACTGAACATCTGCAAATGGCAAAACAACAAATGAAAACAAGAGATCTGACACAAGGCTCCGCTGCACGAAACCCAGGGAGGAGCTTCGGCTCCAAGGCTGACGCAACCCACCGGGCAACCTTGCAGGACCTGAGCGCGCTTCAGGGAGGTTTCCCAAAGGGCGTGACAGGTGAGGGCCCCTGACGGAGTCCCCTGCACCGGCTCTCCAGCCCCACCCTCAGACTCAGCATGGTCTCCGCTTCATTCTCGTTTCCGGAGACGGTTCTGCTCTGCTTTAGCTGAAACCCAGCTGAGCAGGTAGGCGCAGTCCTCACCCCAGTCTGCGTACCCGTGTTCAGAGCCGGCGCCCGGTTCCAGGTGGGTCACCCCGCAAGCACGCACTCCGGGTCCAGCAGCCAGGCTTTGACCCGGGCGGAGCGGAACACTCCGCATGCGTGGAATGCGCGCGTGCACACGCAAACGTGCGTAAATACGCAACACGCCTGCACGCGCACACACGCGCGCGTGCACGCACACACATACACATACCCCCACGTCCCTGGTGAGAGGGTTGCTGCGGTGGCTGTTTCAACTCCCCGCGGGCCTTTGGCAGCAGGTGGCTTACAACACCTTCCCTCACCAGGGAGGGAGACAGCACTGCAGAGTGGGGGTTCCAGGGCACCCACAGGCAAGAGGAAAAGCAGGCTCTGCTGCAAAAACCACCGCCCCCTCTCAAGTGCATGCACTTAAACTCTTCCTTCCTTTCTACGCTGCCAGCTAGAATTTACAGCACTTTCCCTACAGCAAATGCTCGGGATCGGGAAAGCTGTCAGGGCTATTATTTCCTTTTTCTTTTCCACATTGATTTCATCTGAGACTGAACATATCAGCAATTATGCCTGTCAAATCCAGACTGAAACTTCCTATACAATTTTTAAACTATCCCCTGTTGACATCAGGCCATCTGGAGTTCGGTCTTCTTTACGAATCCCCATATGTATACAATCAGACCCGGTGGGTGACTGCAGGGGTCTCGTTTCAGGGCTCCCCCTCCAAGGGTGCAGGCCAGGTAGTGTTCCTCATAAGGATAAATAGGAAAATGAAAAGGACGTGCTTATGAGAAAAAGAAATGGAAGACCAGTAAACGGTGTGGCAGTAAAAGTTGTATTCAGCTGGGTTGGGAACACTTGCTCAAAACGAATGTGTGATCCAACATTTGGGGTGTGTGTGTGTGTGTGTGTACACAAACATATATATAACTAGAAGACTATAAAACTCAGACAAAGGCATGGTAAAAGTTAGGTTTTTAGGGGCACCCGGCAGGGAGGGGGGCACAGTCAGTTAAGCATTGGATTCTTGATTTCAGCTCAGGTCATGATGTTGGGGTGGTGGGATTGAGTCCCCAGCTGGGCTCTGTGATCAGATGGGAGTCGGCTTGAGATTCTCTCTCTCCTTCCACTGCCCCTCCCCCTACTCACTCTCTCTCCCTAAAATAAATAAATAAGGGGGAGCTGGGTGGCTCAGTCCTTAAGCATCTGCCTTTGGGTCAGGTCATGATCCCAGGGTGATCCCAGGGTCCTGGGATGGAGCCCCACATAGGGTTCCCTGCTCAGCGGGAGACCTGCTTCTCCCTCTCCCTCTGCCCCTGCTTGTGCTCCTTCTCTCATTGCCTCTCCGTTGCTGTCAAATAAATAAATTTAAAATCTTTTTTAAAAATAATAAATTAAATATTAATAAATAAATCTTTGAAAAGAGAGAGAGAGATGTTTCTATGTACTTTTTAACGTGCCTGTTTTCCAAGGTCTCTATAGTAACCTGTATTGCTTTTGTTACAAAATAACAGAAAAGTTTTAAAGTAGCATGAGATGGGCTGCAGAGAGAGTGTGTAAGGAACAGAGGTCTCCTTACAGAACCCAAATAGCCAAGTGTATATAAACAGAAGGAAAAGTACAATGGTATGTAAATAAACATACAGGGAGCTCAGGAAGATAGAGCTGAGCTGGTGAAACTGGCAGAGCTGGAATCACCACTCCAGAATATTTTCATCCACACCCACAATGATATTTACATAAACTCACCATCTGAGACATCTCATGTTACTGTCTTGCCATTTAACCAGCCCTGACACTCCAACAGAGTCTTCTTGACAACCCTATATTGAGCACCTTAACCTCACTCTGGCAGATAAATTCGAACGGCAGTAAATTATAACTCGGGGAGAGTCTTTTGATAACAGCTCAGAACACAAGAACTCACCAAACTTTTCCAAATGCCCCGATTTTTTGCAGAGAGAGAAGGGACCAAGGGAAAAGACGAAATGGTTTAAAACAAACACAAACAAAAATGCCATTCCCTCCCTGCAAGCCAATAGCACTAAATTGTAACTGCCTTGTAAATCTCTCCCAATTTATGCTCCATGTAAATCTCCAACAGGAGTTCTCTTACTGAACCCTCCCCTAGAAAGTGCTTGGCAGGATGTTTACAGAATCATTACTGGAACATTTTTCTCTGCAAGAAAAAAAAAAAGTTGTGGCTGCGGTTCCATTCTTTAGGGGGTACAAAAATGTATTTCAGGAGGCAGTAAGCCTTTTCATTAAAAAAAAAAGGGGGGGACCCAAGTTCCAACCATAATTATATTCTCACAAAGAAATTGAGAAATGGGATTTTCTTTTTTTGGTAGATCAATGGCTTTATCCAAGCAACAGCTCATGAATAAATCTCTTTTTAAAGATCTAAAATGTGACACAAGCTCATTATTAGAAAATATTCAAATAACTAAGTATATAGCTTTAAGGGGGGAAATTGTGGTACAGTGTTCTGAACAGGAGCTGCATTCTCAATGATGTATCTTTTTTTATTAATTATTGGGAAAGTACATTTTTGGTTAGATTAAAGTGTATCTTCTCTGAGATCCCTTTTCCTACATATTTCAACTGTAACAAAATAATGCAACACTAATCTCTAAGACTTTTTTCAGTAATAGATGTTTTTCCTCAGTAAATCAATGCAAAGGCTAATCGGGGTGGAAGGTGACTATCTCTTGTGGTTATAAATACATTTGCATTGCTATCAATCTTTTCCACTACCAACGTTAAACGAGGCTGAACAACCTAGGGGGAAAAGAAAAAAAAAGTTCAACGTTAGTACGTAGTAAATGCTGCCATCAAGTGGCCAAATAGAGACTTGCCTCAACAACAACAAAAAAGTGGTCCACAAAATTGCTAACACAATGTTTCAAACCTGGAATTAATCTTACTCAGTATGACGACCATTTTTATCATAAACGGGGGCCTTGAAACTGACCTCTGGATAAAAGGTGCCCCATAGCCTGTTTCAAATAGACCACAGGCTAAAAATGTGGCCCAGAGGGGCGCTTGGGTGGCTCAGTGGGTTAAGCCGCTGCCTTCGGCTCAGGTCATGATCTCAGGGTCCTGGGATCGAGTCCCACATTGGGCTCTCTGCTCAGCAGGGAGCCTGCTTCCTCCTCTCTCTGCCTGCCTCTCTGCCTGCTTGTGATCTCTCTTTCAAATAAATAAATAAAATCTTTTTTTTAAAAAATGTGGTCCAGAAAGCCAAAAAACAAAAAACTACAATAATACTCTACAAGTGAATATTCTTTAGGGTATTAGCATTAGTAGCTTATTACTAAATCATATGCCCTCACTGCAAAACCAGTCTAAGGCAACGTTGTATGTTGGTGGCATTGAACTTGAACTATTAAATATTAAAAGGCATTGAACTCTATCTTGCGATGTTAAGAAAGAAATTGTTTTGATAATATGAGCACCTAACATGGACAAACGGTTGTTTTTTTTTTAAGATTTTATTTATTTATTTGACAGACAGAGATCACAAGTAGGCAGAGAGGCAGGCAGAGAGAGAGGAGAAAGCAGGCTCTCCACAGAGCGGAGAGCCCGATGCAGGGCTCGATCCCAGGACCCTGGGATCATGACCTGAGCCGAAGGCAGAGGCTTTAACCCACTGAGCCACCCAGGCGCCCCTTTGGACAAACGGTTTTAAGAACTTTCATTGTTCATTGCCTATAATTAACGTTGAAGAAGACAGAATGTCTGAATGATGAGAAACACCCTGCATGGAACTCAGCCTGATATATTCCCATAGTGGGTGGTGGGAGGTATAGGTTTTTAATGTGTAAAAGATGGGTTCCCATATCTCTATGATTACTTGTAAATTAACTTATTTTCATTTTGCGTGGTGGAGAAGAAAAGTATGAAATAGAGGTGAGAATTACAAAAACGTGCAAATTTTTGAATCAACAGATATTAACGATGTTCATGAGAAAATCATTCTTTTCTTTCACGCCAGTGAAAGCACTGAGCCCAAGTGGGCATGTTTATTCTCAAAGAACTTCTAAGTGATGCAGGCAATTAGATAGTTCATCATTACTCAATGAACTAACACATTTTAAATATACATTTCATAGGCAACAGAATTTTGGAAGAGCTCGTTCTGAGGTTCTCAAAATTCTATAAAACCTATGACATAAAGTAGGGTTTTCAAATTTTGGTCAAAAGACTACCTGCAGAGGAATCACATCAAATGCTTATTTAAAAATGGGATTCTGGGTGCCTGGGTGGCTCAGTAGGTTAAAGCCTCTGCCTTCAGCTCAGGTCATGATCCCAGGGTCCTGGGATCGAGCCCCGCATCGGGCTCTCTGCTCTGCAGGGAGCCTGCTTCCCCCTCTCTCTCTGCCTGCCTCTCTGCCTACTTGTGATTTCTGTCTGTCAGATAAATAAATAGAATCTTTAAAAAAAAAATGGGATTCTTAGGGGCATCTGGGCAGTTGAGATGGTTAAGCATCTGCCTTTAGCTTAGGTCATGATCCCAGAGTCCTGGGATCAGAATCTCACATCGGGCACCCTGCTCAACGGGGAATCTTCTTCTCCCTCTGCCCCTTCTCCTGCTCATGGTCTCTCACTCCCACTCTCTCAAATAAATAAATAAAAAATTTTTCAAATGTGGGATTCTTAGACTTTCCTGAGTCACAATTCCAAGGGAGGAAGCAATGGAATCTGAATTCTTAACAAATCCCTTAAGTTACTTTTATGACATTATAGTTTAAGAACCTCATCATTTTAGTAAATGAGAGATGAAAATGAACTCATTTTCCTAAGATCACAAAGTTAGGATTAGAATCAGAAACAGAAACTAGTCCTCTGCCCTTCAGCCCAAAATTCATTATCCTACACTATATAAACTGGGAAATAATTTACCATATCAGATCTCAAAATCTTTGCACGATGATAGGGAGCTACTGACTGCATACAGAAGAGACACTTCATAAGTACGTCTTATGCTCTTTAATAAGTTTTAAAAAAAGGAGCTACATTATTAACAAGAAGTTATAACAGTATGAGTTTTCCCTTCTCACTATGGATCACCATTACAACTAACAATAGCTGACATTTCTGTGAAGACAGCAGTGCAAAATGGTCTCCACTCCTTTGTTGACCATGAAGCCAAACAAAAACAAGGTCAAGAAACAGAAATCAAAAGATGAATCTACACGGGTCAGACTGTTTGCCCAAAGAGAGAAACGATAATTCCTTCCAAAACTGAAGACCAGACATAGTGTGATTTTGCCAGCCCTTGAAACTGGACTGGTCTTCTGCCTTGCTTTGACCAGAAGAATACAGCACGAAGGGTGCTTTGAGACTTCCTCAGCTCAGCCATGAGAAGTCTTGAAGCTCCTCACCCTCTCGGAACGCAGAGGGCATCCTACGATGAAGAGAGCGAGGATGAAAACCATGCGGAGAGGTCCAAGCAAGCCAGATCTCTCAGCCCTCACAGTGGCATCTCCAGCCTACCACAGCCACATCAATGAGCCCCGGTGAGACCAGCAGAACTGCCCAGGCAACCAACAGAATGAGAAGCTGTAATAAGTTGTGGTTGATTGAAGCCACCCAGTTTTGGGGTGGTTGTTACATAACAACAGATAATTAATACACCAAGGAACAACCATAACCCTAAACCACAGCATATGAAGCAACAATCACAATATTCAACCACAGCTGCTGCCAAGTGCAATGAAAGCCGTACAAACACAGAGGAGGGCACCGGGAAGAGACCCGAGCAGGCTCCAAGCAGAGTGAGGGTGAGGCATTTGTCACACTAGGTGGCAGGAATATACCAAGACAGGATCACTCTTCAGCTGAATGGCCAACTGGGTTTATGAAGCAGCTATGGGACCCTCAGTAAACCTTACTTTATTTGACAGGGTAGCAGAATACCCAGGGTATTCTGGGTATTCAGAATACTAGCTGGGTACCCAGCTGTATAAGAAAGCATACACATGTGCCATCTTTTCAAGAGCTACTGCAAGTGAAACAGGGTGTTGGAGAAACTCTTATTGGCAAGGAGACCTGCCGAGGAGCAGGGAAAATCACTATGAGAAAAAGGAAAGAAGGGAAAGAAGGAAGGAAAAAAAATTTGTGGATTCACTGCATGCCAAGAGACTTCTGGCTAACTCCGAGAGAGTTGATTTAAATACATAGGGTAGAACATTAGCGGGAATGTGCTCAAAAGCCATAGCCTATATAAAATTCAAACGTCTTGCCGCGCTCTACCTGGGCCTCCACTGTACTAGCCATCATCAAAGAGCTGATTCAGGAGTGTGTTACAGATGAATACTAGAAAACAAAACAAAACAAAAAACAGCTGGAGCTTATACAAAAGTAGTACCAAAAGCCTGAGAAAAAGAATATGGCAAGCAGAAGGCAGATAAGAAGTTGCAAGACTCTAATACACATCAGGCCAAAAATGATAAACACTATACTCTTCAAATAAGTTATTTCTAAAATCACAACCCTTCCGAAGCAAGAATTCAGACAAGACCTAGTAGAACTCAAGGGGGAAAAAAATCACAAAATAAATGTAATGAAAAGTGATGTGTCAGGTTCAAAAAAGAAAAAGAAGAGAAAAATGCAACTATTACATAAATGAAGGTTACAATAAAAGTATTAAAAGGAGAAGAACAAGCCATTTCTAAAAGTACAGAAATACAGAAGACCATAGGTTTTTTTTTTTTTTAAGTATTTGAAAGGAAATTACTGTTCTGGAGCCAAAGGAGATCCAACACGTATATCATTGACGTTGACATATAACAATAAATATTCAAAGATAAAATAAAAGAAAAATTCCTGAAACAGAGGAAGAAACAAACATGTAGATAAGAATGAGGACACTGTATACCAGAAAAACAGTTGCTAAAGAATGATCAGCACATAACCTGAGAAACTTACTGGAATATAATGTTCCAGTATTCTACAGGGGACAAGAAAGAATCGATTTTTCCTAAAAGAAAGAATAAAATTTGGTTGGCCTCCAAGTTTAAAAAAAAGGTCACTGTAGAAGGCAACAGAGGGATATCTACTAAGTCTTCAGGGAAGGGAAAAAGAAACCAAGAATGTTCAACCTAAAAAGTTTTCATTTCAAGTATAAAGTCATTGACAGATAATAAGAAACATACAAGAAATCAAGAACACATCTCCTTTGAGCTCTTTTTTAAAACAATACCTGCTGTATGATATCCCATAAATTTAGAGATAAATGGAGAAATTGTTGTATAGACTGTAAGAATTATCTGTAGAACAGAATAAAAATGTAATAGACCACAACAATTTAGAAATAATACAACAATCTTACCTCAGGTGACATAAGGGAAGGAGAAGTAGGAGAAAGTGGAAGAAAGAGAAAACATACTCATCTCTCTCTTTGAAGAGGAGTCAAATAGATATTGAATCTTAAATCATTAAATCACGATTTAAATATATAAACACTTGGAAAAAATATGAACACCTCAGACCAAGTAGCAAATAAAAATGATCAAAAAATAAAAGCAGATCGGGGCACCTGGGCACCTCAGTCAGTTGAGTGTCTGACTCTTGATCTCAGTTCGGGGTCTTGATCTCAGAGTAATGGAGTTCTGCACTGGGCTCCTCACTGGGCATGGAGCCTACTTAAAAACAAACAAACAAACAAACAAACAAAAAAAAAACACTAAAAACTGATCATAACGGGACGCCTGGGTGGCTCAGTTGGTTGAGCGGCTGCCTTCGGCTCAGGTCATGATCCCAGCGTCCTGCGATCGAGTCCCACATCGGGCTCTTTGCTCGGCAGGGAGCCTGCTTCTCCCTCTGCCTCTGCCTGCCACTCTGTCTGCCTGTGCTCACTCTCTCTGACAAATAAATAAATAAATAAAATCTTAAAAAAAAAACTGATCATAAAAAAATGATAGGTTCAAAATTAAAAGATGATTGTCAAGATACTAAATAGGAAAAAGCAAAAGTACCCTCTTTATTTCTGTATCTAATTTCCTTATTAGATCAAAAAGGAAAAACCATCCTCTAGGGATCTGAGTGATTCCACAGAGACCAAAGAAAAAGAAAAGGAAAATGCTGGTCAAGGAGGAGCCAGAAATCGAGCCAACGTCCCTGGATTTCCTCTTCCTTCCTCCACAGTGAGGGCAATAAAGCCCATTCCCCTCCTGCAGAAGGTACATCATCCAGACTAGGAAACCAAAATTAAACAATTATAATAAATCATAGCCCCACTTCAATACACCTCATTGCCTCATTCGACATTTATTCAACAGAATCAATAGGGTCAAAGAACACAAAAGACACTTTTCACTATAATCGTATTAATAAGTCAATTTAAAGTAAGAATTTAGATGAGTCTATTCAGCCTTTTTTTAAAGATTATTTCTTTCAACAGTTGCCTTTCAGGGTTGCTTTTACAAAAATACTACCCTCTTTTATGTAATTTTTTTTTTTAAACTATCTTTCATTTCAGTGGCACAAGGGTCAAGAGAGAGGAGAGGACAAAGGAGTTCCTCTGAAGGTACCGGGTTAAGTTTGACATCCTTCCTCTCACCTTTGCATGATTTTTACAACTTGTTTCAATGATTGTTCACAAAGAGATGGAGTGGTGGACAACCCTGGAAAGCTGTGGTACAGACTTCTAGGAAAGGATGTCCTGATCTTATTCCAAGCAGCCGTGAAGAACTGGTAAGCTTGTGGAAACTATTAGATGTTCCTGAGACTAGAAAACCACAGGACCCCCAGTGACAGCTTCCTCGTTCTCCATTAACTTGGGGGTGATGGCTCTTCCTCCTGAGGAAGCCATGGCTGCAAGGGACAATCTAGGTCACCACTTGGAGCCAGAACAGGAAGCCACCAGGATATGAGTGAGGGAAGTTTTCCCAGGGAGATGGCAAGTTCAAAAGAAACCACAAACATCACAAAGCCGGACATACTAGTGAAGCAAGAAAACCTTGACAGAAAATTCTAACATGTACTGTGTGTACCCAAAGAGGGGAATAAATGGTCTCAGTTGGTTCAAGTAACTAAGGTAATAAATATTAGAGTTTTGTATACCTAACCATAAGCTCTTAAAATTCCTTCTAGCTAAGCTCTAACATTTGAAAGTGGATTCACTTCAACATTTCCACTAAAATGGATCCAGCAGGTTTTAAGTGCTGCTGGAGCCCATAAAACAGAGATGAATCACCAGGAAAAGCTTATCTCTTATGGTCCTCTAAAAAAATTATGACACAGAATTCACACTACTTTCAGGAGCTGATGGATCACATCTAAATGAACTTTGAAAACGCATCACTTGGGTGTTATCCTGTGTGAGATTAGCTGGGAACATTATGTCTCTTGCTGTCTCTAGGACAGGGACCCAAGCAACATACTTAAAGAGGGAGGTGGCTACAGAAAGAGTAAAGGCAAAGACATCAAAGAATGACAAGCTCAACAGTGAACTAACACTTGACTTTCCCTTACCAGCTAGACGTGCATAGACGTGCATGGAGCCAACAGTTCACTTTTTTTTTTTTAAAGATTTTATTTATTTATTTGACACAGAGAGAGAGAGAGATCACAAGTAGGCATAAAGGCAGTCAGAGAGAGAGAGGGAAGCAGGCTCCCCACTGAGCAGAGAGCCCGATGCGGGGCTCGATCCCAGGACCCTGAGATCATGACCTGAGCCGAAGGCAGAGACTTAACCCACTGAGCCACCCAGGCACCCCCAACAGTTCACTTTTAAGCCATGAGCACCTTTATCAGAATCACCCGCTTGAGAAATTGCTTATGCCTTCGTTTCACACAGTTCATCACACTAAAAAGAGAAGGCTAGCTGGATTTCATATTCTCAGGTTTTAGGGTTTTCTTTTTCTCAAAGGAGAGCTAAGGACCTTTAATTTGAAAATACTAAGACAAGTGGCAAATGATGATCATAATGAAAACATGGAGGTACTCCATGTGGCAGACCTTCTCACACATGCTACCAGCATGTAATCCACAGTGAGCACGTTCAAGGGCTTGAAAAGGAAATGGGGTTTTGTTTTAAGGGGTGAGGTTGAGGATGGGCAAGGGAATGACTGGAAATCTCTAAGGGATAAGGGTCTTCTCGAATAGAAGAGACCAGAATCTACCTCCAACACAGTACCTTGGTAGAACAGAATGTGGAAACAATGAACTATGGCCTTAGGGGACCACCAAAAAAAATTTGGTGGCTTAGTTTTTCCTAGGGGAAATAGATATTCTGAAGAGCACACTAACTCCCTTTTAAACGTTCCAACTGGCCCCAAACCATAAGCATCTTCTGATCAACTATGAAGACCAACTATGAAGACCAACTATGAAGACCAGAGCACTTACCCCAGATTCCTGGCCAGATTAAACTTCCAAACACTTGTTCAACCCTAGAGTTGGGAAGAGCCTTTCAATCAAGACTGATAGTGGATATCTTGCCAACCTTTGTAAGCAGTGACTCAGATTTAATTTGATTTAGGAAAATAAAGCAATATCATATTTTGTTATCTTCTACTTAACATAATTTTAATAAAACTTACTACATTTTAATACTTTACACGTGAGTATTATAGAACAAGTACATCTCTGCCTCATGTGGCTTCCTCAGTGATACAGTCAACACAACCTTTCCCTCAGCAAAAATGTATTATGCTCAAATAACATCACCGCATTTAATTTAACTATTACCCAATGGCTTTAGCACACCATCTTTCTATTTGGACACTGTCCACAACATGGCTACTAAATGAACTTAAGTGTTAAGAAATACTGTGATCTAATAGCCGTGAGATGGAATCTATATGAGAGTGGGACAGAATTCTAAATTCCAGGTGAATAACTGTGCCCGCTTCAGACTTCCTGAAACTGACAGTCAATATGGTGGATGTGGATAGCTCAATGGCGCCGGTAGGCACTTCCCTTTACAAGCCAGCCCTATCTATGTATAATGGCTCACACACTTGTTGGGAGCAGTTAAACTATGTCAGGGGCAAAAGACGGTAACACTGCAAGCAAGGACAATGTCTTCTGACCTTAGAGCATCCCTCCAAGCCATCCCCAACCTGATCCCCAGAACCTGTAAATGTTCTCTTATATGACACAAGGGACCGTGTGGATAATCAGGTGAGGATCTTGAGATGGGATTACCTGGGTTACACAGGTGGACCCTATGTAATCCTAATTGTCCTTATGAAAGGGAGTTAGGAAATCTGAAGGTGGAGAAGTTAATGTGAATTTGGAAGCAAAGAGGGGAGAGATGTAGCCACCAGCCAAGGGATAAGGGGGCAGCCTCTGGGACCTGGAAAAAGCAAGGAATGGCTTCTCTCCTTGAGCTTCCAGAAGAAACCAGCCCTGCCAACAACCTGATTTTACCCCCATGCGCTTGATTTCAGAATCCTGTCCTCCAGAAAACTATGGCAATAAATTTGTGTCATTTTCAGCCACTAAGTTTCATAATCAGTTACAACTGCCGTTAAGAAACCAGCACGTATCTCTTCTTTCCCATATGCATTCAGAGTGCCGAATCCTGATTTTATGGTGCCTAATAATTTACATTGTGCTTTTACATGGCTGGCCTAAGAGTTAAACTCCTCTAATGCTGAGATTAAATTATCCTTTGGGACTCAAGCATTTCGGTACTAGAGAGAGAGAGACCAGAAACCCATCCCCAGTGATCGTCATGAAAACATGGAGTTCCACCTAGGCAGGCTAGATCTGATGTGATCTAGCAAGGATCACCTCAGATCAGATACCGTCTAAGGTGATCCTTGCTAGACCTTTGAAAGGCAGGAGCTACTTTCTCAGGATTTTATAGAAGAGTAAACGGGCCAGAAATGGAGGAACCTCTACATCCCCCTCAAACCACACCACTGCCGAGGAGCTTTCCCTGAATGCCTCCCCTCCCTCCGAGGGTTGGGTAGCACCAGCTCCGCTTCCCCGAGCCCCCACGGCAGCATTCTGCTGGGACTGAGTCCTCGGAGCACTCTGATTTTTAGTTGGTGTACCTTTTGGTTCCCCGTGCCCACCCTCTCTCTCAACACAGCCTTGAAGACAATAACGAGGCTTCATTTATCTCTGTATCTCTAGATGAGCGGCTGGTATTTGGGTGGGATTTAATAAATGGGCGACAAAAGTAAGGATTAAGTAAGGAAGTACAAAATTCCCCAAAGGAGGAGGACGACCTGTGATCGCTCATCCACCTTTCCAGATAGGACATTAGGGATCTTCTGGTTCTCCTCCAAGAATTCAGGGCTCCAACCAGCCTTCTCACTTAGGAACAGATCCAGACAATATACTTCAAACTCAAAAATCGGGCAGGAGGGCGCCTGGGTGGCTCAGTGGGTTAAGCCTCTGTCTTCAGCTCAGGTCATGATCTCAGGGTCCTGGGATCGAGCCCCGCATCGGGCTCTCTGCTCAGCAGGGAGCCTGCTTCCTCCTCTCTCTGCCTGCCTCTCTGCCTGCTTGTGATCTCTCTCTCTGTCAAATAAATAAATAAAATCTTTAAAAAGAAAAAAATCAGGCAGGAGATTAAAAACAAGTAAATAAATGGGAGTGGGGGCATCTGGGTAGCTCAGTCAGTTAAGCATCTGACTTGATTTCAGCTCTGGTCCTGATCTCAGAACCCTGAGCCCTGCCTTGGGCTCTGCGCCCAGCAGGAGGTCAGCTTGAGTTTCTCTTCCTCTCCCTCTGTCCCTCCCCCCCTCTCTAAAATAAACCCATGAGTCTTTTTTTTTAAAAAGGTAAATAAATATCTCTGATTCTTATCTCCAGTTGTGTCTAGCTAATAACCGTGACTAACTTCAACATTATGTAAATTGGCCCTCCTAGGCGATCCCCTAAGATTCCTAGCAGCACTTATCTAAGGGAAACTATATACCATCTCTAGATAAAGTGCTTACACTATTTTTTTGACAACCTACCTGGTTGATAATATTTCTAGTCATTAATTTTGAGGTTCGGGAAGAGGCAATTCAGCCATTTTTCACAGCCCCAGAGAAGTCATACACATTTCTGCTGAATCGAGCACAAGATAATGCTGCAAGACCCACTCAACTGAAACCCATCACCTCCGCCACCATACGTTGCTAACTATTAAAACAAAATGGGAATCGGTTTTTCAACCGATAGTTTGGCTGAAAGTCTCTCTTAGGCAGGTTTGACCTTTACATTATGAATTTCATTTTGCTGCGAGCTCTTACATTTATATTACTGCTTAACATGCACTCTTCATAGAAACCTGCCCTAACAATTCCTAACTGTATTTATTCATGCTGAGCATTCTGCTTAACTACTCGCCTAAAATGCAGTACAGCCAGCAGAAAAATAATATTTCCTGTTATTTCGGAACGATGAAGGTCAGACCAGTTTCATGCACAGGGAAATGAAATGTTTTGTGTCTTTAGGCTGTGCGGTCTAATTTCAATGCTCTCCTTGCTGTCGATGGGAGTGCCTTCACTGGGTTCTCCTTTCACTGTGTTCTCTGTTGTCCTCCTCTGCCCTCTCCCCGGTGCCTTTTTAACTGAGCAAGGTGACTTCTAACGCCCCACCATCCACAGGAGGGAGGCAACATGCACAGCACCAAAAATTTAGGTTAATCACGGCCTTTGTTACCAAAAGCAAGAAACATCTCACCTTGCTGAGGATTGTGTCAGGAAGCACAGAAGTACAGAGCCATTAGGAGAACACCTGGGTCTTTCACTGGGAGAGTCCATGCCTGGAGCAAAAAGGCAATACTTCTTCCCTTTCAGGCAGTTGCCTCTCATGCTTCCCTGGCACTTTTCTGTGGCCGATGATATATGGTAAAAATAAATTCAGATCCCAGTGTTTCTGACTTAAAGTGTCGCCATGTCATTAACTCAGTATCTCCCTTCTAGGAGGTGACAAGGACAGTGAGTATCAGTCCTCAGTGAGAGAGAAGGCTGAGATCAGTCACAGGAGTTTGCAAACCTCCAGCATTACAGAGAGGTCATCAGATGAGGAGTGAAATCAACAAAGGCAAGATCTGGGGGCATGACGGAGCACTGGAGAGTCCTTACAGCCTCCTGACAACCAGCTGTAGCAAGAGAGATGGGGCTAAGTAAGGAGAAAGTGACACACTCAAAGAAAAATCTACCTGCCAGAGTGAGAAAAGACAAGAGAGATGGAGGACAGGAACCAGTTCCTGGTGAGATGAGACATACATGGGAAGTCAGAACGCGAGAAATTCTGGGGCACAGGAAATTTCAGCGTGACCCATCAAGAAGTTCTGCAACTACTGGGTATTTATCCCAAAGATACAGATGTAGTGAAAAGAAGGGCCATGTGTACCCCAATGTTTATAGCAGCAATGGCCACGGTCGCCAAACTGTGGAAAGAACCAAGATGCCCTTCAACGGACGAATGGATAAGGAAGATGTGGTCCATATACACTATGGAGTATTATGTCTCCATCAGAAAGGATGAATACCCAACTTTTGTAGCAACATGGATGGGACTGGAAGAGATTATGCTGAGTGAAATAAGTCAAGCAGAGAGAGTCAATTATCATATGGTTTCACTTATTGGTGGAGCAAAACAAATAACATGGAGGACAAGGGTAGATGGAGAGGAGAAGGGAGTTGAGGGAAATTGGAAGGGGAGGTGAACCATGAGAGACTATGGACTCTGAAAAACAATCTGAGGGTTTTGAAGGGGCGGAGGGTGGGAGGTTGGGGGAACCAGGTGGTGGGTATTAGGGAGGGCACGTACTGCATGGAGCACTGGGTGTGGTGCATAAACAATGAATTCTGTTATGCTGAAAAGAAATTTAAAAAATTTAATTTAATTTAATTTTAAAAATATATATACAATTAAACCAAAAATTTTTTTAAAAAGAAGTTCTGCAAGATCATGGAATCCAACCCACAAGCTGTGCTGGTCTTTCATCTGCGAAGCCCGCAGAGACAATTAATTAATCCAGCTCACTCTGTGGCCCTTCCACTCTACTCTATCGTCAAAGAAATAGATGGCCCACTAGAAAAAAATGGAATCCCAAGGCTCTTCTATTCATCACTGACTATATTTTCATGCTGTCTACTCTGTTCTTTGTAGCGTCTAACATTGTCTTGATTTCTCCTAGGGTTTTATTTTTCTCTCCCATTTCTTTTTGAGCTCTACCAGTTCACTAGTCATCTCTTCCTGCTGTTTTATCATTTTGCCTTAGCGCTTTTTCATCTCCTCGCAACAGTTCTATTTCAAAAGCTTGTATCTTCTTTATTTTGCCAAGTGACTCAGTTTTTCCTCCCTTTTTTTCAAAAGCCTTAATTCCAAGATAATTACTAGAAATAAGCCAACATGAAATATGTAAAGAGATGTTCCAAGAAAAAAGAATCCTAAAATATATTAAAACTCTTCAAGAAGAAAATGTAAAAGACAACCAAATACTACACCAGAAACACCATACCACAAAACATATATATGCAATGGTAGTATATATATACACACACATATATGTCACCATATATTTACATATCACTATATATACACACATGTCACCATATATTTTATCACTATATATACACACACATGTCACTATATATATCACTATATATATACACGTATATGTCACCATATATATTACTATATATATACACACACATATATGTCACTATGTGTCACTATATACATACATACACACATGTCACCATATATACATCACTATATACACACATATATGTCACCATATATATAAATATATACATACACATATATCACCATATATATACATACACACATATATGTCACCATATATATAACTATATATATACACACACAGAGTTGTCACCATATGTATATCACTATATATACACACACATATATGTCACCATATATATATATCACTACATATATATAAACACACAAATATATATCACTATATATACATACACACATGTCACCATATACACCACTATATACACACACATATGTCACCATATATATCACTATATATATACATATACATATATGTCACTATATATATATGTGTGTGTCACAAAACAAGCAAGCAAATTTAAAAAAACAGATGAAGGTCATAGGGAGCTTTTATATAAAGTTAATGAAATAAACAGAAAAAATAAAATTGTACATTTTATTTTAACAAAATCTAATGTTTAATAAATTAATAAATATTTAATAAATAAATAATAGTTAATTAACAGTTAATAAATATTATATTAATATATTATATAATAAATAAAATGCTTAATAAAATTTAATATTTTATAAATGTAAAATTGTACATTTTAAATGTAAATCATACATTTACATGTATGAAACATGAGAAGCATCAAAAAAGAGCCCTAACATGACTGAAAACAAAGTCATGAATAGGGAGAACCACACTGAGAACACCGAGCAAAATAAAATGAAAAAGACGAAACAATGCACAAAAAGGAGACTGAAGATCAAAGAATATGACAAACAGACAAAAGAGTTCCGAGACAGGAATCATCGATGCTGCTGGAAAAGGAAACAAAACAAATAAAACAGAAGTTTGCTAAAAGAGAAAAAAAGGAAAAAAAACTTTTTCCTAAAAATTGAAAAGGTGTATTTTAGGGGCACTTGCATGGCTCAGTCAGTTGAGCCTCTAACTCTTGTTCTGAGTTTAGGTCATGATCACAGGGTCGTGAGATAAGGCCCATGTCAGGCTCCACATCCAGCACGGAAACTGCTTGAGGTTCATCCTCTCCCTCTCCCTTCTGCCTTTCTCTCTTCCTCACTAAAAAAAAAAAAAGAAGAAGAAGAAAAAGAAAGAAAAGAAAAAAATAAAGATGTATTTTGCTCCTCCAAACCTGACATAAAAAAATGAACCCCAAGATTTCAAAGATGAACTTAAAAGATTCTATGAGCACCAAGCAAACAAACCCATCAGGTCTCCTGTGGGGGGTGGGGGGTGGAAGGAACTGAGTCCACTTTCCACGGAGCTTCCTCCATCAACAGAAGACAGTGAGGCAGGGCTAGACGGCCCAGGGGCCAAAGGCTGATGCAGAAATTTTTTTCTCCATCAAGCTATTTTTCACAAATAAAGGCAAATAACATAAATTCTCAAATGTGAAGGGACTCGAGAATAACTTGAAAAATAACAGCCAAGGAACTAGCAGAGTAAATGGGTTGCATTCAAATTTTAAAACTGTGGAAACTTTGGTCAAAGAAAAGAACACAGATGTTATACATCATGAACATGTTGGAAAATAATGAATACTGAGAGGAAGAAGGAAGGAAAGAATACAGTATAAGGAATATAAGCACATAGATTTTTTTTTTATAATTTTGCAAGATTATCAGCAGATATTGTTTCAAGCTGACAAATGGAGTAATGGAGATCATCTTATTTTAGAATATAAAGGGAAACACTTTAAAGATGATACAAAAAATAATGCGACCAGGTAAATTAAAATAATATGCATACCCCATTATTATATAAGACGCTTAACTTATTTTAAATCTCCATCAAATCGACTCAAAAATTAAGTGTGAAAAAAAATTAAGTGTGAGTCCAGAAAAAGAAAAGTCATAAAAAAATTTTCTACACCAAAAAAGTGAATTTTAAGGTCAAAAATTATACACACAAAGGCCAACTGTGTGGTGATGAGTAGTAAGTAGGTTTCTTGCAGTAATCATTTTGTAGTGTATACAGATACCAAATTATTATGCTGAGCATCTGAAACTAGTATAACACTATATGCCTCAATAAATTTTACCTCGCTAAAAAAATTCATCCATTAAAAAGAAAAAAGTAAACATGCAGGTAGGTAACCTAATTTGACATTAAGACATAGTACAACGGTATGGTAATTAAAAAGCTAAAAAAATTAGGTGATTAGACAGAATAGAGTCCAGAGATAGATATAGATGTAGATATATGAAATTTAGTATATGATAAAAAATATATATTTTGGAAGAGCAGAGAAAGACTTCCCCAATAGGAGTGTTGGGGAAAATTAGCACCCATCTGGAAAGGGATCAGGCTAGATGCCTGTATCACTCCTATCAAAATAAATTCAAGTAGATCAAAAGTTTTTTAAAGTTGTAAATAACACAGTTGGGTTTTTTTTTTTTTAAGATTTATTTATTTGAGAGAGAAAGAGAGGGGGAGAGTGAACGTGCACAGGTAGGAAAGGGGCCAAGGGAGAAAATCTTCACTCAGACTCCCCACTGAACGTGGAACCTGACACAGGGCTTGATCCCATGATCCAGGAAATCAGGACCTGAGCCAAAACAAGGAGTCGAACACTTAACCAACTGAGCCACCTGGACACCCCTATATATATTCTTTGACCCAGCAAGTCCAATTCTAGAAATCTGTCCAACTTACATAGATGCTAATAAGTAGTCCTTATGCTAAAATGAAATAATTTCTAAGATCTTATTTTTAAATAAAAAAAGCAAGGGACAAAACAGTAGGTTCAGTATGCGTCTACTTATACAGAGAAATATGAGATATATGATATGTTTATGTAAATGTATACACACACACACATATATAATACATATAATATGTATAAAGTTTACACATGCATAGAACATTTCTATTTAAGATAGGCAAGAAACTTAACACTGGTTGCCTCTGGAGAGGAAGTCTGGTGAACTGCTCGTCTGGCATCAGAAGGAGGCTTCCCTTTCCCTGTACAGACATCTGTACTATATGGGTTTCCATCACCGGCATGTATTGCTGTTTGTTTTAATAAAGGACACTTAGACGCTCCAAGGAGCACAGATAAGCTGGGTGCTGAGCCGTACTTCTTGGATTCCTAGGACCACAGTAACAATGGGCTCGTTTACGTAAGTCATTAAATGCCTGGTTAATTATAAAAGATGCATGGAGTCAGAGTAATATTATACTGCTCTAATGTATCATTTTCCAAAGAGTTCATTTCAGAGTCAATGGCCTAATATCTTAAGACCAGGTTGTGAAAACTGAAGGATTATATTCATTACATGTACTCTAAAAAACAAAATACAGTTTAGGAAATTACAGAATTATATAACTCACTTCAGTGTCAGATGTGATCTCCTTTACTTGAGATAGATGCTGTGATTTCAAGACACAATTAGGATAAACTGTGAAAAACATTTGGTATATCTGAGGCCCCCAAATACAAGTATCACAACCAAAATAACTCTTGTGTGACCCAATTAACACAAATATTTAATTTTCCTAATCGCTTTACAGGTGCTTAATGAGAACAGATCCTAGTCACGTGGAAGAGCGTCACCATCCTTACTGATACCTCCTTAGACGTCAGGACTCCCAAAATAAACTCGAAGCCATAATTTGACATGAACTTAATTGGACCCAGAAAGAAATTAAGGCCTATAGTATAGCCCACATGAAAACGACATGCCCATTCACTTATGCCTTTTTGTCCTGAAAACATTTTGCGGAAGAAGGCTGAGTTTTTTGTTTGTTGTTTTTTTTTTTAGAAGGCTGAGTTTTTAAGGCATACGATGACGGAACATTCAACTTGGTGAAGGCAAGTAAAGAGGAGTGCGGGGCCTTATCACCACTTGGGTGTAGAAATCCAAAAAGAAATCTCTTGAGAACTTTCCACAATTTAACAACCCGTCATCTCCTAAGGGGACTACCCTTACAGAGAGAAGAGCCACTAGCTTCATAAACGTGTGTAGTGTAGGGATTCCAGGGGTGAGATGCAGTAAAAAGCAAAAGAAATGATCACATGATGAAATGTTACCAGGCATAAACTAGGCATAAACTAGGGATAGGCATGAAGTAGGCATGAGCTAGAAATGAAATACTGATATTTGGTACCACAGGGATAAATCTTGAAGACATGATGCTGAGGGCAAGAACTATTTTCAAACGACTGTGCAATTTCAGTTGGATGAACTATCTGGAGTAGGTAAGTCAACAGAGACCCAAGTAGGGGAGAGGTTGCCGGAGGCTGGGATCAGGGGACATGGAAAGTGACAGCTTCGTGGATGTGGTTTCTCCTTTTTTTTTTTTTTTTAAGATTTTATTTATTTATTTGACAGGCAGAGATCACAAGTAGGCCGAGAGGTGGGCAGAGAGAGAGGAAGGGAAGCAGGCTCCCTGCTGAGCAGAGAGCCTGATGCAGGGCTCAATCCCAGGACCCTGGGATCATGACCTGAGCCAAAGGCAGAGGCTTTAACCCACTAAGCCACCCAGGTGCCCCTGTGGGGTTTCTCTTTACAGTGATGAAAATGTCCTGGAACCAAGTAGAGGTGTTGGTAGCACAACACTGTCAATGTACTTAACCACACAAAACTGTACAATTTAAAATGCTCAAAATGATAGATTTTTGCAACATGAATTTGCTCTCTGATACATAGGTAGGTAGGTAGGTAGGTAGGTAGGTAAGTAGGTAGAAAGAGATAGATAGATAAGATAGGATTATACATCTATGTTCGCATAGAAGAAACCTACAAAAATTGGCCTATTTTCAGGATTTTTTTGGTAAAATCTAACAATAACATCCTTCCAATGACAAAACGTCTAGTAGGAAGAATACTTTCAGATTAGCAATTAAAAGCACTACTCATCTGCATTCGTATTCTTTTTGACCCCTAAATGTATTATCTTTATTTAGCATTACACATGTGTTATTCACTCTAAGTATATTAATGAAGCAAAAAAGATGGAAAGAGGTAAGTAAAATTTAATTCTGTCCCCAGAGGAAGAAATTTCTTATGTAGATTGCAAAACATACGAAACTTACTTGTCTCGGTGACTCAGACTGTAGCTCGCTAAAACATACAAGTTGTTTTTTTCTGAGACAAAACGAAATTTTAAATGTATATTTTTAATCGATAGAAAGCATACAGCAGAGTAATCAAGTTAATTTCCTATTCTATTTAATTATTTTCCATTATTCTCTTCCTCTACTAGCAAAATCAGAAGCAATAGAATTTTGTGCATTTCCCTTGTTTTCATTTTGGGTAACATCAGATTTAGGAAAACTTTATCCTTCGTGTATAATATTCACAATGTAAATACATGAAGATCACAATTTATGGTCTAC
Source organism: Martes martes (assembly GCF_963455335.1). Lineage (NCBI taxonomy): Eukaryota > Metazoa > Chordata > Mammalia > Carnivora > Mustelidae > Martes > Martes martes. The sequence continues at coordinate 30,142,241 of NC_137892.1, read as the reverse complement.
ACATACCTGAAAGCAAAATATTACACTGTATTGGCAGAGAATGTTTCAGTCTCAAGCTAACTAGGTTTCTATATCCATGCCAAAAGCAATGGAAGATGATTAATATGAAACATTTATAAAACGTCACCAAGATACATAATACAACTTACATTACCAAGGACTCTTTTAAAAAGGACCAACTTGCGTGCAAAACATTTCTTATACAAAAAGCTCTTTTTAAAAGTGGATTATCATTATAACAGGATGGGAGAGAGTTCTTTCACTTAAACTACAAGTTCGTAATTCAACAATGTTTATGTCAGTAACTTTACACATTGCCTAAAGGAAAACTGAAGGTTAGTGTAGCAGATATCATAACAAAATGAAGTCTGAAATAATTACGTCTGGTCTTTGACTTTTTTGAGAACGCCCAGTCTCCTGATGGCTCCATTTTTCTTCCAGATAAAAAGCAACCCACAGGGAGCCTCCTCTCTGCCTCACCCACATCTCAAGCCAACAAGGACAGTAGTGCCATTCCTTTGAATAACCTTCTCACCCCCCTCGGCCCCACAGACAAGTCATCTCCACAAAGCTTAATCTGACTAGCCCCTTCTCCCTCACTTGCCCCTTTCTTTGGATTCCTAGCTCATCTCCCCGGAAATTTCCTTTCCTCCATGTCATTCTTCCTTGCCAGTGGCTTCTGCCTCATCCCAAGGATTGATAGATTCCTCCCCCAGTAAAAAAAAAATACCCATTCAAGCTCCCCCAATCCTAAGGCCACAAGCAAAACACTCTTCTCCCTTGATGCTGCTCCCCCGTCCAGTCATTTCTTCATCACCTGACCACACCTTCCAAAACAAGAGTCTGTATCCAAAGTCTGTTTCCTCGTCCCTCCACTCCTTTCAAGGTTTTTAATTCTTCATTTGCAAAACACTTTTTTAAAAGTCTTAAACATAAAATTCATTCATGACCTCAATTTTTAAGAAGAGCTATTTTTTTTTAAGATTGTTTTAAATGTATTTGCCAGAGAGAGAAAGCACAAGTAGGGGGAGAGGCAGAGGCAGAGGGAGAAGCAGGCTCCCCGCTGAGCAGAGCCCCATGCAGGACTCGATCCCAGAACCTCGGGATCATGACCTGAGTCGAAGGAAGAGGCTTAACCTGACTGAGCCTCCCAGGGTGTCCCAAGAAAAGCTATTCAAATTAATAAACAAAATCTCCCCTTCTCCATCCATGCCGATCTCTGACAGGGGAATCTAAGAAAACCCTGCCAAGGCTTCTAGACCTCTAGACAAATGGCCATCCTTCCTTACTCTGGTATAAAGTTAAGCCATCTCCTGAAGAAGCTGTAACTCACAGTGTATGCTTTGTTCCCCAGGGCTAACGTATCTAGCTTACAACAAGAGGAGGCAACAAAAACATGCAATCATTGTCAGTCATCTCAGCTTTCTCTCTTGCATGAGAACTGATGCACGCTTGCCTGCTTTGAACATTTCCATTAGGGAAGATAGGAAATTGACTTCTCAGTGTTCTCAACGTGAAAGGGAAAGTTGGACATGCATGTCGTCATTGCTGATGATCTCTGCTACAGAAAAAGGACAGCAGGGACCAGATGGTAGCAGAAGCTTTATCATCCACAAAGGTTAGTCAGACCTAATGTTTAACACCTTCGGAGAGAAATCTTCCTACCTACTGTTGACTATGTAGAATACAGAGTTTTCCATTTCCTTAAGCACCACGTAAGGAATAAATGTATTTCCCAATTTAGGGAAGCATTTATTAAGCATTTCATTTTAAACAGACCCTTCATTCCAACAGAATTATTCCTAGAACCCCAAGGGCTCAGTCAGTTTCAGAGAAGGAAGGAGATGGCACAAAAAGGGGTGGGAAAGGAGTGTCCTAAGCGAACTATCGACAGGGGTGTGGCAGGGCTGAGGGAGATCAGAAGGAGCTGAACACAATACCTGGGGTGTGGTCCCTGCGGACAGGTTGTGGGTGGCCAGCTGCCAGTGGGAACGTGGCCACAGGACTGTGGCACCTGCCGTCCAGCTGTCGGGCACAAGCGTGGGGTTGTCACTGATGTGCTTGCCATCAGAGGGCTGGAGTGAGGCTCCATCCACCTCGTTTTCAGAAGCATTGGCCACTAGTGATGTCACCGATTTGGCAGAGCTGGTGAATTAATCTGAAGGTATCTTGAATTAACTGTATATGTGATATATATATCACATATACATATATGATAGCTATATAATATACATAAATTATATATATGTATATATAAAATATATATGTTGATGTATCATATAAATTTATAATTTGTAATTTTTATCATTTTGAAAGCAAAGCTGCATGGAGAATATCAGGGCATCCCGACAAAGTTAATATGGGACACAGGACAAAATACAAAGTACAAGAAGTGAGTGCTTTTCCTACTCATACGATGTTTTAAAATGGGATTTTCATTTCCAAAGCACAATTTAAGATGGCTTAGAGTGTTAACTTCATGAGTTCCGAAGAAGGGCCTATTTGACTTGTTAATGTCATTTTTAAACTGAAAGAGGATGAAGGTGAAAAGAGCAGATAAAAGCCACGGAAGGTTAGAGATGGCCACCAGGTTAGAGATGGCCAAGTAACTCACTCAAGCAGAGAACTTAGCGGTAATCCTGACGCATCCTCACACAAAAGCACAGATGGAAGCCACAAACAGAAGAGTCCAGTAAAAACGGAGCACAGTAAATACGACCTAGGAGTCACTGCCACTGTGGGTAAGATTTCTGACTGGAACATTCACGTGAGAAGGGAGGCACAGGGCAGTCTACTGAGACGATATGATCTGCAGGGAAGTTAAAGACACCCAAGGTAAAATCCTGGGGCAAAGAAGAGAGGAAAAACTGGGTCACAGTTATGAAAACATAGTACAGAATGCCAGGACGGACAAAGAAAATCAGATTGGGCACTGAGTGCGGAAAAAAAAGAAAGAAAAACGCTAAATACATCAACTTATAGTTAAAAGAACACAAAATACGGAAACATAAAACTTAGTAGTTGATAGAGAACTCCCAATGTCCAAAGAGTATCTTTTCTTTTCCCTAAAAGCAGAGCATCTGACAATTTTTATATGCCAGAAACCTATCTTTAGGAAGTGGAGATAGCAAAAATCTACTCTAGGCCACAAAAATGACCGGCAATAAGGAATTGAGTGATAAAGTGGAAGTGTCAGGCGCCCAGAGAGAATGTGAGCGACTCATGTTAAGATCTCTGATACCTCTTGAAGGGAGCTCAAGACTGTGATTCCAGCTCTATTAAAAATGATCCTGATAAAGAAAAAAGGAATAAGCTTGCAAAAAAAAAAAAAAAAAAAAAGCGTCTCTTCTGACAAGCTCAGCTTTTAAAAGCATACATACAAGAGCCCAAACAGTGTGCTTTGCCAATGAAAATGAAAAAAGGTAAAATCTCAGTTGAGATTTTTGGAATTAGTTGAAGATGTCTTTTAAAAAAATACTGAGGCCAACACAAAAGGGTTTTATAAACCACGTGTCAAGCCAGTTGAAGACAAGGGGGCTGGATGACAAAAAGAATATAAGGCTTAGCCTATTACAGTTTCATTCTACTATCTTTTTTTTTTTTTAAATCAAGAATAACCTGCACCCATGAAAGTTAAGGGGGAAGATACAGCAAGAAGGAAATGAAGCCCATCACAGGTACAGATATTTAAAAAGGAAAACTGAGTATCCAGACCTGGACAGATTTCATACGGAAAGACTGTGTGGAGGTAAATGGAACAAGAGAGATGAGACATGAAATTTTTATTTAAAAAAAATAAATAAAAGATGGATTATGTAGCTTACAGATTGAAAAAATAATGTTGATTCTAAGTAAGATTAGACTGAATTCGTTAAAAGGCAATTTGTAATACTAGTAACAGAAATGGTGATTGTTAGCAATAAACAACGATTCATTAGAAAGAGTCCTATCGGGCGCCTGGGTGGCTCAGTGGGTTAAGCCGCTGCCTTCGGCTCAGGTCATGATCTCAGGGTCCTGGGATCGAGTTCCGCATCGGGCTCTCTGCTCAGCAGGGAGCCTGCTTCCCTCTCTCTCTCTCTCTCTCTCTCTCTCTCTCTGCCTGCCTCTCTGCCTACCTGTGATCGCTCTCTGTCAAATAAATAAATAAAATCTTTAAAAAAGAAAAAAAGAAAGAAAGAGTCCTATCAGGGGCGCCTGGGTGGCTCAGTGGGTTGAAGCCTCTGCCTTCAGCTCAGGTCGTGATCCCAGGGTCCTGGGATCGAGCCCTGCATCGGGCTCTCTGCTCAGCAAGGAGCCTGCTTCCTCTCTCTCTGCCTGCCTCTCTGCCTACTTGTGATCTCTGTCTCTGTCAAAATAAATAAATAAATAAAATCTTTAAAAAAAAAAAAAAAAAAGAGTCCTATCAGACTAAATCCAGTCCCCCACCCCCCCTTTTTTTTGGATGGGATAATGGAAACGGCCAAAGAAATTACCTAGCTGTTCTTCTGGATTTCCACAAAGCATCTGTAAGAAACCAATGGCAGTAATGTGGCGGATTGTCATACATTAGAACGCTTAGAGATTGTGATTATCGGTTCAATGAATTAATACTAACCTTCAGCTAGGATTACAGGGACTCAACACAGAGTCCGGCACTGGCTCTCTGCAGATTGACATTTTCATCAATAAAGGTATAGAATTGGTAGCTATGAATTTATCAATGCCATTAAGTGAGGCAAGATAGCTAATGGTGCAACATGACAGGATTAGGGTACAGACATTTCTCAACAGATGGGACGATGGCTTCCACCCAAGACAAAGTTTGATAAATACCAGGCCTTATTCTTGTCTCGGAGCAGAAGCACACTCTCTGCGTGAGAAATCAAGGTGTCGCTCAGTTGTAAACTCTACTTCATTAAAGGGTGAGGGTAAAAGTTACCTTGAATTAAGAGCAATTATGAACATTATTGCTAATCCTCAGAGCCAGGCTGCAGAGAAGGCATTATCCACAATTTGAGGGGAGGACACTGATGTTAAGAAGTCAAATCACTTTGCCGTTGTTCTTGCAAGAGAAGTGATGAAGTGAGATTCAAATTAAATCTGTCTGATCTCAAAATCCATGCTCTTTCGTGTTTCAACATCTAACTTCGTATGGCAGACAGATACCTCACTGGCTTTATTTCCAACTCCCGCCTGCACTGTGGTGTATTTTCTTTACTGCTATCCTCATTCTTGATGTCATTGAAAAATGGCCCTTTCTTTCACAATGGGAAGATAGGTTATCTTTTGGTAGGTAGTGACATTCAATCAGGTACCAAAATAATTTACTTCAAATACCCAATTCCATCCAATGTGGACCAGAAGAGAGGTTGGCCAACTATGGTCTGCAAATCAAATCCAGCCCACCTCCTGCTTTTATCTGGTCCGCAAGCTAATGGTATTCACATTAGTAAAAAGCTAGAAAAAAAAAGAGTATTTCATGACACGTAAGAATCGTATGCAATTCAAATTTCAGTGTCCATGAATAAAGTTTTATTGTAACACAGCCAAGCTTGTTCGTTTACATAGTGTCTATGGCTGCTCCCAGGCTACAAAGGCAGAGGTGAATGATTGTGACAGAGACCATCTGTGGCATTCTCATCACTACACACTGCCGTTCAACACACTCCAAATCTCAATGATGCACTTAGAATTCAACAGCATTTCAAGTGCCACACAAATTGTCACACAGACATTTTTGTTGTTTCTTATTACTAGTGCATATTAATCATGTAAAAAAAAAAGGAAAGGAAAGTGAACTTTAAGTGTAGCACTTTTAAGGCACAGTGGACTGTGATTATTTGTCATACAATTACATGGCAAAGCATCCTGTTTATTATGCAATGACACTTCAGCTGTGCGAAAAGAATACAATTTATTGTGACATTACCAGACTAAGTGCTCATCACAGTATCCCCAGCTCACAGGAAAGCAACAGTCAGAAGAGAAAACTTACAACAGAGGATCTGATCACAACAGAATTCTTTCACACACTTGAAAAAATGAGAACAAGGGGGCGACGAACCAGTTACTTCCCACGGGGCTCACTGTTAGCCAAGCAGAGCTATTTATGGATGGTGAGTTCAGGTTAATCGTATTGGATTCCAGCAGCCAGAAAGTACGCGCAGAGAAAATAAATTTGTCGAAGGCTAGCTTTTTAGCAAGGACAGGTGCTTGAAGCCTCAAAGACACCAACAGTCAACTAAAAAGCAAGGCAAATGATTTCAAGCAGCTCTCCTTAACTTGTGATGAGCCAACAGACGTTAGCAATACTGCCCAGTTTTTGTTTACTAGAGAAGTCAGTACTGAGCTTGAAGTGACTCAAGAATTCGTCTTTAGGAAGAGCCTCTCTAGAACAACTATTTTAAAGAATATTTTTGAGGAACTTGGGAAAACACCAACTCAGTGCAGAATCAAGTGGACTTTGCTAAGATGTGTTGCAACAGACGGTGGTAAAAATGTGGGGAGCAGAGACAGGTGTACTAGACAAATTCACAAAGCTTGTCAACATTTAAGATGCTTAAAGTCAGTGTTTATACTTTGTATCACTTTTCAGCAGGGGTTTTGTGGAATATACCTGAATCTGTCAGGTTACTGAACCAGTAGTCAGCGGTGTATTTCATTCACCCTTGTGGCCTTAGCCATCATTGCTTCCATGAAGTCGTACCAGAAACAGAAACTGAGGAACCCGATTGGCCTAATCGTACAGCAGTTTGATGACAGCAGTAAAGTGTTACTGCAATTTTTTTCAGCTCAGGACCAAGACTGCGAACTTGGTGAATGAGAATCACCTCTGCCTGTTATAGATGAACCCTGAATTCTGCCTGTGCTGCAGATCTGATCATGCTTCTTAATAAATTCAACTTAAAACTACAAGGCAGAACAGCACTTCTATGGGAAAGTTACACTGCAGCAAAGTCAATATGGTAACAACTTGTGTTTAAATCACGAGTGATGTCAAGCTGCTTTATATAATTTCCCACATGGTCAGGTTCAAAGGGAACAGGAGTTCCATTCCCACACTAATTTGTAGTGTATCCACTTTCCAAACCAAGCCACAGTTCTGGCTGGACTATTGGATCTCAAAATCCATGTAACTGTACGGCTGAGGAACACTTATTTGGCCTTCAATTGGAAGTGATTGTACCTGCAAAGGAATGATCTACCAAAGGGCAAATATCAAGAGGGGAATCTAATGAAATTCTGTAAGTACCTTCCAAGTGATAAATACACTCAGTGAAAATCATACATGTGAGAATTGGTAACAGTATTTGGTAGTGTCTACCTGCGGGAAGAAATTTTCAAAGAGGAAATATGGAAAGTCACATTACCAATCAGTATTTAACAGACGAACATTTGCCATTGATTTCAAACCCCAGATAAGTGAAATAGTATCCCCTCAAAATAATTCAATTCTTATCATTACTAGACTTATATATTTTTTTAAATTGTACTCAGGCATTAATATATATTTTGGATTCCATTAATAAAAAATTGGTGGAAATCTGTTTTCTTTCTAGTTACATAAGTGTTTAAGAGTCTCAATTTTGCCTCTTGGCCCACAAAAAGTTTGCCAACCCTCACTGTAGACGAGTACAGGTATGTTTTTACATTTAAATACAACTGCAATACAGTGAACCTTCCTCTGAACAACTGGTCTTTCTAGCAAAAGCATTTTCATATCCCAGTAATACTACCGGATGATACCTACTTCTTTCCGTGGTTATGATCATGTATTCTCATTAAGTCAATTTCCTAAGAAAATAACATGTGAGTCTGTATAAGATTTAGGCAGAGAAGAAACTAGTCATCCTGAACGTCAGCAAAGCTCTGTAACTCCACTTACTTGTACCCCTGCAGGAAAAGAGCAGCTTTTTACTCTACTAATCCAGCTCTATCACCAACACTTTTAACGCTTGACAAAAACAAAAGCACGCCAAAGATGCTGGGCACCACCGTCTTCACCTGAGTCTAGAACATTTTTCAAATGTTTTTACTTACTATGCATCATTTCTAAGAACACATTCAGATTAGTAGAAGTCCAGTAACAAGAACGTTCCTGAATTGAAAATGGTTAGGTTTGCCTTTCGCCTCTCTCGTTTTTCTCATCAGGACAGTGGCTGCCTATGGGTTTTGCCTCAGTGGTGCCGGTTCACTCTGACTTCTGGTACTAAGGCCCTTGCTTCCCTCAGCTAACACCCCCTGCACCTCACCTCTCAGGCCAGTGTGTCCTCTGAAGGTGGGCAAACAGCCTTCCCTTGGCCGCAGTAATTGGCTCAGCATGGGCTTGGGAACTGAGGAAGCAACCAGTGTCAGTCTTGGGGTTTTGTTAGGACTGCCGAGAGGAACTGCTGTCTTGGCTGAGGTTACAAAGACGGCAGAAGTCTGAAGCTGCTGGGTGGCCACTTCTCTGTCACACAGGAGAAGTGTCCCTGGCGATGAAAACAGCCTGGGAGGGAGCAAAACAGACACAGGGCGATCCCGACTCTACACCAGCATCAAGCATGTGGGAAGCTGGTGCTTCCACCGGACTTCTCAGCGGGATGTGATGACAGACATCCCCACCGTGGGAGCCACTCACAATGCAGAGGGCGCTGGCTGATGCAGCTACTGCGTCCTTCTGACCGAATCCCCCTCTTAAATCAGCTTTTTCTACATTGGGCCTTTTGACCATTACGTTTCCTCTCCAGATCTACGGTCTCAGAATGCTAGTGCTGAGCGTGTGCTGCCTTGCCTTATCTTACCTGGGGCGTCTCTCCATGAGCACAGCACTTTTAACACCATTTTGGAAAACTCCTCTGATTGTTCCTGGCACAGGATCAGCTGTGAGAGGCTGTCCCAGATAGATGCCCTCCGTCTGCAATGATAAAGTCGTTCACTGAAAAGTGGATTAATCGTGTTTCATCTCTGTGCACACCCCAGTATGACTTCATTTTTTATGAGGAATAAAATGATCCTGCTTCTTTTCCTGGCTTTATTAGTGGCATTAGTTTTAATTAAGTGCTCTATTAAATGGTTCAGGGAAGTATAAAAGGCTTTTTCTTGAACTCTGATTAAAGAAAGCTCAGCTACTTCCTGGTACATACTCTTCACAATGGGGCTCCCAGAGAGCAAAATCCCAACAGAAACACAAAACACAGAAGCATATTCCTTTAGCTCGGCTTCTCATATACACAAAATTCAATGAACCGGATTTTTGAAGTTCCTGTCTCGGGTTAATACGAGTAGCATCACTTCACCCGTGATCAGAGGAAGGGGGAAAAAGCGAGTTTAAAAAAACTACTTTATTTTTTATTTCTTTTTCAGTTACATACTTTTAAACAGGGATGTGTTTCATTATTCAGACATTCAGGCAATGTTGACTTCATTAGTGTTGACAGAAAAGAAGCATAAAAATGCAAAACATTGTTGGCTTAACCTGAACATACCTGCGTTACCTATTACTGACCAGTTTGTGTTGCCAAAAGACTTATTCCTTGGCATTAAAATGGAGCACTTAAAAATATTGCTAAAAAGCAAAGGTCTACACACTGGTCTTTGCAGCAAATAAGGGTATTTATACTTTTAAAATATTTTAAGTCCATAATTGGATTAATATACACACCTTCTTATGTATAAGGAGTTCAGATCATATAAACACTGTACAGTCCAAAAACCCTACTGAGAATAAAACTAAATAGGCTTATGATAAGAAATACAGATATCGCATGTATTTACAAATATCATAGACACACAAATTTGGTCAAATACTGTAAAGAAAAAAAGTGGTTTCACATTATAATGGCCAAAACATCCATCTACCTTGCTCAAGGCAAACAAAAAATGAAAACTCAGTATGTAACTCCTGTCGTTTAAGACATCGTGACAGTATACAAACAGAATGGAAACTGCTGACCAAATTATACAGCAAATGTCTTCTAGGCTGAGCGTGGGCCTTTAAAATCAAGAACTTGAAAAGACCATTGAGACGATTCAGAGCAACGGTGATAAACAATGTCCTGATTTGCAGTATTCATAGGGGCGCCTAATTCATCAAAAAGCAACACGCTGAACTTTTGGCTAATAAGAAACATAAGTTACAAAGTACAATTAAATCCCTGCAAATGCAATAATGAAGTCAAAAATGTAATTTATTTCCTTTAATTACACATTTCAAATGTTACCTTGAGACAACAAAAATAAATAAGCACGCCGGAAGGCATGCACTTAATGACAAAGAAAGGGCTGCGTGGAAAGAGCAAGTAACAATCTTATCAATGACAGGTGAATGCGAGATCTGAAAAGACTCGTTCTCTTTCTAGCCAGTCTTTTTGTCTTAACTTGTCTTGAAGAATCTGGCTTGTAGAATGAGACCAAAGAATACCTGTGTCTTTATGGCTTAAAACAAACGAGACTTAAAGAGTGGCATGGGTTTCCTTTTTCTTTACAGAACTGTTACTTTGTTCATATCCAGGCACTTCAAAAGACTATGGAGGCAAAGCACCTGACCCATCCTTTCCAAAATAGTTTTCGATCATCAAAATTACACTAAAAAGTAGGAAAATTCCAGAGAACCAGCAAAGTTGAATACAAGAGACTAATGTGCACAAAGGGCAAGAGAGTGACCCAGTTTTTATTGCTGGGGGGTCTTTTCTTTTTCTTCTTATTTTTTTTAATCAAAGAGCAAATAATTAATAGACAGACACCACTGCATGGCACATCCAAAATTTTCTGCTTAGGGGAGAATGTAATCATTCAGCAGTAGGTTTCAGTGGGATCTCCTCGGACTTCAACCTTACACATTGCAATGAGATTCACATTTATTTCTTCTCCTTAGTGTATTTTAAAAAAACAAAAAACAAAAAAACTCCAACATATTTCATTTCTCAAAGTATTCATTTCTTGCTGTCTAACATACATTATTATCTGGAAGCATAAAGTTACATTATACAAATATTTTGCCTTTTTTTTTTTTTCTTTTTTAAAAAAGCGCTTCTGCCACTTGAGCAACACTGTACTTGGCGTCATGGGGCCACAAAAGCAGAGCTCCTACCTAGCGTGCTACTTGTGATTCGTTCGACCACTACCGTCTGCCGAACCCATAGAGCTTTTCCCTCAGTACCTCTGGGCAGTGACTGTACCATGATTTCACAGAGAGAATGTTAGTATGACTCATGAATAGCAGTACCATCAGTAATACTGAAATCAATGCAGATGTCACACAAGAAATGAACTTCTCACAAAATAACTTCTTTTACATATTTGGGCGACTGCATCTTCTCTGTTGCATTATTCCATTGGGGAGAAAACTCCTGCTTGATTATGCTCTCACAGAAGTTATAAAAAAAACCAGATTAGGCATGTGACTGTTTGACACTGAAGACACTGTACTGCTTTCTACAACAGGAGGAGAGCTTCTGGAAAATGTCCTCAGAACGGTATCCGTCAGTACCACCTCCTTGGTCCGTTCCATTCATTGATGGGCAAAGCACTCATGTTTGGACAAAACTTTAAAGCTTCCATAAAAGTTAAATTAGAAAAAAATATGAATGTAAGACAACCACAAAATGAAGTATGAAAGTATGACATTTTGTTTCTAAGAGTGAGTCCTTGAAAATGTATGTGGTCACTACAGAGATGATTTTAATCACAAGACAGCAGATGAACACGTAAGTAACTCCCCATGATCTGTCTGTGTCCAGAGTCATTTGTGACGCTGTATGGTTTTCCTTTTCCTTCGTTTGAAAAAACAGCAGCACCTGCAGATGGAGGGAAACACTTCTTGTATTATAAAGGTACTAGAGGGTCACAGAGTAAAGGCTGAGTTTAGCGTATTAATTTCAATGGTCGTAAAAAGCAACAGGCTAATGCAAGATACACAGTGAACATGCCAAGGAAGCAAATATATTAGTGAACCTAGGGCAGAGTTATTACTACTGCGTAACCAACGTGCCTTTTAGGAAGACAGGCAAACAGTCTAGGCAACATTACAAGAAGCCACTAAATTGGAAAGGCTTTGCATCAAGACTCACTGAGGAACTAGAGAATTCCGAATGCTCACTAACCCACCGTCTTTTACTCTGAATACTTATTAATCTCTGGCAGGAACGTGCTTGTATAAAATTCATCTTACGCATTATCTCCCTTTATTCCTGATATCTGCATATGATTATTAAAGTCACTGTCAGAAAAGCAATAATGATCCTAATACTGAGGATCTGGTTTTCGCCAAGAATGAGATTCCAAGAAGAAAAAGAGAAAGCCCAAACAGACTCTTCAACAAACATTCTCCACCACATTTACAAACTGGAATAGAGAAAAGTCATTAACTAGCATGTCAAGACAGGCACTTTTTAATTCTTTAAGGGTTAAGGTCAAACTGATCCTAAGTTAAAGTAAAAGCTTCGCTTAACATTAAAAATAGCATAATCAAGATGATTTCATTCTGCAGTCTATAAGGGGAAAGCATACGGAGTTTCATTCTTAAGTAAAAAAAAAAAAAAAAAAAAATCTAGAGATGATGCCTGAGAGACCTGTTTTTTTCCATTTTAAGTTCTCCTAGTCATGAAAAGACAAAGCACATGCAGCATGTGGGGAGCGATGGTGAGGCTGGTACCAACTCACAGGTAGAGGAGAATCAATGAGCAGAAACTCACACAAAAATATATACACATGCATACATCTATTCTAAAAGTCCGGCATTCCTTCAAATACAGGTCTGGCTCTTCTCCCCTTCCACACTTAAAGGAAAGTCCATCTCTCAGAATGCGACGAAGACAGGTGACACACAGAGGCTCTTTCCTCTTTTCCATCAAAGTCTAGTGTGTGTGCATACGTAAATATGTAAATCCTATCTGTAATTAAAGAAATATCTATATACATGGTGATTCAATCAACGAAATGCAGCCAATTCAAAGCTTGTACAGAATGTGATCTTCTAACAATGTTCCTCTAATTCTTACCAGCCCACCTGCAAAGAAGGATATTAAATGAGTAATTTCAAGCTAAGCATAATGGAGACCACCCTAGCTTCAAGTGTCCTCTCCAGCAAAAGATTGTGGAAGATGAAATAATTGTTAGATACCTATTATGTCTTTCTGTGAAGGAAATGTAAACAGAAACCCAGCCTGTCTATCTAAATTACATAATCTCTCCACCCACATTATCGTTAGTCAAAAGTAATTTCAGACCATTTATTGTGATTTATGCTATGACTATGAAATCACTGTGGGGCATTCGAAACCAAATTACATGACTGGATTTTTTAACCCCATTCAAACAGCACAGAAAGATTAGACCACGGAGTGTGAATAATTCAAACCTTTATATGTCAGCTGCCATAGACTCAACTGGAAATCTGTGGAGTTATCAATCGTTACGATTTTTACTCTTACTATGGTGACCACCAGAGCAACCAGAAACAAATTACCCAATCAAGGGCCTTGAAAAGAGCTACCTCTGTGAAAGAAGCCTCTGGGTACAATAGATTTTTTTTGGATTTATAAAAACAAGTCAACTTTACTTGTAACTGTCAGTTACCTAACTTTCTCAAATCTGTTATATAAATTTTCTAAAACAGTGAAACAAAATATTATTTAACTCAGATTTTAAGAGATGAAGATCATTGTTCAAGAAAAAGGAAACCTTTCAAGAAAAGGATAGTCATAAAATGTTCACATTGTAAAAAAAAATTTAATTGGTTTTTAGAAGAAATAGGCCAAATATTTAGAATATTAAATTTAAGAATATGATCACATTTCAATGGAAATTTGTTATCTAATACAAAATTCTATTAATAATGTTCACTGTTTCCAATTACTGTATTTGTGTCTTCAAATTCGAAACTACAATCTTTTAAGTTTTTCTGCTGAAAAGGTGTTTTAATAAGTGTTTATTAAAAAGTGTTTTAGGGGCGCCTGGGTGGCTCAGTGGGTTAAAGCCTCTGCCTTCAGCTCAGGTCATGATCCCAGGGTCCTGGGATCGAGCCCTGCGTCAGCCCTCGGCTCACTGGGGAGCCTGCTTTCTCCTCTCTCTCTCTCTGCCTGCCTCTCTGCCTACTTGTGATCTCTGTCAAACAAATAAATAAAACCTTTTTTTTAAAAAAGTGTTTTAATAAGCCTTTTGGAACAGGGAATTTAATGTAATACATGTTTTGATCAACAAGTTCCAGATTTTCCACACTTATGTTAGCAATTCACCTTATCTGACTTATTTTTCTAGTATCATCAATCTGCTTTCCAACTCAAGACAGGTTAGTCTGTCCTATTTCTTAGGTCATCTTTCCTTCAATTCTGTATTATTTAACACAGAAAAGCAGTCTAAGCAACCTGAGACTAAATAAAACTTTCAAATGAACCATGAGTATAGAAGCCTTTTAATTAAAAGGCCACCTTAAAAAAGACATTTATTTGTTAGAAATAAACCCACCAAATAAAGAGTACATACACCCTTAAAACAGACTTGACAGAGAAGCTGGCATGCTATTAAACGGACAACCACCAGAGGGCAGCATTGCTCTAGGCAATACAAATGCATCCACATAACGGAGAGATGCTCTCAAAATAGACTATAGTTATCAAAAGAAGGAAACTGTGGCTGGTTTCTTAAAACTCATTACCAAAGCAGGTGATTTACAGCCTGTGATTCAGAAATCATACCAACTGCCCTCCATCTAAAGCAAGGCTGCTTCCACATGGCCACTGTGTCACATGACCCTTTTACGCTCCTCTCAGTCCTCAGACTAACATGAATTTATCTTATTTATTTACTGATTACTTCCTCCACATAAAGAGTAAGCTTAGTAAGGACTTTTGCACAGATCCATCCCACAAACAGGCACACAGCTGGGACTCATTTAGTATTTACTGAATAAATGGATGATTTGCCTAAGTGTAACTCCTAGAGTAAGAACCTAGTCAAAAGGTTCTTACTACAATTCTACCCCATGTTCTAAAGCTGGAGTTCTTACCTCGGGCCCACAAGCCCTAGGGAAATCTCACAAAATGCAGATCTGAGTGCCTGTGGAAGCTTCCCTAGAGAAAACCAGTTTGCATCAGATTCTTACAGGAGTCTAAACCTCAGAAGCCCTGCTCTGCCAACGTGCACCTGCCAGGCCTCCCCTCCAGCTTCTCCGTTTCCAGCGAGTCCCAGTCCCAGGAGCTGTGAGCTGAGCACTGCACATCCTGAGGGCCCACCACGTCATCAACTTACATGAATGTGGGCCATGTGTAAAAGGAAACAAGGTAATTCTAACATGTGGCTCAAGTCAAACAGGAACAGAAGTTATTGATAACAGTAACTGCAAATGATAGCAAATGGTGCAGCAATGAGCACAGATCACTACATTCAACTAGCTGGTCTTAGAAAATTACCCACACCTTTAAAATTTTTAGACACATTTTTCTCCAAGCTGCTCAAATGGCGATTTGTTAGTCCATGCCTCATCTCGGGTCTCTTCAGATCTGGACTACTAACAACCCTGGGGAAACTGATCAAGCTGGCCAGACATTTAATCATGTTCTTCTCAATGCTTTTCCTTCTCTTGGCTCTTTCTTGACTATGCCTATGTGTTTCCAATAAGCCAGTATGCTCTCACAAGTCAGGTTCGTGCTTCTGACATGATTCTGTAGCTAGCCTAAAAGCTTTGAAGCCACAGCTCCACTTTTTTTTTTAAGATTTTATTTATTTATTTGAAAGAGAGAGTGAGAGAAAGAGTGCATAAGCAGAGGGGAGGGGCAGAGAGAGAGGGAGAAGCAGACTGCTCACTGATCAGGGAGCCCGATGCAGAACTCAATCCCAGGACCTTGAGATCATGACCTGAGCCAAAGGCAAACAGTAAACTGACTGAGCCACCCAGGTGCCCACTACAGCTCTGCTCCTAAATTCTTTCCAAATAAATAGTAAATCCTGCTTCTGATGAACTTGAGGGCTGTTGCTATAAATACTGTTTAGGTGCTAAACAGGAAATCATAATGGATCAAAGTCCTCAACTATGTCAAAAACATACAGAAGGGCCAAGGCTTTGCTAAGAGATTCTGCACCATTTCCCCTTCATCCATTGCCTCTTTTTCTGCCTCTAGGATTTGATTGTCTTCCTGGATGCATGTCTTAGACCTCCTTCTCACAGACCTGAAACTGACACACGAGTCTCTATCTGGCGGAAGTTCCCATGTGTCCTTTCTCTAATGACTCACTGGCTCCACCTTCGGTAGAGAGACTGCTCGACAGGTGCTGGGCCCTACCCACCTGGGACTCCAGAGCCTTGCTTCTCCTTATCTAGGTTACTGAGCATACAGAAAACAGCTTTTAAGACATCTGTCTTTAATTCTTTGACAAAGGATTTGCCCCCTTCAAATCTATACATGCAACTGTAACTTTGTATCTCTGGACATCTTGGTGTAAAAACCCCGTAACTTATCAGTCAAGCAAGAAGAGTTCAGATAGAGGCCCAAGACCATCCCCGTAACTAATCCAACTGGAAACCTGCACATCCAGCTCACCTTCAATTTCTTCCTCTCCATCCACATGCCAGGAGTCTCTCAAGTCTGAAATGATGTTCGAACTTGTCCCATCCTCTCATGCTGGCTTGCTTCAGAACGTCTTACTTCCCTCACTGCTAAGAGCCTCTTTAACAGACACCCAGGCTAAGTGTCTTCCTCTCTCCAATGTGCCATCCCAACTCACCCCCGCAGAGAGATGGCCTTGCCCTCTGCCTTTTAAATCTCACCACTGTTCACCGCAGTCTAAGGCATTAGGTCCACATGGCTCTTATAATTTGGTTCTGATCTATTTCCCTCTCCTCTTAGTCTCATCTTGCATCAAGCTGCCCTTCTAGGCAGTCAGTACTATAGAAGGGAGAGAAGGAGGGAGGATGAATTGATTTCATGTCATCTAATGAACCCCAGGAAATGACACAGGCCACAAAAGTGCTGCCAAACCAATTGTCTCAAAGCTCAATCTGATTATACCATTTCTTGGCTTAAAACCCACAGCTTGCTTGCTTGTGTTGAGAAAGGATCATGTCTTTATTGTTGCTGTTGTTCACCTGCCTACTAAAGCCCTTTGCGATCAGGCACTTAGACTATCTCAGCATCCAGGGGGATGCGCGCGCGCACACACACACACAATATACACAAGTGGATCACTTCTCAGACCTGCCTCACTCTGTCCCTGCTCCCATGTTGTTCAGCCACTTCTCTCGGACTCCTGCACCCAACTCTTCAGCCAAGCCTGCTCACCTTGGAGAACCAGGGCAAATGTACCCTGAGCTGTGAAGATATCTCTGATCTTCCATGTTCCAGTCTCTTAAATCCAGTCACACCGTATCCTATGATCTAATCCTTTAATATCTGGTTTTAGACCAATGACTCTCAATCCTGGTTGCTCCTTAGAATCAACTTACAAGCTTTTTAAAATTACTGTCAACCACGGGCGCCTAAGTGACCCAGTCGTTAAGCGTCTGCCTTTGGCAGGGGTTAGGATCTCCGGGTCCTGGGATTGAGCCCCATGGCAGGCTTCCAGTGAGGAGTCTGCTTCTCCCTCTGCTCACCCCACCCCAACTCATGCTCTATCTTTTTAGAAGTAAACAAAATCTTTTAAAATAAAAAATACTGTCAACCAGACCCCAACCACAGAACAATTAAATCGGAAACTGACAGAGCTCAGCCTAAGTGTTACCGTATTTTTGAAACTCCCCAAATGCTTCTGACTTGAGGCCAGGACTGGGGATCACTACGTGAAAGTTACTTGTGTACTTTCTATCTTTTCTAAGGGAGCGCAGGGGCCTTGACTTTTCGTAATCAGTAACTGTCCAGTAAATGGTGGAAAGGGGACACAGAGAAATAAAGGTGAAAAAAGTTAATTACAAACTACCTTAAAACTCTGTAACTAAACCAAAGGAAGCTTTGTTTTCCTAAATTCCTGGAAGGAATAATGAGGGTGATACCCCTTGTGTCACCTGTCTTGAAAAAAATTCTTAGCCACAGTGAGGAGAGCAAAATCTCATTACTAATGAATGAGCCATTTTATATGCAAGACAAGAGAACATTTTCCATCACTTGGAAATTATATATCGAGTCCTATAAGGTACTATTCTAGGAAGCCTGAGCCTCTAAAATGTCCAATGTGAAATACATTATGATTAATGGGGTGGGGTGAAAGGGGCCTCCACCAATTACAGGTAAGAAGAAAAGAGAGGGAGTTAGAAACCCATTTTGAAAGGGAATTCTTGGCAGGTTCCTAGAAAACTATAAAAAGGTGGGAGAGAGAAGAGAAACAAGTGTAAGATACAATTTAGGAGAAAACCACACTCACAGACCCTCACCACAGACTAAGAAGGTATGAGGAATGCACTAACAAACTTGCAGGAATGTGAGAGTCACCCTGATAAAAGGGAAAGCAAATGCGATGTGCTGGAAGTTTTTAACCAGTGAAGAGGCAGGGAAGGTTGGAGGATTTCTGTGACCCATCTGGAATCGGGCTTTACCGAAATTATGGGTTGCTATCCATGTTAAAAAAAAAAAAAACACAGCTCTATTAAAATATAATTCAAGTTATCAGAAAATTAATGCTTTTAAAGTATACAATTCAGTGGTTTTTAATACATTTACATCCCTCACCACTATCGAACGTGAAACCACTTCCATCGCCCCCCAAAAGAAACCAGAGAACCTAACCTACTAACAGCTTCTCCCACCCTCCTCTCCCCTGCCCTAGGCAATAACTGGATTTTTCTCCCTGTGGTGGCCTATCCTGGATATTTCACATCAACGGAATCACAGAATATGTGGCCTTTTTTGCGGGACTTCTTTCACTTAGCATGTTTTCCACCTCATTATTTTACACTGTTGAGTAATACTCCACCGTACAGATGCACCAAATGATTCAGTCGTAATCATTTAGTAGTAAGTCACTGAGGCCTGCTGTTTTGGGCACCGGGGATCTGAAGATGAAAAAGGCCTTGCATACAAGAAATTCAAAAAGTTTCACGAAGTGGGACAGAGCTAAGGAGGATAACATACCAATGGCAGACTTAAGGAACCCAGAGAATATAGCGTTCGGAACAGAACACAGGGCAGGGCAAGAGAGGCAGGGGTTGGACTACGAGAGGCACGAAGGGCCGTGGGCCGTGCCAAGGCAGCTGGACTCGAGGCTCCAGGCTATGGAGGACCTCTCCTTCAGGACCAGCTTTCCCACCACACTTGCTTTTTTCTCATCTTCCAACACCTATGATGAGAAACCCAAACCCACAAACATCTATACAACCACACCAACCCAACTAAATAAATCAGTATGCCATTCTGCAAAGCCACCTCCACAAAGCATTCCCTGATCAGCCTGTCCATCAGTCATCTTGCTCCTTAGAAGCTCTCACAGGTTTTCTCCTACCTTTCCATGGTAGTCACCATATGCAAATTACGAACGAGTGCTAAGACACCGCCACCTTCCCCATGGTGTGCCATCTACTGAAGGGTTCGGGCAGGTTCAGACTACTGCCGAAATCCAGGTGGCATAAGTGGGGTCCGAAAAAATGGGAAAAGGGAATTGAGTTGGCTCAAAGCAGGTGTCCAGGACAAAAGGGACACAGAAGAGCCGGTCTCAACAAACAGTGGGGGTATGGAAGTAAAAACAGGGGACACCTGCTGGAAGGACAAGGCTGAGGAGAACAAAGACTGGAGGGGTCGTTGGCAGTGGGGAGACAAACAGGGTGGGACTAGCTCCCAAGCACCTGCCATGTGCAGTACTTTATCACAGTTAATTTCCTCAGTGACCTGCGGAGTGGGTATTATGAGCCTCAGTTTACAGAGAAAGAAACAAGCTTGAAAAAGGTAACTCTAAGTGGCGGAAGCAGGGTTCTTCGACCCACGCTGGGTACACAGGACGTGCGTGCCCTGCTCGGCCACACCACTCTGGGAACTCCACTTACGACTGCACAAGCAAACATCAACGGTGATATTTGCTCTCACTGTAAAAATGCCCGAGTACAGAGCTGATTGATTATATCCTCAAATCCACTAGGTCACACTGTCAATAAATTCCACAAAGTGATAAAAATGGATATTTGACAACTGCTCTTTAAAGAGAAATCTCCCCAACAAAAGTCTCCGCATCTTACGGGCCAGCAAATGAGCATTATTTTGGAATTTATGTCAAGTTTCTTTTGGATAGGAGTAGAATGTTCCAAAGTGTGCTAAGCAAAGCAACTTCCTCTGTTCACTCCCAGGCTCACTCAAGATTTGTCCTGAAACTGAGAGGAACATATGAAACGTGGCATTTCAACTAGAGGCAGATACCAGAGAAGAGTTTAAATCCAACACTGACTCGACTTAAGAGGAATATTTTTGACACAGTATCTGCAATGAGCAGGACCTTTTTAGGTGAGGACTTCCATAATGCTCTCTCACTATCGTTAATCCTGAGTTTATCAGTGTACCCCACGTGCACTCAATGGCGATGCAAGTAATCAATGAAATACTCTCTCTGTCATACTATTGGGGTGGGTGGGGGTGAAGGATCTGCTGTGTGTATTTAATCATCTTTCCAACAGGAAAAAAGAGAGCTTAAAACTCAAAAACCTTTCTATTTTGAATAGCAAACGAAGCCTCTGGGTTACAGAACAAACGCACGAGCACAAGCAGAGTGGGCGTTACCAGCTACTCACTTAAAAGGTGCCCCCAAATCTATGTCAGTTGAACAAAAAGAAAAAAGGTGCAGCAGGCAAAAGAGCTCCTCAAACAATTATTTCTTGCTTTTCAGACCTAATGTAAATGACACCAAATATTTTTGAACAACTTCGACCAACTGTAATTTCTAGGTTGAAAGTTATTTTTTTTTTTAAGCGCAAAATGATGCTAAATCTTTGAAATTACAGTCAAGGGAGCTATTTCTGCCTGCCTACACTTGAAAACTCACCACATGTTCAACACTTTCTGGCAGCTATACACAAAAACAAAAACAAAAACAAAAAAAGAGAGAGAGAGAGAGGGAAAGGGAGGGAGAGAAAGAGAGAGAGAGAAATCATCAGATATAGCCCACAATGAAAAATCACATTGTTTTTATGCTTTTTTTTTCCAAGCAGCATTATCATTTACATTCACAGAAAAACTACTTTAAAACTAATATGAATGCATGCAGCATACTATAAAATTAATATTCTTTTTTTCAGATAAACAATGCGTACTTTTTTTTTAGTATCCCAAAATTCATTATTCTTACCAAAAAAACTGAGCACCTACCCTACCGAAATAATTTTCATGCATCAATACTCCTATAAACAAAAAGCCAAACTGCACTAATTCTAAGAAATTGAGCCCAGTTTTTAAATAATTATTTTTGTATTACAAAATATTTACTGAAACAGCACTATTTATACGAAGTGATTGACTGAAAATATCACTTGTTTTGCATGCACCTATTCCCTGAAAAAATTTCCTGGGATAACTGTATATGACTATAAATCTCAAACATGCACAGTTGAAGCACAAAAAGCTACTAAAAGAAGTCAAGCAAGTACATACTTGGTTTCATCCATCACTTCTACTTCCGTAGGGGCTGTAATGGGCGCATTGGAACGTCCTGCAGTAGGGTCATCTGTGTTCAACTCTCCATTTGTAGAGCTTACAACCTGCCAAAAAGAAAAAAAAAAAAAAAAAAAAATATATATATATATATACACACACACACACAAAGTAACAGATTATATACAATGATAAATATTAAGGCAAAATTAAGGTTAATTTAGAAAGTTAATATGCAGAACATAAAACAATTAGTATGTAGTTGAGCTGTTTGTAACTGAATATAGTAACAGGTCTAATATTTTATTAAAATTCAAGGTCATCCAGTATTTGCCTTTCAACTTCCCTTTCATCTTGAAATTTCTGTCTTGTCTCTTTCCCTCTGCTGTGTTAGACTAACTCCTACACTTTGTGTCAAATCAGCTCCCCAAGTTGTGCCCATCACCACTGGCACCTTACTACATCACGAATTATCTCCCATGCAAACTTCAATCCTGCTCCTTCTGACGGATTTCAGTGTGTAATCAACCTTATATCTCCCTCGCATACTGCTCATTCATCTACCCATTTGTTCACGCCCAGATCCTGGAATCACAGTGATTCCTCTCTTTGACTGAAACCCCATGTCTCGTCTATCAGCAGGGCTGGTTAAATTCCACCCCCAAAACTCATCCCCAATCTAATCAGTTCTCCCACTTCTATTATTACCAGGACTTTAGTTCAAGCCACCACGATCTCGTGTGAATAAGAGCAACAAACTGTGAACTGGTCTTCTGCTTTCACATGCCCCTGCCCTCCATGAATGTATTGTCCACACAACAACCAGAGCGCTCATTTTAAGACAGAAATTAGACCATGTATAATTAACCTGCTTAAATCTCTTCAAGTATCAACTTCCCATTTCACTTAAAATAAAGATCCATATTCTTGCCCCAATTTACAAAGCCCCACAATATCTGGATTCTGCCCACCCCTCCGATCCCATACTACCTTCTCTGATGATCACTCGCCTCCACCCAGTACGTCAAACTTATTCCCACCTTAAGGTTTTGGCATTACCTATTCCCGATGCCTGAACTAACTCTCTTCCTGCTGACTGGCTTTATTCTTCTCTTTCAGATTCTCAGAGAACAACTTGAAAGCAGCCCTTTTCCATCATACAATCTGAGACTTCCATACAGGACATCCTATGGCACGTTATACTCTACTGTTAACTCTTCGTGTGGCATTTATCCAGATAGATGTTTTCTGGACTGTGTTTCCTGACACCCACTCTCGCCTACTCCTGCTCCACGACAGCAAGGACTTTGTACTATTCCTCCACTGTCTCTCCCTACTAACCCTGGCAGGGAACAGGCAATCAATAAATATTTGTTGAAATAAATGAACGCATGCATGAATGAAATCCTAAAACAAAATAAAAATCATAGCAAAATTCCCACATTCTCCCAAATCTTCTTTGTCCAATAAAGTCACCTCACTGTCCTATTTCTTGCTTTCCTCTCAACTTCTCAAAACAACAGTCTTAACTTATCACCTGCATTTTTATAAAATTTTCCACTCATTTATTCCTTAATTCCTTGCAATCTGTACTCTGTCGCTACACTGGAATTCTAAGTAAACATACTCTTGCAGGTTACCAACATTTCCTAGAAAAATATATTTGGTGGCTGTTGCTTTCTCCTCATTTTCCCGTACATTTCTGTATCACTTAGCACCAGCTGATACTCTCTGGAGGAGACTGGTCTAGAAACAAAGCCTAGCTCTAACGCTCACCCACCGTGTGACCTGGGAAAGATACCGCATCACGCTAAACCTCGGCGTTCTCAACTACAAAACGGCAAATGGTAGTACCCATTGAACAAGACTGAGAGGAAGAAACAGAATCAGTGTGTAAAGGGCAATGACTGGGCTATTCTAAGAGCTCCAGGAATTGTCGCCCTTGTTCCTCAGCCAGTTTTGCCCGCATTCAGGGCTTCAGCTACAATCTCTACGTAAAGGACTTGCTGAGCCCCACTGCTCACCCACATGCCCACCTAGGCCACCTGTGGTACCTCAAACTCAATACTTCCAAAACCGAATTCCTCATACTCCTCCCAAATGTGTCACTCCTCCTATCTATGGTTCCAATTTCTAGTAAACCCTACCATGTTCCCAGACCTCCAGGCTCAAAACATAACAATCAGCTCTGCTGCTTTCCCTATCTGAGCTCATCATAAGGAAAAAAAAAAATGCTAATATATCAAAAGCCTGGAGAGCAGACTGACAGCTGACTACTAGACTTAACAGGTCCATCTACAGAACGCCATTTTACTGAAACCTAACTAATTCTTACATTCTTACTGAGAGGCCACAATGTGCCAGGCACTGTCCCGGGAACTCAGAAAACCACAAGAAAAACACCCTGGCCCTTGTGGGCCTGATGATCCAGTGCACAGAAATAGGCCTCTCACCCTACAACTCCAAGAGAAGTCACTAGAACTCAACCAACAAATCTAGATGAATGTAGGATTATGGAGGCTGAGTTATCTGTACCCCATGAACAAGTACTTAGAAATAAACACTGCAATTGTGCCCACGGCTGAAAACACACAGAACGGCCTTGATCCTTGTCAGAGACAACCAGGCCAACAAGAGGAATACCCCTGGGTCTCAGTCTGCTGCTCTGCTTCCTCCTTTCTGCCATTCTACTGAGGTCCATGTCAATTTTTTCTCTTTATTTCTCCCTCTTTTTGAAAACATTTAACAATCATTATTGGTTCTAATTATCAAACTTAATTTGGTTCTTTATTCTTAATTTTTAAAATGTCAGCGCTCCTCCGCTGTTTTGGAAAGGAGCTACAAAGCAGGATTCTTATCTTACACTTTTGTATTCGCCACTATCTGTAATTAGCAGAATGCTTTGCATGCAGAAGATAAAGAGCTCATGCAACAATTTCCATTGCTCTTCCCTCAACATAATATTCACAGGTTTCTTTTCCTCCTTCGAGTTCAGTGGCCCAAGAGAGCTGGAGGGACCCCATCTCAAACTACAGGCAGCTCCTCGAACGTGCCTCCCCTTATGTTCAGCAGCATAATTGGAAATTCAAAACCCAGGTATTCTAAACTTCCAGCAAGAGCAACCATATGAATACGGTAATTATACAATCTGACTTATTTCAGTTCACACAAAGTCATACCTGAATTTAATAAGCTTTATTTTAGTGAAATGTTTCAAATCTCATTTTGCCTCATTGATCAGAACCAGACTAGAAGGAAATAATATGTTCATTTATGTATTTTTTTAATGTAATTTCTCTTTGGTTTCCCAGATTCCCTAACTCTCTTGAGTAAAGGCTAAAATCCCAGGCTAAGAATAGAATCGATGTGGTAAAAGAGTTCTCCTGTAAAAGTGGCCTACTTAATACTGGTGACATGAGAGTATATCAGGGCATTAAAATTGTTTTCACTTAAGAAAACTAGTATCTTTGGGGAACCTGGGTGGCTCAGTGGGTTAAAGCCGCTGCCTTCGGCTCAGGTCATGATCCCAGGGTCCTGGGATCGAGCCCCGCATCTGGCTCTCTGCTCAGCGGGGAGCCTGCTTCCCCCTCTCTCTCTGCCTGCCTCCCTGCCTACTTGTGATGTCTCTCTCTCTCTCCCTGTCAAATAACTAAATAAAATCTTAAAAAAAAAAAAAAAAAAGAAAACTAGTATCTTTTAGGAGAGGGATTTTACAAAGAAAAAACAAAGACAAAATATTATAAATAGCACATCATTACATCCCTAGAAACCTAAATCAATCAAATATATACAAATTATTTTTATAAACCAAATTCTAAAGAATGATCCCATCTAGGTAACATCTCTAGAATTATAACTTGAAGTAGAACATAGGAGTCTCCAAAATATTGGTGTGCATCAGCTGATTTTTCTAATGACAGTATCCAAAATGGACAGCTGCTCAATGTCCACAACAGCCAAACTATAGAGAGCCGAGATGGATAAAGAAGACGTGGTCCATACACACAATGCAATATTACTCAGCCATCAGAAAGGATGACTACCCAACTTTTTCATAAACATGGATGGGACTGTAGGAGATTATGCTGAGTGAAATAAGTCAAACAGAGAAAGTCAATTATCATATGGTTTCTCTTATTTGTGGAACATAAGGAATAGCATGGAGGACATTAGGAGAAGGAAGGGAAAAATGAAGGGGGAGAGATCAGAATGGGAGATGAACCACGAGAGACTATGGATTCTGGGAAACAAACGGAGGGTTTTAGAAGGGAGGGAGTGGGGGGAACAGTTTGCCTGGTGATGGGTATTAAAGGAGGGCACAGACTGCATGGAGCACTGGGTTTTATATGCAAAAAATGAATCATGGAACACTACATCAAAAACTAATGATGTACTGTATAGTGACTAACATAATTTAAAAAATTACAGCTGCTTTGAGGTTTGACATTTAAATAAAAAAATCAGGTGTTTTACAGGGTTTTTGTTCTTATTTTTCTTAAAGAAATTTTCTCCGATATTCCCACTCTGACAAGAAACTTAGTACAGTTTTTATTTTAAGATGTTACAAAAAAAACAAATAAAAAGGCATCCAGATGTAATGTTAGTTTTAGTGTACCAGAGTTTAAGAGGAGGGGGCCTTGAACCTGCAGCTAATTATGGGAGAGAAATGATGGTTCACTTGATGGCTGCCAGCCATGTCTAATTCCAAAAGAAGTCGTTCACAAAGACTTCTGAGTACAAAGATAACACATGGTATCTTTGTAGTCAATGATTTTATAAGGCCAATTAATTTACCTTCCACATACAATGAATTCATACAAATTAGAGTACCACCTTCCTCATTTCTACATGAGTTACTGAAAGCATACTACACCAAGTACACAGTAGAGGCTCACTATCTTAGTTAACCAGATCTCCTATCCAATAAATACACTAGAAATACTAAAATGTTATCTATCTTACTTATGCCCTAAGCTTTTTCTAAGAGCCATCTATAAGAAAGCACACTAATAAATGAGATACAGGTAAGAGTAATTCCTGAAGAGTCTTCTGGACCTGTGCTAGGGTTCCCATATATTACAAGAAACCAACTTTCTTACATATTCTAAAACCCAGGGGCACCTGGGTGGCTCAGTCAGGTAAGTGGTTGCCTTTGGCTGAGGCCATGATCCCAGGGTCCTGGGATTGAGCCCCACATCGGGCTCCCTGCTCAGTGGGAAACCTGCTTCTCCCTCTCCCTCTGCCTGCCTCTCTGCCTCCTTGTACTCTGTATCTCTTTGTCAAATAAATAAAACCTTTAAAAATTAAAAAAAAAAAAAAACACCCAGAGCTAGAGTTATAACTGATCTTCCTGATACTCCAACTGACACTGGAAGGCACAGTGAGATTCTCACTGACTTTAAGCAAAGAGAAACCAAAATGGATTTTTGATCTAACTTTCACTTATGAAGTACTAAGCAGAGCACTATACTGAGTACTCCAGGCTTTGAGACGTTGCTGTAAAGGTTATTATAAAAGGGTATGAAAATAAACCTGTAATGCTGAATTTCCCCAGTGACCCCCGGACAAGACACTTCCTAAGCTAAGCAGACGGAGCAGAGCCAGACACTACTCATCTGCTAAGGGCACCCAACCCCTCTCCTCAAATAAATGCTCCCTCACAGACCTCAGCACCCTGGAAAACGGGACAAAAGACATGACTGTACTCATCACTGAATCTGCGCACCCCCCCCCCCTTGTTAGTACCTGTGTGCTCTGAAAGATGTGAGAGAGCAGAGTGAAAGTGGTGACTGGCCATGTTTTAGAAAGAGAAGCATTAACGACAACAAGCACAATGGAGGAAGGGCTGAGGCATGGCACCTGCTATCCCCAACTCGTCACTACACACGTCTCCTGATCATTCCGAAATGCATTCGTCCCATTCTTTTCTGCTGTCGTCACCCGCATGGGTATGTGTCAAGTGAGGCTGATGAAAATCCCTGCGTGCCCAGTTCATCCTTCCCTTGCAGGCACAGTGGCACTGTCTGGGAGTCAGCCCTTTTCCCTTTCAGGGGCTCAGACGCAACAGTGTTCCTTTAACCACAACCAAAGGCTGTACGACCAGCCGAGATTCCCCAACAATTGGCCCTAAACCAGCGCATGTGAAGCAGTCTTCAGTAGCGCCCTTGACATTTGTCTTCCTCCCTGTGCTCGAAACTGCCTCTCTGCTTTCCAGGACTGGGCTTCCAGCTGACCTTGAGCTCAAAGGAACCATGCTCCAGCAAAGGCACAGTTCCCATGGGATTCGAGATGAGCACTACCTGCCATCAGTGGTAATTTTAAAACCTCATTTTGGAGATTCTGGTTTGCCAGGCAGAGACACATCAAAAAGGCAGGTAAGTGACATGACCTTCCCCCTCAGCCCTGACACCAAAATAAATTCTACCTTCTAATTATCTTGCAAATCCTCTCATTTCTCTTCATTTCAGCTACCTATCACTTTCCCTCAGCTAGAATTCTGAGAGCTGTGTTCCTGCCTTAGACTTGTTTTCCCTTCAGTCTAGTCTCCAATAAAAGTCATCCCTAGAAAACACACTAATAGAGTTACCTTCCTTATCTAATTCTCTTTACGGCTACCCAACATCCTCAAATGAAGTCCAAACGTAGTAACAAGACCTATTAGGTTCTTCATGACTTGCCTCCTGCCTACCTCTCGGTCCTCTTTCTCAATATACACACCGGCGTAACTGGACTGCAGCCAACTGCTCAAGACATCTCTCTCTCTCCTCCACCACCTTACGTGTGCTGCCTTCTTGTCTGGGACGGTCCTCTCTAGACCCTTTCCATCTGCTAACTCCTCCTACTGAAGCTTTACTTAAGAAACAGGTGAAAAGACAGAATACAGAAAGGTTTTGCTTTTTCCAGGAAATCTTAACCCATGAAATCCAGGTTAGGTGCTTCTCTATATGGTCTCATAGCACACTATACGTTCTCCGCTTACCACTCTGCCTGTTTAATTGACCTTCCCCATTGGCTGGACACTCCATGGGAAAGACACCCTATCTTTGTTATTCTTCCTTCTATTCAAAGACTCCAGTACAACGCCTAGTACCTCCTGGAAACACTTATATATATTTATCTGCTAAATAACAACTGGCCCAGAAACTAAAAGTGCTAGGTCTAAGATTCTTAGCCGTATTTATTACCAAGGATGCTAAAGGGAGCAGAGAGAATATGCGATTGCCCAGGTGTTTTTCCAAAACACATAAAAGCCAAGAAAAAATTCAAATTTAGTCTTCAGATATCTGAATATAATTTTTAATCTCTTCTGTGGGAAAAGTTTTTCAAACGTGTAGCTGGATCCTTCAGGTCAGTGGATTAACATGATTACACTTAAAGGTATAGAATAAAATTGGATAAATTCCAATTTGGCAATGCTTCCTTTGGGCTGTACCACTAGACTTCACTTCCCAGAGATTAATCAAATTTCTTAATCTGAAAAAGCAACAGATTATTCTAGTATTTAGCCCTTCAAAAGGCCCACCTTCTATGCTCTTCTCACGACAAAACCATGAGGTAGAAGTATTATTATATTTCCATTTGCTGGGGCATCTGGGTGGCTCAGTCAGTTAGGTGTCTGCCTTCAGCTCAGGTCATGAGCCCAGGGTCCTGGAATCGAGCTCCGCCATGGCTTCCCTGCTCAGTAGAAAGCCTGCTTTTCCCTCTGTCCCTCGTGTTCTTGCACTCACTGCTCTTTCTCCCTCTCCCTCTCCCATAAATAAATAATCTTTAAAAATCTGAAAAAAAGTTTCCATTTTACTGATGAATAATCTATGGCATAGATTTTAAACTCAAATTCGACTCTAGGGCTTGCACTCTTAAACGCAATGAAATCAACTTGGCAAACCAGATGTGTGACCTGTAATACATATTGTAATACTGGAAAAATAAGGAGTTCAAATTTAGACTCCACCATTCAGTTCCTATTAAAAGCACACCTGAAATAATGAATATCCGAGGATCCTTCTGTAAGTCAAAACAGCAAGAGGTTTCATCTTGTGGGTCAACTGGAAGCAGCCCGGAATGCTTTGCGGTGCTGCACTGAGAGCCATTCTGAGCTCCAGGAAAACACTGCAGTGACAGACGAGGGATGAATGCCATGGGCCCCAGTGGGCTTACTTGGGCTAACTCCTGATTCTGTTTCCAAATATCCTAAATCTGCACCATACTTATTTCTTACCAGAGAGCTATCAACTTACTATGGTAATGCCTTTTCTAAGAAACTATTTGATGACAGGACCTTAGTATTTCCTGAAGGCTAGTTTTTTAATTGCCATATAAAGTCTCTGCATCTCCTACAAAGTCAACACTGGAAATTGTCCAACAGGGAGTGTAATGATCATCACACAAAGAATCTCAAGGCGAATTTGTCTCACACTTTTGTATTAATAAAAAGGTTTTTCTCTCTCTCTTCCCTTTATCAGAATGAGAATGACTGAATACATTGTTTCACTTCCTTTGTTCAGAATCAAATGTAGTATTCATTTATTATAATGATCACATTAGCTTAGATTTTAGGCACTTTTCTTTTCTCTTCATATTACTAGTTTTAAATTATAATTTTATTAGTCCAACTATACAAGTGTCATATTGCAACTTTTCAAACTTTTTACGTGCATAGGATATTAAGCATAAATGAAGTCAGTATTTTTTTTTAATAAATATATAATGTATTTTTATCCCCAGGGGTACAGGTCTGTGAATCGCCAGGTTTACACACTTCACAGCATTCACCATAGCACATACCCTCCCCAATGTCCATTTCCCCACCACTCTCTCCCAACCCCCCTCCCCCCAGCAACCCTCAGTTTGTTTTGTGAGATTAAGAGAGACTTATGGTTTGTCTCCCTCCTAATCCCATCTTGTTTCATTGATTCTTTTCCTACCCCCCAAACCCCACCACGTTGCATCTCCACTTCCTCATATCAGGGTGATTATATGATAGTTGTCTTTCTCCGATTGGTCAGTATTTTAGGAAAGAACAAGTTTTAGGCATGAGCCTACTTAGGCTGTCGGTACATTTTTCACAGGAGTTAAGCTTGCTTAATGTCCATCATGTCAGGTTAGTTAATGGTGTAAAATATATTCAGGAAGTCAATAGAAATAGTGTAAAATTCTTTGCTTTATTTATGTATTACTAAAATTCTAGTAAGTAAAACTGATCACATCCTGAATATTAGGATGAAGCCAGGTGTAGTCTCCATAGGCAGAGAAGCTTTAAAGAGATGGTGAGAAAGGAATAGAGTGGAAATGTCTCTCGAGGAACATATGAAAAAACAGAACATACGGTACTAGACTGATGAGCCAATAATCACCCCTTGATAGTCTGGAGATCCCATGAACCACCTCAGGGAATCCCACAGGGTAAGAAGAAACTAAGAAAATAACACATTTGTGGTAATGGTGCAGAAGTGGCCGGAAAGCTTTCTAATAGTGTCAGAACTGTTGCAGATATCCCTGAACACTGAGCCAGACACCTGCTGTCGTAACATACAACACTTAGAAACATGTAAACGTGTACAGACACACACACACACACCATCCGGTTTGTGTTATGGAACCGAATATAACTTGTTCTATTAACTTTTCCAAGGATATGAATTGGGGTCAGAAAAATGTTTACAATTCAGGCACCCTTGCCTCTAAGTCCTCTTCAAATATCTCTGTTACACAGGACTGAAAGGTCCACAGACTACAAAGTTCTATAAAAATATTTGGTTACATACTTAAATTACCTCTAAAACTTAATGGTGAGAAAAACATAAGAACTTATAAGATTTAATCAAGAACTGACTTTTAAAATTCAAATCAAGAGAGAATAAAATCCAGAGCAGAGATCCAATAGACTATATATACATATTCCCTAAGAAAAATGCAAATTTGGTAAAACATAATGGAAAATTATTCAAGTGGAAATATGTGGAGAAAAAAATCAAAATTTTTAAAGGAAGTTCTAAATTGAAATGGATGGAGATAACATTTATTATCTCAAATTACTTTGAACCGGCATTTAAATTACCTTAAGCTAGCATTTTAAAAGAAATGAAAGACTTGGTAACCTTCCCCTTTCTGCAATTCACATAAAAGATGAAAATTGAGGGGGCACGGGAGGGCAAGATAAGGTATTCTAAGGGTACAGAGAAGGGGGGGGGATGAACACTTCGAAAAAATAAAGGATGGCTTTAAATTTTTAGAAATATCCAGAAAATTGAGGGGATTGTTTAATAAATACTTGTTCTTGAAATTATTTTCTCCATCTGATATTTTCTAGAAACAAAATATACCATTATAACAGTTGGGGTCCTGTTCATTTGACCAATTAATCAGAAAGTATATTCTGAGTACTAAAGATAAAAAATTTCCTATCTATTCAACTGACTGAAGTTTAAAGAAGGAAAAAAAATCAATGAAAAGCAAAAGTTATAAAAGTGTTCTACTGCTTACAACATTGAAAAAAAAGTCTGATCTTATTACTGAAAAATCAAGTTTAGCACATATTTCAAGTAATACAGTTTGTTTCTCTAACCTGACTTACTTCAAAATTGTTGCGTGTACTTGCAAAAATGAACAAAGGCAAAATTGTAGTATCCCTGGTGGTCTTTCCAGACCATGTTAATTTTGCTTTTTGGTTAAATACAAAGGAAGAGAATTATGGAGAGTTCAGCAACAAGTTTTTCAGTAGGATATGAAGTCATGCCATGAGTTCCAAAAAAGGGTTAGTTGTATAAATCTGGGAAATAATCACTCATGCAAAAATCAGAAAATACCTGTACCGAGCCACCATGTCTGTCTGCTGCAAGGTGAGCTCTCAAATGGTGGGGATTTGCCTGCTGGGAGTCCCAAGCTGCCCTGTGGTCTGCCGACTGCCATTTATTTAATGCATGTGGCATGCATGGAAGAAGAAAAACCCAATATGTTAAACATCTCATCCTTATAATAGAGAAAACAAACGTATAAAAGGAAATTTAAAATATCCTTGCTATTCTGAGTCACAGATGCAGTTAACTTTGCATACTGGATATGGAGAGGTTTTTGTCACATGGATACCATTAGGTAATGATCAACCACAGAAATAAAACAGAACCATAGAATTTAGTAGTGAAAGGGCTTTAGATATGATACGGTCCAGCCTCCAATTTTATAAATAAAGTTAACAAAGAACCAGGGAGGTAAAAATGAAGTGCCCAGGAAAGCATTCCAAATAAATCACTGAAGTACTAAAATGCCATCCACTATATTATCTTACGGTAGATGTCCCTCTTGGTTTTCTGATGAGGAACTACTTCTAGCAAGGGTTTAAAAAAAAAAAGTCTTTAAACAGCTGTACTTAGATCCTAGAAAACTTTCCTCTCTTGCTTAGTACCGTGTTTCTGACTGAGAGGTTAAAATGAGAAAACAGAAGAGTTCTTTAAGTAAAGTGACAAGTGTTATATAGAACACTATGAGGATATGACAAGGAATTTTTTTTTATTAAGTGATAATCCTACTTTATATGAATCCCTTTGCTTCCCTGACCTCTTTTTATCTGGTTCAAATTAAGGAACCCATTCCCATGATAGGCTGATAATTCTTGATGCTTTTACATGACTTGGCAAACTGGCATGACAATAACCACAAAAAATAATCTACCGGCAGAATTAGTAGCTGCTTAATAGGGGTCAGTTTTTGTGGACAGCACTAATAAAAAGATCGGGAAGAAATACAATATTTAAGATTCTTTTACATGTTCGGTTCTGCATTAGCTGCTTTGCATGTGTTATCCCATTATGAGATAGACAGTATCATCTTCACTCCAATGATAAAGAGACTGAGA
This sequence comes from Martes martes, assembly GCF_963455335.1. NCBI lineage: Eukaryota > Metazoa > Chordata > Mammalia > Carnivora > Mustelidae > Martes > Martes martes. The sequence goes on along the minus strand of NC_137892.1, from coordinate 30,108,878 downwards.
CTTTAAACACTTGACTAAGGTCAAAGACACTGCAAGAAGTACAGCAGGGATTCTAACTCAAGAGCCAACTGCTCTGCCAGTAGTACTAACTAGCTCATTAAAACAATGACATATGTTTAAAGTCTTTGGTGCTCTTTTCTTTCTTTTTCAACCTAAGTCATGAAAAACTTGCCAAAAAAAACTTGCCACAAAGTGCCAAGTATATTGGCCCCTCGGGAGCCTAAGCCCATCAGTAGCCAGAGCAGGCCTATGGGAGAAGAGATGTTAAGTCCAAATAGGCACAGTGAATAAATGTTCTGGCACTAAGCCTCCCAAATTAAACTGCACAGTGCAAAATTACACCAGAAGTCGGAAGAGGCATGAGGTCTATCATCAAAGCAATCACAACAGTTCTAGGTCTTTTCGTTAAACCCTCCGTGTTCAAGACCAGAACTTAGCAGCTGTGTAGCTTAAACTAAGGTAAATTTGAAGAGATCAAATCTGAAGAGGATGAAAGAATGAAAATGATGCTAAAATGGAGACGAACAGCTAAATACTGCCTAGAACAACAGGTAACATTTAAGGGTCATGGACCTCTTTAAGAAGACAGGAACAGCTCTCCAGCCTCTCTTCAGAAACAAAAGTTACATGCATCTAACACCTTCTCTGAAATGTCAGGAGATTCTGAACTTCAACCACCAGCTGTACAGTAAAAACTGTTTAACTGGGGACACTGCAACATTTCAGTCATTTAACTAAATGTTCTTCTGCGATTGTCAATTTTGAGTTTCTCATACACCTGAAATGTTTACTGCTTCAATGATGTTTAGGAAAAGCTGAGATATACAACTTTTCTATTATGATGACAGTGCACATATCCAGGTCTCAAATTTAATACATAAGCTACCCTAAAGGGTTTCCCGAAAAAAACACAAAACGAAAAACAAAAATCGACTCCCTATATTTAGTGCAACAAGGACTACATAAATAAAACATGGTTCCCGCCTTAACTTAGCTCACCATCTAGCTAGGAAGAGAAGTCAAAACACACAGGAAGTTCAACTTGAAGACATCTGAATTATAACTGAACTCAAAATTAAGAGAAGAGTTTCACTTATTACAATACCTAACAGCTCAAGAGGACATCTCCAGAGAACATGAATTATTGATCGTTATCCAATTGAGAAATTAATTCTGATTTATAAAACACAAATTCCAAGTCTTCATTTGGAGCCATTTCTTTCTATATGCAGCATCTTACCAGAGTATTCAAATTATCAACTGGTACCAATTTATATCTGAAGAAATTTGTATTTAAGATCCTTTATTGTCCCAATTTTTCCAAGGCAAAATTCTAAAACTACTCTGTTTTAATTGGCTGTACTTTAAAGCATAATATTGCTAAATATCCCCTAAATGGAGCATTTTATTTTGCTATGGTTTTTATTGTGTTGTGTTCTTTCCTTTGATTTTTATCTCGTTTATTAACTCACTTGAATTCCGGTGGGATAAAAGATGTAAGAGTAAGAAAAGAGCACATTATCCTTCCCCACAAAGAGTTAAAACTGAAAATTCTAAAGACACTATTTAACTCCCAACAAGCAAAATGTTTTATGTCAAAGATGGATTAAATCAAGCTTCTTTTTACAAAAGAGAGAAAAGCGAGAACACCACTCAAAAATTTCAACAGCTTTCAATTATCTTACCCAAGAAATACAAACTCTCCACTCTCTATTTATCTGCTAGGCTTGCCTGGAACCTAGTCTCTGCTCAAAGCAAACTAAAATGCTCACTATTCCTCAAACAAACTACATTTTTAAACTTCTTCCTATTTTATGGTGTTCACTCTCCCCCAAATGCCCTTTTTCTTTCATCTGCCTTTAAAAAACTCCATTCATTCTTCAGGCTCATCTCAAAAGCCACCTTCTGCATACAATCTTTACAGATCCCCATACTCCAATGACCTTCATGGCAGTTTACTAATATGTTCCATGTGACAGAGGTTACACTGTTTGGTAAATAGTTACTTGTGAGTTTACTGTAATAATCATAACAGTAACACCAGCCATGAGACCTGAGATTTACTGAATGCTTATAGGAATTAACAAGCATTTTTCTGTTTCACAGATGAGAGAACTAAGGCTTTGAAAGATGGAGTAACTCGTCCAAGATCAAGTTATACCCAGGTGTGTCTGATTCCAGAGAATGAGTGAGCTCTTAGCCACTCATTACAAAATAATTTCCTATAGGTTATGTTGTTTTCCTTCCTCATGCATTTCTGCGATACGCAGAATAGTAGCTTTCAAATAGGAGAAACTCAACAAATAATTTACTGAGCTAAATTAGACTGCAGTTAGAAAGATCAACTGCTATTATAATTTACTACAACAAGATATCCAAACACTTCCACTCTCACAGAGTATCAAATATTGCTTAAAGTTATACTAATTTATACCACTAATTAGAAACTTATTAAACATTTCATGTGATTTTAAACTAGTAAAGAGTGAACCTGAGAGGGAAACAGTTCATTTGTTGCAAATCTGTGCATTTTCAATCCTTATTATGCATGTGTATATCATCTTCATCTACTGAAGGAAAAAAGATGTATTTCAATCCTTCAATATGTATCTATATGTGTGGATATGTGCTCACATACACACACCCACATGGGCACACCTGTAAGGCTATCATCTGGGCATGGTAAAAAAACAAATTTATTTTTACGCTGTCAGAAGGTAATACAGAAGCAAATCAAGATATTTCATATCTGAAAGAGCAGCAAACCTGGTTTTTGGATTGTTGCATCTTATCTCTGTGCTGATGTGCTTCTCTGTTTGATGACAGAGCAGGATCTTGCTGAACCGCACCCACTGGAGTTGGCTACAATACAGAATGAGCATCAATAGTAAGACTATTGCAGAAGTCCTACTCACAATTACTGAGTTGCTTCGTGGAATCGAAGAAATAATAAAAGACACCTAAAGTAAAGCCTTACAAAATGGGCTCATTCTCGAAATACATCACTAAAAATAAGTAGTTAAAACAAGAGAACATAGCTATTTTTTACACTGTTTTCAAAAACGTTTAAAGGCTTTCTAATGCTGTCTTTACTTTCAGGTTACTTTTTCATATCAGAAGAATAAAAAAGTATATTCATGTATGTCTCTCATTTTCAAAGCCAATGCATAAACAGAACAAATCATTTTAAGAAAATAAGAAAATTATTTTTATTTTTTTTTAGAAAATTATTTTTAAAATAAGCTAATAAAATGGTTTGTTGTCAATATTTTGACCCAGATGAGACTTACATAGTGAATTCACTTTGGATCGAAGAAAAATGTAGATTAAACACTTAAATAAGCCCATTGTTCAAAAATACCTGAATCTGAGAGTTTGGTAGTTCCAAATATGGACAAAAATTCGCCAACAGCAAGCCACAATTAAAGTTTTTTAAGACATTCTTACTTATAAAAAAAAAACAACGACTAGTGAGAATAAATATTTTAAAAGTTGTCCCCTCAAAGAAAGAATTTCATGATGTGTCCCTTTAAGTGATGAGCACCAATCCTACAGTTACAGTTAAGACTAATTTTTTTTAAGTTACAAAAACTTAGAACAGTTTTGAAAACCCAAAACATGCTCTAATTTTTAAATACCAGTCAATTTAAGACTTAAGCTAAATAAAACTGCTAGTATAATTAAAACCTATAATTTAGAATTACAAATGTTTTGAGAAATGGCTGAAATAAACAAAACACAAGACTAACTTATCTTTTAAAATAACAGGATATTATACAAAAAAAAAAATTACACTCGACAGTAAGAAATAAATCAGGAACGAAAAGTTGAAAGTAACTCATTACTTTAAAAAGCAAGGGGTCCAAATATGGGGTCTCTATAAAATTCAAAGAATAATTTTAGTATTATGCTGCCTAAAATGCCCAGGAAGATGAAATAAAATGAATCCTTTAAAAAAAAATTGTTTGTGGGTGCCTGGGTGGCTCAGTGGGTTAACCCTCTGCCTTCGGCCCAGGTCATGACCTCAGGGTCCTGGGATCAAGCCCCGCATTGGGCTTTCTGCTCAGCGGGGAGCCTGCTTCCCCCCTCTCTCTCTGCCTGCCTCTCTGCCTACTTGTGATCTCTCTCTCTCTCTCTCTGTTAAATAAATAAATAAAATCTTCTAAAAAAAGTTATTTGTACTCAACTCTTTTCACTGAAGAAGCTGTACTGTGGGAAAAAAGTTACTACAAACAATCTTTCATTATATAGCACAGAGTACTCACCAACTGTTTACCAATCCAGTCATACTCATAATCAAACATATATCCTTTTCGATCAAACAAGTCAGTAAAAAGCTTTCTTAGGTAGTCATAGTCTGGTTTTTCAAAAAAATCTAGCCTTCTTACATAACGAAGATATGTTGCCATTTCTTCTAGAAAGGAATAAAAATTACTCTGATTACACTTTCCTATATACTCATTAACAATAAAATTATTTAAATGTCTAAAAACAGTGTTACAAAAATATGAAAAAGTAAAAAAATTCTACTAAAATTTAAGGAATTTAATCACAATGAAATTAAAAAGAGAAGAGAAGGGAAGAAAAATATAGGGTCAAAGGAGAAACGAGAGGTTTTACTTAACAAATTCCTCTGCTTCATTTCATTAGGAAAAGCTAGAATTTTTATTTTACATTGTTATTTTGAGTAAAAACCTTGGATAGTACTAAAGACTGAATTAGTAACTTAATGCATAATTACTTAAACACAAGCACCACACTCTGCTCATAAACTTAAGAATTTCTTTAAAATACTGATGGGAGGGACGCCTGGGTGGCTCAGTTGGTTAAGCAGCTGCCTTCGGCTCAGGTCATGATCCCAGGGTCCTGGGATCTAGTCCCATATCGGGCTCCTTGCTCAGCAGGGAGCCTGCTTCTCCCTCTGCCTCTGCCTGCCTCTCTGTCTGTCTGTGCTCACTCTCTCCGACAAAGAAATAAATAAAAAAAATCTTAAAAAAAAAAAAAATAAAAAAAAAAAAAAATAAAATACTGATGGGAACTGCTTTATATATGAAAGCATCCACACTAGCATGATGGATTTCTTCTACCATCAGGCACATTCAACTAACTGACCAACAGAGGATTCAAATTCCTAACTTGGGCCATGAGCAGAATTCTAACCAAACAAAGCTAAGCGATCTCAGAAATAAAACCGCAGCAGAGTTTAATTTTCCATTTAATTTCTGGTCATACAACAATTATTTGATAATATATAAATTTCTCTGTGCCACTGTAATTCCCAAATGTATCAGAGGTAAGTATTTTTCTTAAAGAGCCTACTTTCCTAAAGGAAAATAAAGAAAAAGCCATAAAAATCAACAGACAAAATGGTGAGCAATCAGTAAAACAGGGTTTTACCATCAGAACACAGAAAATCACTGTAGTGAGAGATGGAAGGTCACTCTCGGGTGTTTTTCTGATTCAATTCACTGACAGTGGCCAGTGAGAACAGAATCGTGCACAGCCCAACAGGCAATGAGAATGGCACCCAATGACCTTCCTCACAGGGTGACTCTCACTATTCTACATTCTAGCTAATTACCTGGCTAAGTGACTCTGATACCCCCATTTTATCCGGCAGAAATGTGTATACACTTCATAATAACACAGAGCCAGTCTGTCTACACCTACACTGCTAGTGTTAACCAAAATCTTTTTTAATCTTCTGGTTCTAGATGTTAGAGCAAAGATGAAAAATATGCAATTAAAGTTTGTTGTTCCCGAATAACGAAAGCAAACTTGAAGGGCTCCCTGAGATCGCACTGCTTGCTAATACTCCAGCACTGATGTCAGCATTGGACAGGAGGACACGCGAATATTGAAGTGAGGCATGATCTCAGTCTTGGACCTTCCAGATTGGTTCACTTTTTACTTACCGACATTAGCAACACATCATTCTTATTCCTTAACTGATTTAGGAATCAAGAAAATTTTTGTTGGCTTAATCTGAGTTGCCAAAACTCTGCATGGAAGTAAAACTATTTTTATAAAGGTACTCCCCAATGTAACATTAGCTCCTGCCAGTACTAAGGTTTGTAAGATCTTAATGTACTTTGAAAACTAAATCATGTATCACACACCTCCTTTGAGTCTGACAATGAGACTCAAATGACTAACAGTATGCACCAAAACTTTACAGCTGCATTTCTCAGCAAGTATTTTAACTTACTAGAAGTATGTCACTGATATTTTAGCTGATATCACTATCAACACTATCAAAACATGGGATTTTCTTCTATTAATTCCATCTTAACAGAGCAAATATACAAACTGTCCCTGTGGTCTATGCATCAAAGGCTGACATCTTTTAAATCACACTTTGAACTCATTTCTTCTAAGCATGAAAACCAGTCATTACAAACTTGAGCAATGGAAGTTAACTGCAGTGGTTTTCTGTGTATAAGCACATGTTATTCATTACCTGGAAAATTTTCACATAACACTTCTATTGGTGTGGCTCGTTTTGTATCTCCAATTTTCTGATACCTCTCTTTTAATGTGTCAGCCTAAAACAGAAAGGAAAAAGTCCTGAGAAGCTGGTGATGTTAAAATTAACTACTTGGAAGACAGACCCCTGACATATTAACAATTTATAAAATTCAAAAGGAAACACAAAACAATTACCTTTAAACCTTGCCAAGGAAGACTGCCTCTCAGAAAATACATGAACATATGACCTAAAGCTTCTAAGTCATCTCTTCTACTTTGTTCTGAAATATAAGAGAAACATCAATTTCACTTTCCTCTCCCAGTTAAGGATTCAAGGATTAAGGATTCAAGAATGGATAACTGACTCTTTTGTTACATATACATTAATTCCCAAAGTTCAGTATATAAACATAAACTATCTAGCGCTTACAAGCAACAAATCATGTCCAGTTAAACAATGTTTTTAACATTAAAATTATTGTGCATCTTTAAAATATGCCGCTACATTTTGGGGGGTCTTTTTGTTTGGTTGGGTTTTTTTAAGATTCCATTGGGCACTCATTGCTCTCTTGAAATATCTATCCACAGAAGTATAAAGCAAGTCAGAAAGGGTTCCATGATCAAATACAGAGTCACTGTGTACCATAGCTCCATCTTGAAGACCCAGGATATAACATATTAAAGGTTAAAGAAAAACCCCAGAGATAAAAATGATTCACTTCATTTAACTCTGTATCTCCTGAGCTTATATGAGCACAAAACATCCATCCGATATATTTTCCATTAATATTAAATACAATTAGATTTTATGTAATATATTCTTTAAAACACTTGTATTTGACCCATCCCAACATTAATAACTCCTCTGCCACCACCAAAAAAAAAAAAGCTGCTAGAACAAACTGCCATTTTCAAATTGCTACTGCTGTTTTAGTAACAAAATGTTGCACAGCACCTAACTGAGTGACAATCACAGAGGAAGACTCGAAAAGGTACTTATATTTGCTAAGTGAAATATTTTTCCAATTTTTTTTGTCACTGAAGTTAAATGCTTAAGATTCCTTACTATTTTAAAATAATACAAAAACTTTAACAATAAGAGGGAAAAATAGTACTTTAATTATAAATGTGTAAGATGTTTTATCCAAATGAGTCATCATCATACTACCTAAGCAGTACTGAATGCTTTTGAAAAAGCAAACTTTTCAAAGCCTGGCTCTGAACTAGCGTGAACAGGACAGGAATGGTTTTAATTTCTACTATTTAATCTCATTCCACAATTGTCTTCTGTAACACTTGCCACAATGTGTGTGTGTGTAGTTATTATCTAGTCTTTATCTATCCTCCCACCAGACAGCAGATTACAGGAAAGCAGATGTCACTTGGCTCATTATCCTCAGGACCAAGTATAACAGCTGCCACAGAGCAGGCACTCAACACAGACTACTTAAATAGAAAAATGAACATTTGAAAACACATCATACTAGATATGTGTCCCTTTCCTACAAGGAAACAAAGATATCCAGAAGAAAATGCATCACATTGTTAGTAATTAGAGTTATGAGATTGGAGGATTAGACAGGACATTCTACCTTCTCATTTCATATACTCAAACTGCAGCATAATGGCAAATTTTTCTCTTCTGCTTCAATTTTCTATCGTAACAATGTACACATAAGCTATTAAAAACAGAAAACTTTCAAAATAAATAAAATAGACTCAAGGTCTTTTTAAAGCCATTAAAAAAAAAGTGGGGATGTGAATAACATGAGAAAGATGAGTAATATATTTTATATATACAATTTGACTTTATTAGATCCTGGGACCCTTAGGAATAAAGAGTCATCAAAGAAAATATATATATATATTTCTGAACTCCCACTGAGAATCAGAATCACCTCTGAAACTTTTAAATGCCTCAAATGAGTGACTGATTCCTTGAGTATGACATGAGCTAGAAGAACACGCATTTTAAAAAGCTTAGCAGATGATTCTGAAATATAGCACTAAAGTTGATAAACACTAAAAAAAGAAACTCTTTTCATTGAAGTATACTTTACACATAATAAAATACATCCTTTGTAAGGGTACAGTTTGAAAAATGTTAACAATGTACACCTAAGTACCACCACAATCGACAACTACTTCCAACACTCCAAAAAGTTCCCTTATGCCCATTGCCAGCTATCCTCCCCTCCCCTGGCCTCAAAACAACCACTTATCTGCTTTCTGTCAGGCTACATTAAATCCGATTTTTTTTATAGAGTTTCATATGATAAGCGTCGTATAACATGGACCCTTGGGTCCAAATTCTTTCACTCGACATAATCTTTTTATGTTGTTGTGTGCATTGGTAGTTCATTACTTTTTATTCCTGAGTAGTATACTACAATATACTTATATATTCACCAGTTGCCGGGTCATGAGTAACTTCCAGTTTGGGGCTATTGTGAATAAAGCTTTTACGAACATTCTTGTATGAGTCTTTGTGTGGACATATGTTTCCATTTCTCCTGTGTAAAGTTTTAGGAGGAGGATTACTACCTCATATGCAAACTGTAGATTTTACTTTTTAAGATACTTCTACACTGTTTTCCAAAGGGATTGTGTCATTTTATATCTCCACCAGCAACATCTGAGAATTCAATTATATATTGAACTTGTATCCAGCAACCTTGCTTAAACTCACGTACCGGTGGGTGTAGTGCCCATTCCACATTTAGCATGGTCACTCTTTTATACTTCAGCCCTGCTAGTGGCTGTGAGGCGTTAGCTCACTGTGATTTAATTTGAATTTCACCAGTGACTAATATTTTTGAACACTGTTTCAACTGTGCTACTGCTTATTCAATCATCATTTTGTGATGTTTTACTCATTTTTTAAAACTGTACTATGTGTCTTGCTATAAAGTTGCAAGGGTGGTTTGTGTATTCTGGATGTAAGTAACTGTCAGATGCAAGTTTTGCAAACATGTGGCTTGCTTTGTTTTCTTAACAGTATCTTTCAAAGAACAGAAGTTCACATTTTCATGAAGCCCAACTTAACAGGGTTTTATTGTTTGCTTATGCTTTTTTGTGTCCTATCTGAAAATCTCTGACTAGTCTAAGGTTGCAAAGATTTTCTATTTTTTCTTCAAGAAATTCTACCATTTGGGTTCCTAAATTTAAATCTAGGATTCATTTGAGATCATTTTTCTTTTTGCTCCATGTGGGATAAGGGTTTAAACTCATTTTCTTCAATACCAATACCCTGTTATTATGATATAGTTTCTTTAAATACTATGCTCTCCACCCCTGATTTAATTTTGAACCCTTCTCAAAAACCAGTTGAGATCTGTGTAGGGATCCATTTCAGGACTCTGTACTGTGACCCATTTATCTATGTCAAGGCCAATACTACCAAATATAAGATGAAAGGGAAAAATAAAGATAAATGAGGAAACCAATGATGACAAAAAAGACACTCAATTGAGAAAACCACAAAATCAAAAGCTGGTTACATGAAAAACTCAATAAAACTGTATCACTAGGCTGGAAGTCAGAAAACACAAATTACTAGCATCAGGAGCAACCAGGGGGCACCAGGACAGATCCTACAGACATCAAAAGAATGGTAAAAGAGTATTATGAACAAACATTATACCAGTAAATTCAACAACTCGAAGAAATGAACAAATGTCTTAAAAGATAAATTACAAAGATGTGAATAGTTCTACGCCAATTAAAGAAATTTACTTTATAATCTAAAATCTTCCCAAAATATAACCAAAGGCCCAGATGGCATCACTGCTGAATTCTATTAAACAGTTATGGAATAATACTAGCTCTACACAAACTCTTTCAGGAAGCAGAAGAGAAGGGCATCTTTCCAAACTCTTTTCATTAATGATGTTACCAGTCAAAGGCATTTTACAAGCAAAGGAAAATACAGGAAATGTCTCTCATCAACACAGTCGCAAAATCCTTCAAAAGTTAATACACGATGACTAGTTCATCCTATGAATTTAAGGTTGGTTTAACCTTCAAAATCCAACTATGTAATTCACCATGTCAATAAAATATATAAATCATATGATCACCTCAAAAGATACAGAAAAAGTACCTAATAAAACATAACATGCATTGATGATATTTTTTAAAAAACTCATTTAATAAGCAATAGAAAAAAACTTCATTCTGACAAGGGACTTCTATGAAAAATCTGTAACATAATTCTTACATGGCCAAAGACACTCCTACAATCAAGAACAAAACAAGGATGTTCACTCTCACATTATCTATTCAGTGTTTATACTAGAAGCCTTGTTAGTACCCAAAAAAAAAAAAAAAAAATCAAGAAAAAAATTAAAAGGTATTCAGATTGGAAATAAAGAAGTGAAACTAGTTTTTTCTGCAGGCCATATGACTATATAGGTGGAAAATCCGAAGTAATCTACAAAAATAAAGAAACTATTAGAACTAGTACATGAGTTTCAGCAAAGTTACAGGATACAAGTTCAATATATAAAAATAAATTGTATTTCTATGAAAGTAATCAACAACTGGAAAACATTTAAAAAGCAGTACCATTTTTAGCAGCATATGAAATACTGTAGAGATAAATTTAAAAGACTGAATGATTTGCAAATACTGACCCCTCCCAAGTAGCATTCTTTGTTAAGTAGAGGAACACAGTATAAAAGGCAATTTCCCTTTAAATTCAAGGTGTGGGGCCTTAGTTACCAGAGTGCCAACAAGCCCTGATCATAAGGTAATCTTGCCTATAGGATAGTCTCAGAAAGCAGTATTGGTCTCAAAACCTATACAGTTTTTAAAAATTCAAGTCATAATATAACCTAATAAAATAAACCACTTCTGTAACTCAGCCTGAAATGTTCCTTACCCTCATTAATTCTTTTCTTTGTGTTCTTTCAACAACTGACAAATCTGGAAGTAAATTTCACCATGTAGTGAGTAACAGAAGTCATGGGGAATGCTTTATCTGTGAAACACAGTAACTAAAGAATACCTCCTCAGGTCTTTAACAGATCTGTTTCATGGGGGTAAAAAAAAAATTTCCCAAAGGTAATCTGGCCCTTATTAGGCCCTGTTCACATTTTATAAAGCACTTAACTACAAAGGCCTGTTTGAAAATGGATGTTACCCTGGAAGCCAAGATCCTCATTATAGGAACCCTTACTATGAGCAACTAAGAAATGAGAAAGTGATGATTTACTTTACAATAGGTATCATTAAAGAATCTTCTAAAGTAAGTTTTCCAATAAGTTTAAAAGTTATGTAAAGAGTCAATTAAAATTTTGCTATTTAAGAATATATGTATCACATAAAATACACAGAATCAGCACATATTAAGAGCCTAGTATGGGTCAATGTGTGATACTGATGACTGTTTAAAATTCTAACTACACTTAAAGCAGCAGTAATCTCAAAGAAGAAAACAAAGGCTCAGAAAGGCTAAGAGACAAGCCTAAAACTATGAACCTAAAAGAGAAAGGCAGAATTCTAAACCACATCTGCACTTTTTTCATTTCAGAAAGCAAAGGCAAAGTAGAACCAATCAATTAATCAAACATTTATTGTATATCTTCTGCAATGCTTTTCTACTTAAAAGTCCTACTCTAACTGAACATTATTTTCCTCTTTTTAAACTACTTTTATTCCTCACATGCTTAGAACTATTTCTATTTTGACTTAATTTCAACTTAATTTTCAGCAACAGAAAAATATTCCCTTCCTTATTAACTCAAATATACCTCTGTCAAAGAAAAAATATATCAAATGCTTAGAAGCAGAAAACTTTCTAATATATACATAAGTATTTGCGAAAAAATCCTCATTACTGCATTTTCCTACAAAAATGAAAAACAATGAGGCCAAAAGACAAAAATAACACTAAATACAGGCAAAACAAGAGAGCTCAAAAAAACCAACAAAAAAAAAACCTCTCACTGAAGAAAATTTAAATCATTCTTTATATATAAACAACAACAAAAAATTACTACAAGCAAAGGTTTCACTTTATATTTCCTTCTAAAATGTTGAAAATTGTTTTTCCCTAACAGCGCCCCCCACAAAAAACTCTTCTTCTTCAAAATTCACTGAGCTTGTTTACATGTTCCAACACTACATAATTAAGATGGTTTTTGTTAAATGAAAACACAAACCTATTTAGCAAAAGAAAAGGCACAATTATGCAAGACAATGTGCAGCAACAGCTACCAATCCAGATACCCAATGTTGCAATAACCAGAATGCATAAAGAAAAAGAAAAAAGTTTTCAGAGCAATGGAACCCAGCATATGCATTCACCTGATTATAAAGAAGTGCTCTTGAAATCCAGTTCTCTTAATTTAGATAAAATCCAATAAATTTGGCTATCAAGGGAAGCAAACCAAAAAAAAAGAGAACAGTAAAGTACTGCCAGCAACAGTACTACACATGATAACAAACAGTATGCTATGAGACATTTAAATACCAATAAAAGCCTTTTAAAAAATAACTACTCTCAGACTATGAACCTATAGCAATCGACACATAAGAAAAGATGCTACACATCCTATGTCATCAGGAAACACAAATTAAAACAAGATAACACTACTGCCATATAATGATTTATAGGAAATATATATTTGGGGGCACCTGGGTGGCTCAGTGGGTTAAAGCCTCTACCTTCGGCTCAGGTCATGATCTCAGGGTCCTGGGATCAAGCCCCACATCGGGCTCTCTGCTCAGTAGGGAGCCTGCTTCCTCCTCTCTCTCTGCCTGCCTCTCTGCCTACCTGTGATCTCTCTGTCAAATAAATAAATAAAATCTTTAAAAAAAAAAAAAGAAAGAAAAGAAAAAATATATATATTTGGTCATTCAGATGACCAGAATATATATCTCAAGATATATTAGGTCTTTAGCCACATTTCATGAAAACACTTCAGAGCCATAAAGGTGAAATGGGTGTTTGGTAACTAATGAAGATGAATCTTGAACCCACCCTAGATCACGGGCTGGTTGCCAGGGAGACCAACCTTATGATTAGAGGGTTGGGACTTTCAGTCCCAGCCCCCAACCTCCAGGGAGGGAAAAGAGGCTGGAGGTTAAATTAGCCAATGGTCAATGCATTAGTCAATCATGACTATGTAATGAAGACTATGTAATGGCTAATTTAAAAACCCAAGAGGACAGCTTTCTGGCCCTTTTGGGAGAGCTTCCACACTTGGGGATACAGAACACCTACATGTGTCACCAAGCCAGGGCCCAAGCTGCACAAAGACAGAAGTTCCTTTGTTTGGGCTCCTATCCTACATCTGACTGTTGATTTGTAACCTTTATCATGTCCTGTAATAAACTCGTAAACCTAAGTAAGTGCTTCCCTGAGTCTACAAAACCACTCTAGCAAAGGAACTTGAACTTAAGGAGGAGGTAGCTGGAGCCTCTAATCTGTCCATGATCAGTCAGAAGCACAGGTAACACCCTAGAGTTTGCAAGTGTTATATGAAGCAGGGGGTTGGTGAGTGGTCTTGTAGGATGTAATCCTTAATCTTGGGATCTGATGCTATCTCCAAGTAGACAGTGTCAGAATTTAAGCTGAACTTTCAGACATGCTGCTGGGGTCTGAGAGCTTCTTACAACATACTTTTAACATATGATCTAGCACTGTCCTTGGTATTTACCCACAGGAGATGAAAACTTAGGTCCCACAAAAACCTCCACATGGATGTTTATAGCAGCTTTATTCATTAACTGCCAAAACCTGGAGGCAACCGAGATGCCCTGCAGTAGGTGAACTGGTGAATAAACTGTGGTACATCCAGACAATGGAATATTGCTCAGCATTAAAAATAAATGAGCTATCAAGTCATGGAAAACCATGGAGAAACCTTAAATGCATATAACCAAGTAAAAGAAGTCAGTCTAAAAAGGTTACATATTGCTTATTTCAAATTATATGGTATTTGGAAAAGGCAAAACTATGGAGTCAACAAAAAGATGTGGTTGCCAGGAGTTTGGAGGGTGGGAGGTGGGAAGCGAAGGATGAGTAGGTGGGGCATAGAGGATGCCTAAGGAAGTGAAACTCTCCTGTATAATACTATAATGGTTCATACACATCATTATAAATGTATCCAAACCCATAGAATGTGCAAGACCAAGAGTAAACTATGGACTCCACAGAGGATAATGATGTGTCAGGGTAGGGGGGGGTGCTGCCTGGGTTGGGGCAGGGAGTATAAGGGAAATCTCTGTACCTTCTGCCTAATTTTGCTGTGAATCAAAAACTGTTCTTAAAAAAAAAATGCTCTAAAAAATTACATTTAAAAAAAGCACTACTATTTAAATGCATTTTCTCTTAACTTATTTAAATCAAGGTATACATCCTAACATTCTCTAACTGAATTTGAGGGTATCACCATATAATAGTAATCACACAAAATTTACAAAGCTGAGTCATCCAGAAAATGTAAATTATGTTCATCGTATTTTGTTTAAGAAAGCGAGGAATTGTGCAATTCATTTTTAAACTGTTATAACGTAATTATAAAATGTAAATACATGTTTTTCAACTGCTAAGAAGCTGTTTGGGAGCCTAAGAGCTGTCCTCAGGAATTTGGGCAATTAACCTAGAAATTATATGAATCACACACCATCAGATGACAGCACAGAAAGAAGACATTTTTGTAAAATCATAAATTCTGTGATCCCTTCAGAGCTTACCACTCAGAGGCTTGAAATGTCATTCTCCTATGCAACACAGACTTTTTTATTAGCATTTACAAAGCAACTGGCAGTTTATTCTTCAAATCCTAATCCCTTAGTTCATGAATATTCAATATTAATTTAAAAAAAAACAATTCTAATACTACATAGTAAAGAGAAATGCAGAGTATTTACTTCAAATGACTTCAACAAGACCAGTTTCGTCATGAAAGGAAAAATGAGTGATCCAAAGGAAGATTATAAAATGAGGTTCAAAGCAGTTGACCAAAACAAAAAAAAAGTCTTGAAAAAGTATTAAAAATAAGACACTCAAGCAGACACAATTTTAAAATAACATTTCAACATAATAGTAAAGAAGGCTTCCACTAGAGCAGACCACAGAAATCCACGTGTCACAGCTTTATAAGATTTCATCTTGAACAGTGACTCAAGAAGGTATAAGAAGGTACACAAATAAAGACATCTGCCTACTTAACATTAATCGTGCAATGAAGATAGATAGATAGATCGATCGATCACAGGAATAAAGAGGCTAAACTCCACACTGTGATTTTTACACTATTCCAGCTTTTTCCTTTTTAAATCTGATACAGTGCACCAATCTCCACAAAGGAAAAATACTTATAAACGTGCACAAAGGTCTGTCTGACCAAATTCTCTCTTTTGAAATGCTCATGTGTGTAGAAAGTCCTTGAATGCAAGAGTAAAGAATGAGTAAGAAGGCTTTAATTCTTCTTAAAAGAGTAATCACCAAAGTCCAGGCAAAGCCAAAAGGAAAAAATACATAAGCAAATTAAAATCACTACTAGAAGATCTTGGGGCGCCTGGGTGGCTCAGTGGGTTAAAGCCTCTGCCTTCGGCTCAGGTCATGATCTCAGGGTCCTGGGATCAAGCCCCGCATCGGGCTCTCTGCTCAGCGGAGAGCCCGCTTCCCCCTCTCTCTCTGCCTCTCTGCCTACTTGTGATCTCTGTCTGTCAAATAAATAAATAAAAATAAAATCTTTAAAAAAAAAATCACTACTAGAAGATCTCATTTTCACTACTTTTTCTTTTCTATCTGTTCCTGACTCCTCACAAAGCTGGTGCTTTAAACTCAAAACAACACTAAAAAGCCCACATTCACAGCCATCTCACTTATAAAAATGCTTTAACTCTTCAGCACTTAAACTCACATGACTTAAGCTTACTCTTAATTTCTTAAAAAACAGGAAATCATGTAATCTGGGAAACAAATTTTCTCTGCCCATCTACTTCCCAAGTACTACATAAAAATTAAGAAGCAGGGCTTTTGTAAATAGGAGAAAGTAAGGATTAAAGCCTTTGTTCTTTGCAATACTTGCCAAAGAAATATTTTGTTTTCTTGCTGAAAAAGGAGTAAAAAGATTACTGTAATAGTTAAATGCCATTTCCCAAACTCTGAAGGCTTTTCCTAACAGGGACAAACATATCAGATTCACTTTGCCATTTCTACAAATAGAATGCTGTTACATGTGCCATTGTTCGGATAAAAAAAACATCGGGCCATAAGGAAGTTGTGACTTCATGTCTCACAATAAAATGGTGGTGAACCTTTGTTAGTTGTTATGCAACAGTCTGTTAACAACTACCATGAAATGAAAATCTCTCACAGACACTGTTCGTATAAATACAGGTGTGCCTGACTTTAACAGAAGACACAATCCGGAAAATTGTGTATCTACACAATCTTATTTTAAATCTGTCACAAAAGTTTGCTATTGAAAGGCACTCACCCCAAAAATACTACCTGAATGCAACTAATTTTGGATATTTGAAACTTACTTTTCTTAAAGTAAGGCAGATTTATATTTTTCAGGGATTTCAGACAGCTGAAGAGAAAAAATACCACAGTTCTTCTATCAGGAGCCTGTCAGGGAACACACTTTTGTAAGCAAGTGCTATTAGTTCCAACTGAGAGGAAGAAGCAGGGAATGTTATAGAGAGCAGGTAAGTCTCGGAAGAATGGTCAGAGAAGAAGCTATGACCAGGAGTTGAAGCCTGGGTCACATTACTGCTAAGGTCCTGAAGAAAAAGTGTCTGTATACCACAAGGTACATTTAAGCAGTGATGATGGGTAAGTGCTGACTGGTTTATGTTTCTATTTTTCCTTATGAGTGAGATGTCAGGGATGGAATCTAAAGGCAGAAAACAAAGACTGACTTTCTCTGATATGAAAACTGACCACGGTTTGAGACTTCAGAATAAACTACTATAAACATAACCTAGAACTGATTTTTTTTTTAGAAGGGCAAAGAGGTAACCCAATGGGAAAAAATATGGTATCATAAAAAGAACCTCAACCCTTAATTCACACCATATGAAAATTAACTGTAGACTGTAGAAGAAAACATAAAATGTCTTCATCTCCTGGAGACAACGATTTCTCAGGATTCAAAAAGTAATGATCATGAAACAAAAAACAAAAAACAAACTACCACCACATATCCACTACAACAGCTAGAATGAAAGAGGACAACTCCAAATAGTGTCAAGACTGAAACAAACTGAACTCTCATTCGTTACTGGTGGAAACAGGAAATGGTATGAATGCTTTGGAGTACTGATGGGCAGTTTTTGATAAAGTTAAACGATACCTACCATAGGACCCCAGATCTTGCTTTCTGTATAACATTGTCCAATAAAAGAACCCAGGGAAACTTGAAGAAACGTCTGTTTCTGGGTCAGAGCAGAGAAACTACAAGATGAATCTGGAACAAGTTGTAGCTCCAGAAAGTAAAGTTCTCAAAGAATCAGGAGGATAAGCCAAAGGACAGAGCAGCCAGCTGGACTGGGCAACCAATGGCCAAATCTGGGACAACATGAGTATCGAAATAAATAATGACAGCAGTGAACTATACTACTTTCAGTAAGAATCCATGAGTACTTACTTACTTTAGTCAGTAAATGGGAAAAAAAGAAAAAGCTTCTGCTTACATTAGATTATCAATAAATACATAAGGACTGATGAATTAGAAAATCATCAATGGACGGTAACTAAATCTAGTGGGTAAAATTTGATGAGGAGCAACATATTTGTATTTACATAATCTCACAAATTCACTTACAAAATACTTTTGAATGGCAAAGGGAAAATAGGAAACTTGTTAAGTATAACTGAGCAGACACTACACTAAGCAAGGGATGAAAACTACGTGCAACCAACTGACATCATACACCACCTGACATGACACACTGACAACACATCACTTGTGATTTTGTGCTACAGATGCACACTCAAATATAATCATGAAGAAATTATGAGACAGACTCAAATTGAAGACATTCTATAAAATATCCTATAGATACTCCACAAATATGAAGGTCATGAACCAAAAAGAAAGGTGAAGGAGTGTTCCAGATAAAGAGACTAGAGAGACGTGACAAATCAATGAAATACATGTTCCTGGAATGAATCCTTGACGGGGGGGGGGGGTGGGGAGGGACTGTAAGAAACTCTGCGAGGTTGATATTATTTTATAAGGAATCCTCTTTAAAAAGTTAAATAATTTGTTTCAAGTCATACAATTTCTATACTGTAAACAGAACCACTAAGGTATGTACTCTCAGCATTCAATGTATTGGGCAGGATGCCATCTCCTTGGCTGGCTGTACAGAAAGCCAAAGTCTCAATCAAAAATCTTCACACATACATTAAATGCAGTTAAAATTAAGTATTCTCTCATATTCTTTAATAAAAATAATCTTACGCATCTGCCTAACTGTATCAAAGTTGAACATTTCAAGTTGTCATATTAAAAAAAGAGTGAATGTAAGGATCTGTCATTCATTTACTCTAGAGCAACTTACTTTAAAAGAATTTTATTAAATATAAATCAAAGTAAACTCTAGCCAGATGTGATAAAGAAATTACAACAGAAGCAACTCTAATCCCCCCCAAATTGAACCATAATAACAAATAAAAACTCACACTCTTAGGATAGTTACTGAATTCAAATTTCTGAACTTATGAAAGGTACACATACCTTTTCCTAAATGTGTGTTTATGCTCATATATCTAGCTGTTCCTGTAAGGCTCTTGTGTTCTCTGTATGGTATGTGTTTCTTTGTCTCTGGATCAATATATTCCTTTGCCAAACCAAAATCTATAATATGAATAACTTGCTGGGTTTTGTTTCCTGGTCGTCCTATTAAGAAGTTCTCAGGCTTTACATCTCTGTATATCAAGTTCTTTGAGTGGACATATTCCATGCGAGAGATCTTGATTCACACACACAAAAAAAAAAAAAAGAAGAGAAAAGGAAGAAAGAAAGTTTTATTTCAGGCTGTCACTAGCATAAAAAAGCATGATAGAGACAAGACAAAATTCTCACACTGAAAACAACATAAAGAAGAGACCTATCAGAAAATAAAAATAATCTTATGCATCTGCCTAACTGTATCAAAGTTGAACATTTCAAGTTCTCATATTAAAAAAAGAGTGAATGTAAGGATATCTGTTTCAACCCTTTAAAAGTAATATAATATCAGTCTATAGTTTCTCAAAAATATATCCAATTAGGACCAAAAGTCTTTGCTTTTACTGTATTGGTCAGTTACAAATCTTAAGTATTTGAATTTCATGAATTCCTTTCATACTGAGCCGGATTCAGTCAGCACTTACAGATGATCCCACCTCAGATCATCAAAAGCGTTACTAATACCAAGTCTTGAACTGAGACTTGCAAAAACACATATTCATAAAGTTGCCATTTGTTCTTCCTTATCAATTCAATCATCGAGCAACTGTTACAGTTACATTAAAGAAACTGAGATCTAAACCATTATATAAAAATAACACAGTACCCTTTAGGATATCTTTCTTTTTCTTTTTTACAATATATTTATGTCTTTCCTTAGGTATTAAACATTTTAAAAGATCCTGAAACCAGAAAATCTTGGAAGATCACTTTAATGATAATATAGCACATTTTCACCAATTCTTTTACACATTTTCAAATAATGTTCATTGTGCAAAATGTCACAATGTAGGACATTACAAATAAGAAAACAAAATTGCTTCATTTAGCGGTAATAATAGTGACAACACAATGTAAACATACAGTCACTTAGGCCGTTTTTGTTTCTTAACAAATTCTGGATCCTAATATACAATATTTCTATGACCCATACTTTTCGGTAATGATATACGTTGAGCGTTTTCCAGGTTATAAGACCTTTTTTTAATACGTACTTTTTTTTTAAATACATACTTTTTAATAGCTGCCTATTATTTTACATCTATTAATAATTTACTGAACTAATCCTGTAATCTCTCTACATTTGGGTTGTTTCCCTCATTATGACAAACATCCTTGCATAAAAAGCTTAAGGATATGTGAACAGTTCCACCAGCTATATTTGTAGAAGTGGAATTAATGAGTCAATGGAGAAAAACAACTCGCAGATTTTGCAACATACTACTGGCAGAGATTTCAAAACTGCGTTAAATCATCCTCTGAGTGGTTTCCCCTCAGGTTCCCTGAAATTTAAAGATTTTATAAGACTCCCTCACTGTTTTTTCTTTTCCTGGGCCATTAGAATTTATTACTACTAACATTATAAATCCACGTTTCTGCGAGTTCTCTTTTCTATGCATTCATCTTCTATATGAAAACAGGGCTAGAAACAACTCTCAAAATTGAGAACATTCTGACTTAAAGCAGTAGGTATTAATTCTTTCACCCAACTAAAATACAGTTGGCTCAGTTATTTTAAGTTCTATGCATCCTAAAAAGACAGTGAGATGAAAAGTAGAAACTTCATAGCTCAAATGTTCTGTAAAGGTAACATCCCAAAGCCTGAAACTTGCAATACAGATGTGTGACCAAAAGAACCATACAAACCGTTCAAACAGCTTCAGAACCTCCTGCTTGACTTACCAGCTGGATGGCGATCATGAGAACGGTCTTAAGAGAAAACGTCCTGTCACACAAATCAAACAAATCTTCCAAACTAGGTCCCAGCAGTTCGAGCACCATGGCATTGTATTTACCACAAGGGCCAAAATAGTAAACTTGAGGTATACCATCTGGGAGAAAGAAAAATGATTTTAATCACTTCTTCATCTTAAATGTCAAACTTCTCTTCCTAGGAAATTAATAAGCAATTTAAGAAATATTTTTGTATTTTTAAGAACTGCAGCGGTATTTGCGCTTTTTGCCTACACGTAATGAACTTTTTCTGAGCCAACCTTCTCCCTCCCTGTACCTTCTGCATGTTCCACAGGCAGCCTGGTCACACCTGTCCTATAGCTGCATTACTGAACGACATCACAGACAGTGCTTCCATGTTGGTCTCCAACACCGCACCAGAGACAGGAACAGGGTCTTTTAGCCTCATATTTCCATGGCCTAGAGAAACACTTGCCGCACAGGAAAGATTCAATTTTTTTTTTTTTTAAGCAAGTAGTCACTGATCTCTTAAATAAGTCTGAGGGAAGCATAATGTTAGCATCACCCTCCCAGATTCCCATCCTCTGGTATACACACAGAGTACACTTCCCTCCCTGTGAGTGCAGGTAAAACCCCCGATTTCACTCTTGCAGGTAGGTTGTGTTATGTAACAAAGGTGAAGCCATCAAGGCCCCATTAGTGGGCCTGATCTAATCAGGTAAGTCCTTTAAAAAAGAGGGTCTAAAGGTCAAAGATATTCAAAGCAGTAGAGAAGCTCTCCTGTTGGTTTTTAAGATGCAAACTGTCCTGTCGTAGAAGGCGCCATGTGCCCTGGAATGGTGGGCAGGCTCTAGGAACTGAATCCCATAGCCACAAGGAACTGAACTCTGGAAATAACCAGTGAGCTTGGAAAAGGACTCTGAGCCTCAGGTCAGACTCTTGTCCAGGCTTACACCGTGATTTCACCCTGGCAAAACCCTCAACAGAGGACCCAGTTCAGCCATCCCCAGAGTCCTGGCCCAAGGGAAAGGAGAGAGAAGGGTCTCTTGCTCTATGCCACTAAATACTAAGTAATTTATTATATGATAATGTAAAACAATACAAACTCCAAATATGAAGTCTAAATGCACAGAAATCATCTGTATTTTATTTTTTTGAACTAAGAGTTTCACAATAGACAAACTTATCAGTGATCAATTTATCTTAAAATACATTTATTTATTCATTTGTACAAAGCAAACTTCTTCCATCTTCAATGTCTCACTTTTACTCACAAGTGATTTTTTTTTCTGCTTACTAGTTTGTTTCTAGTAATTTCAGAAGGGAAAAGACTCTCTCAAGATATAACTTCCCTATTCTTTTTTAAACTGTCCTATTCTTTTTTAAATACATTTCAGTTTGCTTCTCCATAACATTAGTAGTTTGGATAAGACTAGTTTTTCTCAAATGTGAATGAGTGAGCCAGCAGGCCATCTGGGGACAGGAAGACAAGATAATAAATCATGGTGGGGGTGGGGGAAGGGGGATAAGTTCAAACTGCATACATGACACTCCTTCCCAGAAAGATTCCCGACCAACCCCTCCATGTGTGTATGTCAGCACACTCCGCCACAGACACACTTAACATTTCTCATCATCAAAAAGTATCACTATTTTAGTGTAAGCCACTCTTATCAGAGCCTGTCTTGCATTCATGTGTCAGATCTACCCCTCACATGTGTAAAAGCAGAAAAAAAAAAGTTCAGAAATAGTGAATGAGAAGCTCACTAGAGTTTATTCTTTAATACTACTTTTATTATGCTATTAAGAGCCTGAAGATGAAATTAAGACATTAAAACTTCTCAGCTACTAAGTTTTTAAAATTATTTCCACAATGCCTTTTTCCCCCCACTCTACCCCTGAAAGTTAATTTTCATGCTGTTAATTAAGCAATCTCTAATAACTCACTTCTACTCTTTAGTTTATTGCTTCTGATCTGTAGGACGAAAGCAAACCAGATCAATCAAGCTTGTTAGAACTATATATGGAAGGTAAAAATAAACAGGTTCTGAGGTTCTTCCATGAAAGGACTGTCAAAGGGCTTTCTGACTTCCTTCTGAGTCACCATCTGTATTCCTAATAATTAAAGTTGTTGTGAAATGACCTCTCAATAAGGTAGCAATATACTTTGGTTGATTAAATGATTGACTTAGGGACACCTGGGTGGCTCAACCAGTTAAGAGTCTGCCTTCGGCTCAGGTCATGATCCCCGGGTCCTGGGGTGGAGCCCCCATCGGGCTCCCTGCTAAGCAGAAAGTCTGCTTCTCCTTCTGTCCCTCCCTCTGCTGTGCACATGAGAGTACACTGTCTCTCTGACAAATAAATAAATAAATGAAATCTTTTTAAAAAAATAATAAATGACTGATTTATTCAAATGTTTTCAAAGGTTTCCAAAAACAGAAAATCATTTAAGAAATCTCACCGTCTTAAGTAATTCAATGAATGCTTACAGAACATCCACTATATCCTTATGCACATGGTGGGACACTATGGATTAGGGAGGACAAGACACCATGATCAAGGATAATTTAACCCAGGAATGCAAGTTTAGGTTAACATCCAAGTATCCACCAATGCAACTCACCACAGTAACAGAATAAATATGAAAAACCATCACATCATCTTAATAGATACTAAAAAAGCATGTGCCATTAACTCTCAGCAAATCTGGAATTGAAGGTGACTCCTTCAACCTGGTAAAGGGCCTCTTTGAGAAACTCATAACCAACATCATACTTAATGGTGAAGAATGAATGTTTTCCATTTATGGATGTGATCAAGACTAGGATGTCCACTTTCACCTCTTTTATTCAACAGTGCAATGAAGCAAAAGAAAAAAATAAATAAAAGGCTTTCTCAAAAATGAACAAAGACAGTCTGTTACTTTAAGAAAAAGTGAAATAATTTACTTGTTCCTATTTGTTACCAATAATAAAATTCAAGCTTTCACATGAAAATCAGATTTTGGCTAAATTCATACCTGCCAGAATGACCTTTGAAAGCTTCCCAATAGAATACCTTTTCTGATGAACTGTGGTGACATTAACTATTATGACTTAATTTTAGGTAATAAATATGGCAATAATTGAAAATCTAATTCAGTAAATCAGTATTTTCCAAGTGACCAATGTATGTGTTTATAAAACCATGCAAAGGTAAATGATCTAAAGTACAATGGATTTTAATGTAAGAGAGAATAGTTAAAGGTTTTTCCATGTGGCTTCTAACTCTATACTGCAACTTGAAGAAACTACCACTGGTCAAGTTTTAGTGTAGTGCCAAAAGGATATTTATAATTTAAAAGTTAATTAATTAGCCTAGACTAACAAAGCTGTGAGTTAAAATCTTGTTAGAGAAATATGAACTGGGAATTCTGGGCGGGATGGGGGGGGTAGGGGGGACGACTGCTCTAACCTTTCCAAAATAAACAAAAACATGCATACAACTATACTGAAGCTGTGTTGTTGGTAACAGTGAAAGAAAGAAATTAAGAAATTAAGAAAGAAAGAAAGAAAGAAAGAAAGAAAGAAAGAAAGAGGAAGAAAGAAAAGAAAATTAAAGAAAAAGAAACCAAATGGGAACCACCTAAACACTCATCAGCTCCAGACTAATTAAACCAACTCTGTCACACCCACACTGTGGAACTTAAAATAGCCTTTAATTACCTATGGAGATAAATTGTGAAGGACAAACTTCTGCTTTTTACTTCTATAAGTCTGAAGTGATCAATTTTGTCATTTCCAACAACCATACATTACTTTTTTTTTTTTTAAGATTTTATTTATTTATTTGACAGACAGAGATCACAAGTAGGCAGAGAGGCAGGCAGAGAGAGAAGGAAGCAGGCTCCCTGCTGAGCAGATGCCCGGCTCGATCCCAGGACCCTGGTATCATGACCTAAGCCGAAGGCAGAGGCTTTAACCCACTGAGCCACCCAGGTGCCCCAACCATACATTACTTTTAAAATAAAATGTTTCTAATGAGTCATTAAACACAAATACAAAAGGAGACTGGAAGGAAAAAACAAAAAAAGATAACAGATTACTGGAAGTGTAGGTGATTTCTATTCCCATTTTTGTACTTTTTAAACTTTTACAAATTGCTATGAACAACCTCATGCTATTTTTACAATTAGGAATAAAATACTCATTTTTAAAAGATTCTTCTGGGACCACAAAGAATATCTTGAACTGGAAAATTATTTAGACTCCATTTATTTAATCCATGTATTAATTCACTGAGCAAGTATTTCTTTTTTTTTTTTTTAAGATTTATTTATTTATTTATTTGACAGAGATCACAAGTAAGCAGAGAGGCAGGCCAAGAGAGAGAGGGAGGGAAGCAGGCTTCCTGCTGAGCAGAGAGCCCGATATGGGACTCGATCCCAGGACCCTGAGATCATGACCCGAGCCGAAGGCAGCGGCTTAACCCACTGAGCCATCCAGGCGCCCCTGAGCAAGTATTTCTTAAACATTCTCCCAAATACTGAAGATTATGCAGGGGTACCTCCACTCTTATTAACTCTTAGCTTCATTCCAGAGCTTCTAAAACAAAGCTAAGTATACCATTCTGACTCTGTGGCCTTATAATGTGTGTGGGGCTTCCTTAACCCTCCCAGCGTACCCCACTAACACAAGGAACAGGCCTATTCAAAGGTTCTGATTTATTCTGCCTTATTTTGAGCTCTTCTAAAGCTGCATTTCAAAAACTTCTACTCTAGTTCTACTATCCAAGCTTCCAAGTTCAATTTTTACCCAACTTTCAAATCTCCTCTTATCAAACTACCTCTATTAAGCATGACATGAAATTTTTAATTATTAACACACAATTTCCCATAGATGAGGAAAGGCACGCGTAAGTAAATCTGCCCCGCTCTATTTCATATAAGCAAACTCGTTGCCAAGAGAAATACCATGAACCTAACATGCACATTCAATCAAGCTATTTACATAATATACCTTTGAGCATAATAACACCATGAGAAAAATCAGCAAAGAGACAAAAACTTTGTTTTCTCAAAAACTCCCTTTAATGGCTTCAAAGTGTCTCAAAATTACATAGCTCTACCCTACTCATGATGGCTAAATTCCATCAACAGCATTACATTTTATCGAGTAAATTTAACACGTAGCCTACAATTTGAACGAAAATACTTCAGCTTTATCATGCAACATAATTTTACCTTAAAATATGACTCAGCATAAATTTCTGAGGAAATAAAGAAAAAATAACTCTAAGTGACTCTTCAAGATACATACTGTTCTATGAATCAATGAGTATACAAACTTCTTAGGTAAGTATTAAGAATGTATTTCAATACCAATTTCATGTCACTGAAGTATAAAATCAAGAGTTATAATTTTTCCTAAAACATCAAGAACGTAAAGCAAACACTATAAAGGTCAAACTAGAATTTCATTTCCCAGGACAAGTTTGGGCAGTTTTCTGAGCAAACAAAATTAAGTTGTTAGGAGTCAGGAAACGTTGTGATCAACGAACAGGAGCTGGGGAGTACACCAAGCAGCAACAAAACAAAACCACCCCAGCCAGTAGGAATATGAGAGGCAAGACCACCAGGCAGAGGATTTACGGAAGGAGAGATGACGGAAAAGAAGGCGAGAGAGAAGAGAAAGACAGAAAGAAGGATTAGAAGGAAGAGTAATGAGGTGTTACATCATTACCCATGCCTCTTGATCACAGTACCTGGCTACTTAATTGCAGGAATGCAAACCAACTAAGAGGCAGGAGCAAGCTTCGTACTTGGTCTTACATCCAGTGAAGTTTCAACTATAAACTCACACTGCACCCAATTTGACTTGTTCTAAAATTCTTTGTGAGACTACTATAAAGAGCCATCCATGTGAATTTATGGAAGTTAGTTCTGATCATTTCCAATATCACTAATTTTCAAGGCTGCTTATTAGCACCCCTCATCTTCAAAACAAGTGTATATCTATCCCCAAGAAAAGCTGAAGAATGGGCAAAAATACAAAATTCACATATTATTTGAAAATACAATCTCACCCTTAGTCTCCTAAAATTGATTTTAGGAGAGTAAATCTGATCTGCTCTATTTCATTTGAGCCAGGAGAATTACCGTGAACCTAACATGCACATTCAATCAAGCTATTTACATAACATACCTTTGAGTATTAATAATGCCATGAGAAAGATCAGCACAGGGACAAAAACTGTTTCAGTTTTCTCAAAAACCCCCTTATTTTAATGGCTTCAAAGTGTCTTCATTTTCTATTTCAGCCTTCCATTTAAGTGATAAAACATTCATTAATTTAAGTCACAGAACAGTATCAGCAGGTCTAACAAACACTCTTAAAGACTGCTTAGTACTTTATGCCAGGTGTGGAAGTACTTCAGTTCCTTAGAGTTGAGCAACAATTAAACATTATCATTAAAAGAAATAGTATCATGATGTTTCTTTCCATTTTTCAGGTCTGGTACTATTCTTATGGGAAGGATTAGAACAAAACCATTAACATTCTGATTAGGAAATTTGAACTCTACAGATGTGCGTAAGAAAACTTAAAATCTGACTAGAAATACTATACAGAATTATCACGCAGGATATGTTCTTTTCCAAGGAAGTTCTACTTTAAGGTGCTCTTAACCTTTACCATAAATGCTTTCACTCTCAGCTCCGCAGTTCTCAACATGTGCTCTGGAGATACACAGTTGGGGGGTAGGGTGGCCCATGAGATCCTTTCAGGAGGTCAATGACTTCAAAATTATTTTTGTAAAAACACTAAGATGTCATTTACCTTTTTCACTCTCCTCTCACAAGTGAAAAGTTGAATTTTTCAGAGATTACATGACATGTGATATGGCAATGGACTGAACAAAGAAGAAAAGGAGAATCTAGGTGTTTTTAAGTAAGCCACACATTAAAGAACTGTGCAAATTTGTAAAATAAGGACACTTTACTCAGATATTTTTGATTTGGAAAATATGGTAAGTTGTAATTGTAAAATGTCAGTGATATTTAAAAATGAATTAATACAGCAACATTTTCATATTTCTGTTTTGAGTTCTCATAAGGTAAATATCAATAGCTATTAACTCACAACAACAAAAGGTCTCTGGGATCTTCAGAAAGTTTGAAGGGTAAAAAAGGATCCTGATACCCAAAAGTCTGAGAACTGCTGACCCAGCTGTAGAGCAAGCTCTAATGTGAACAAGCAGGTGTACTGAGTTCCAGACTTGGCCAACAGTGGTTCCATTACATTCCAGCACCCACACTTAGTAATAAAATTCTACCATAAACCCAAATAATATAAAGCCACCTCACTGTAAAAAGAAAAAATGAAAAAAAAAAAACAGTCCTTTCTGTGATAATTCTATTTACACATTGAGATTATTCTAAATTTCAGAGAACATTAAAAAAATAACACCTACAAATAAGTATTTTTCATTATATTGAATATTGAATATTACATGAATAAAGAATATTGCATGAATATCAAATAAAATTATATTTATTATGTAATGTTCTATTATTCATTATTTAGTTATTATTCTCTGGGCCTAATTAACTAAGGAAAAAAATAAATCCTCTGTATCATTTTTACCCACAACCTTCTAGTTTGCAAATGTTTTTCTCACAATGGGATACTTGATATTTAAATCAAAAATTTAAAAAAAATATGAAATCATACTGTTTTTAATGGCCTTAAACTTTCAATCTTTTTACTATTACACAGAGAAATTTTAAAATGATGCTGCACTTTAGAAAATTAAATCCATAAGCATTTAGTCCTACTCTACTCAAAGGTATTTTTTAAATTTAAGATTCTTATGTGATTAATTTCTCACTAAAAATACTATAATTACCACATCACATACAACTAATCTAGTATCTGCACCATATAAACCAAACTAAAACCACTAACAGTTAACCCTTCCTTCGTATATTGGTAACGCACAGCATTCTTTAAATGTACACATTTTCCATCAACTATAAGGGCTTGAACACAAAAACTTTGTACACTTCTATCAAAAGTAGCAATATACTTATGTATTAAGAATTCAACATTTAAGTGACAGAAGTTCCCATACAGGGAGGCCTCCATAAGGAATGAGGAATATTATGTATACTCAAGAGGACTTCTAAAAGCAATTCAGCTAAGAGAGAAAAGGGAACTCTCAGAAGCTGCTACATCAACTGCTGGTTATCTGAGCTGAGAGTAAGTCTACACTAACCACTGGCTCACCCATACAATATTCTTTATTATGTTTGTTAATACCAAAATACAAGAGGTGACATCCTAAATTATATATTCCCTTCACATTAACAGTTTTTACAGTATTTTCTCTGTTTTCTCAAATAGAAAGAGTAGATACACGGAAAGATACATGGAAAGAGTAGAATTTTTTAAATTTCTTCAACACAGAAAAACTCTAATCAGGCTTCTCTATGAATAAACAGAACTTCAGATATTAACAAATGGATATAGCCAGGTTTAAAAGCTTTGTACTGTTACAACCTTTCTTTTAGTAAATAGTACGATCAAATTTCCATACATTATGGAATCACCAACACACATTCAGCTAGCAAACAGACCGAAACTGCCTTGAAAAGATGTGAAAATAGAGGCGTCTGTAAACCAGTGCAAAACACAGAGCAACAACTAAATCCTGACTTCTTAACAAGGCACAAACCAAGAAGGCAGAGGGGTCAGTACAAGGCAGGGAGAGGAGCTCTTTTAACAGCCCCTGAAAGGCAATACTACGGATAGGCATGATTTTTGAAAGAGCCACTGCTGCTATTATCAAATTATTGTTTAGAACTACATAATTCAGAGCACATCAAAAAGCCAAGGCACTGACTTAGAAACAATGATTTAACATATGCATGGTCTCAAACAAGGTGTTTAATATCACTTCTATAGTTGCAGATTTCCAACAACAGTAATTTATAACAGAAAAAAGATTATTCTACTTCCTTTGGTAAGCAATAATTTATGACAACGAAACGTTGTTTTAATCTCTGCGAGAAAGATTATCAGCTAATAAAGAGATTCTGAGGAATAAATAATTGCCCCCAACAGAGGGGCCTTTGAAAACCATTTGATGTGAAGAATTAACATAAAGAAACAATACTCAGAATCACTGATCTTCAGAGAAAATTACCCCATAAATTTCAAAACATAGTCCCTGTACTCTCATCAAGTATCAACAATTCAAATAAATAAAAAACCACATTATTCTAATAATTAAACCCTATCTTTTCTAGAAAGTTACTATTTTGAGATGGCTGAACTGTACAGTTCAGTTAATTAGATAACTATATGGCTATCTTCTAGGTTTATCATTTCCATTATTTTAAAAAATACTTATCATCGATTTTTTTCCTTCTACTTCCAGATTCCTAAAATGAGGAATTAAATTTGCCTAATTAGAGAATAGTACACAAATGAAATAAGTTAAAACAAATAAAATTTTTGAAATGGCATGGCTATGCTTCTATGTCAGAAATGAAATAAACTAAAATTATAATACTATAACAATCTTTATAATACTGATATATCAAACTTTCAAAACCAATCACAGAAGTTAAAAAAAAAAAACTACAGGAAATTCTGGGAATTCTATATCACAACTTCACATATAGTAAGAGAAAACAGTCCTTCTCATTTAAGAATTTATCAGTTCAACCATCTACCAAGAAACTACAATTGTCAAGCATTCTGCTCAGTTTCAAGGATAAAAAGGCAAATACATCATTTCATTCGCCTCAAAGAGTTCAACTGTTAGTGGAGGGGAAAAACATAAGCAAACAATAATGAAATATAGTATGATACAAGAAAAGTAAAGATATATTCAAACTAATGTCAGGTCAAAGAAGAACCATTTTTGTAGAGAGTGGAAAACAATGTCAGGAAATGCATTGCAAAAGAGGTGATATTTAGCTAGGGCCTGAAGAAACTAATTTGTTGAGAAAGAAAGACATTCCCAAAGGAGAACACATACAGATGAAAATACTAAGATCTTTTCAAGGAACAGTAAATTGAGAGCAACCAGAAAGTGGATTCCCAGAAAGACAAAGAAATTTTATGCTAAATGGTAGGACAGAACTCTGTGTTCATCTTAACCGGCCAAAATCAAAAGATAATCCAAAAGAGCAAACAGGCCTTTGAGAAGAGAGAAAAATCACTGGAAAAGTAAGGAGAAAAGAAGGGAGGGAGCGAAATTCTAAGTATACAGAATTTCTCATTCCACTAGGGACAAAAATGGATAACTAAATTTTAAGAATGGAGGCAAGAGGTAAAGAATTGGAAGTTATGGAGCGCCTGGGTGGCTCAGTGGGTTAAAGCCTCCGCCTTCGGCTCATGTCATGATCCCAGGGTCCTGGGATAGAGCCCCGCATCGGGCTCTTTGCTCGGCAGGGAGCCTGCTTCCTCCTCTCTCTCTCTGCCTACCTCTCTGCCTACTTGTCATCTCTGTCTGTCAAATAAAGAAATAAAATCTTAAAAAAAAAAAAAAAAAAAGAATTGGAAGTTATCCTTATTTAGACACCAATTTCATCTTTTTCTCCCTCCTCCAGTTTCAAAAAATTCAAGATCTTAAGATGAAAGCCACATAAGAAAAGGAGGAGGAGGAAGCCAAAGGGAGCCAATGCCTTACTTTTGAGCAACTATATCAACCCTACAATGGTCTACCTGAGAACTCCTTGCTTATTTTTCCTCACAAAACATCCCTTCACTTGTGTAACTACTGCTGTCGTGATTCTTGTTACTGACAAAGTCATTTGTGCCCAATGCCAAGGTCAGTGTGGTTTCATCTCTGTTCCTCTTCTCAGGTCACACTCTACTCTCCCCTGGGGGATCTCAGCCTTTCCCTTTGTCTTAGAAACCACCTATGTGCTGATGACTCCCAAATCTAGATCTTCTTTCACTCAGTAAATGCTGACTGGATATGACAAAACAAGACTATTCAATGCATCACATCATCGCTATCACAGAAAGTGATCATGGTGTCAAACACAATATTATAATCCTATGGAAAGCTAAGTAGTAAGAGAGAGGGAATCCCTCACCTATGCACTAAAGCTGTACAGTTCCACTGTCTGTAAAGAACAGATTCAATGAACGAATGAGAGGGAAAACAGGATATTCTCTGGGCAGTTAGAGAAAGAGAACGAGAGACATAAGAACTTACTGGAGGTTCAAAACCCAGACAGGCAGAACTAGAGAAATTATGTACGTTTTCAGAGACAGCTCAATAAATAATTCTAAATTTTTTTAAATTTTTTTTTTAAATCTTTTTTAAAATTTATTTACTTGATAGAGCACAAGTAGGCAGAGCGGCAGGCAGAGGGAGAGGGAGAAGCAGACTCCAAGAAGCAAGAAGCCCAAGGCGGGACTCGATCCCAGAACTCTGGGATCATGACCTGAGCCGAAGTTAGACGCTTAATGACTGAGCCACCCAGGCACCCCAAAATAAATCCATCTCTTAATTTTTGTTTTTACGGTGGTCATGCATACATGATAGAAAATGTGTTATTTTAACCATCTGTCAGTGTGCAGATCAGTGGCATGAGGCAAATATCCACACTGCTGTGCACCGGCACCACGACTCAGCTCCAGAACGCTTTCATCACTTTATACTGAAACTCCATACCCATGAAATAATATTTTCCCATTTCCCTATCTCCTCAGGCCCTGGCAACCACCATTCTGCTGCCTGTCTCTGTGAATCTGACTACTCTTGGTACCTCAAATAAGTGGAATCACATAGTATTTGTCCTACTGTGACAGGCTTATTTTAGTTAGCAAAATGTCCCCAAGGCTCACCTATATTGTACCATGTGTCCAAACTTCCCTTCTTTTTTAAGACTGAGTAATATTTCAGGGTGCCTGGGTGGCTCAGTCAATTAAGTGTCTGGAGTCCCAGGATCAAGCCCCACATCTGGCTCCCCGCTCAGCAGGGAGTTTGCTTCTCCCTCCAAACCTCCCCTTTCTTGTGCTCTCTAAATAAATAAATAAATAAAATCTTAAGAAAAACGACTGCATATTTCATTGTATGTATAGATTGCATTGTTTATCTGTTCATCCACTGATGGACACTTAGGTTGTTTCCACCTTTTACTGCAAATCATGCTGCTCTGAACATAGCTGTATAGATATCCGTTAGCAGACAATCTTTGGTACAGATAATACGTGGGACTGCAGCATCAAATGGTAATTATAGGTTTAATTTTTTTTTTTTTTGAGGAAGTGTTTTCCATAGCGTCTGCAGCTGTACCATTTTACCGTCCCCTCAGCAATGCACAAAGATTTTTATTTTTCCACATTCATACCAACACTTGTTGACTGGTTGCTGCTGTTTTTCATTTGTCTGAAAACAGCCATTCTATGGGTATGAAGTGGTGTATCTCTGTAGTTTTGATTTACATTTCCCTAATGATTACTAATACTGAGCATCCTTTCAGGTGCTTATTGGCCATCTGCATATATTTGGAGAAATGTCTATTCAAGCTCTTTACCCACTTTTTTTTTTTTTTTAAAGATTTTATTTATTTATTTGACAGAGATCACAAGTAGGCAGAGAGGCAGACAGAGAGAGAGAGGAGGAAGCAGGCTTCCCGCTGAGCAGAGAGCCCGATGCGGGGCTCGATCCCAGGACCCTGGGATCACGACCCGAGCCGAAGGCAGAGGCTTTAACCCACTGAGCCACCCAGGCACCCCATCTTTACCCACTTTTGAAGTGGACTGCCTGTATTCTCGTGGTTGAGTTTTAGGGGTTTGTTAAATAGGTATAATTAATAATCAATATCTACACTATTTTTAAAGGGAATACTAATAAGCAAACTGCTACTTAAATAAAACTTAAAGTACCTTAAGAGAGTTAAAGCTAAATTACTTTGAATGGCTCATTTATGACTAAGAATACTCTGAAAATATAATCCTTTCAAGTATCAATTCCAAAATCCAACTTTTTTTTTTTTTTTTTTTTTTTTTTTTTAAGCAGGCTCCATTCTGACTGTAGGGCTTGAACTCAGGACCCTGAGATCAAGAGTCACATGCTCTACCGACTGAGCCAGCCAGCATCCCCAAAATCAAACTATTTTAAAATCATCAGTCCCTCCCCAAACAACTAAAGTCTTATTTTTCTACAAAGATCACATGGGCACTCACAAATGTTTTTAAAATTCATGACTGATTAAAAAACCAAGTAGTAACCTAAATTGACATGATTCACATAAAATACTCAAAACTATTCACACTTGTCAGCTTCATGCAATACCATTCATATTTCGATCTGTGTAAATGCTATGCCACGGAGCACAGGGAAGCACCTGATATATATGGAGTGTCTTCTACACGGTGGGCCCTGTCACTTGCAGCCCTATGGCATTCAAGGATAAAGATGTAGGCTTCATTTCTATTATTATTCTGACATAATCTTTAAAGTTAAAAAAGGCAAAGAATACAGTAATAAAATTAAGTGTACCTTTGGTGTTCAATTCAATGACTCCCTAAACTCTAAACTGACTTATTCATTCTTCTCTAATTAAAGTGTTCAACCCGATTTTTTGAAATGATAGCTTTACTATGTAAATAATGATCGATCTGTTGTCTTTAAATCTCCCCAGCATCCAATCTTCCTTCTGATTAACACCTCAGTTTCCCAATAGGCAACCACCTTACCCCATTCTCAGTCCCGGAGTTTCAGGTAACTACTGAGATGAGCAAAAGATCTAAGTTGGGGCAATCAAATTCATAGCAATTAAAACAAGGAAAGTCATGGAACATAAAATAATAAAGTAAGATTTGGTCCTAGAACTTTTGCAAGAATTTTCAGGAAAGACATGACATTATAGGGATGCCTAGGTGGCTCACTCAGTTAAGCACTGCCTTTGGCTCAGGTCATGATTCTGAAGGTCCTGAGATGGAACCCCACACCAGGCTCCCTGCTCAGCGGGAAGCCTGCTTCTCTCTCTCCCTCTGCCACTTGCCCTGCTTGTGCTCACTCTCTCCCTCTCTCTCTTTTTCTCTCTCTGTCAAATAAATAAAATATTTGAAAAGGAAAGAGAAGAAATGACATTATAATTGCTAAGTTCGGCTACTGGTAACCACCTCTGCCATCTCATAAAAAGGGCTAACCAGAAAATGAAGCTTACACACACACACACACACACACACACACAAGCAGAGCATAGAAACAAATTCAAGAATGTCCCTGATGGCAGTATTTGAAATCCTGGATACAATAATGTCTTATAAATAGGTCCCTTCTCTGAATTTCCAGGAGATGAGCCAATAAACTTTTTTTCCCCCCACTTAGTTTCTTAGGGCTTTCTATCACTTGCTACTTCTAACTAACGTGTATGGTTTCACATATAATTGGTTTTATTCCCCCTATCCTTTAAATCTCAGTTGTCAGTGATAATTTTGGTAACTCCTGGAGGGCTATCTGTATCAGACTTAGATGTGCATTATAAGAAGCCTACAGTGATAAAAAAAACATTAATACAAAATGTCAATTTATTGTCCCCACAGTGACTACTCATTTCGAAAATATGCTGTTCGAAAAAAAGAATGTGCAAATTAATAATGCATTAAGTGCTCAATTCTATGAATTAGAATGTAAACATGTGCTTACAAAAAGATACATGAAAAAACTTCATTTTATTAAACCTGGGGAAACAAAATATCCCTACCTGATAAGAAACTACACATAAAAAATCATTAACAGAAGTAAACAGAAAAAACATAGCTATGAGAGGCTTCCACATAAAGGCAATGCAAAATACTATAAGAAATTTTCTCATTAGTTTTTTTCCAATGGCCAAAAATAGCCGTTCTCACTAATTTTAGAGTTTATATAAAAACACACCTGTACCAAAAAAAAAAAAAAAAACCCACCTGTATTAACTTCCTACAGCCAGTGAAATTACTGCACACTTGTAGCTTAAAACAGCAATTTATTTTGTCACAGATCTAGAGGCCAGAAATCTGAAATCAGTCTCATTAGGTTAAATCAAGGTGTTGGCAAGGGCATGATTCCTCTGAAGGTTCTAAGGGAGAATCCTAGAAGCCTCTTCCAGGTTTATGTGACTGCCAGCATTCCCTGCTTACGCTCTAATCACTCCAATCTCTGCCTTTGTAGCCATTTTGTCTTCTCCTTTCTGTGTATATAAAATATCCCTCTGCCCCTTGTCTACAAGGACATTTGTGGCTGTGTTTAGGGGATACCCAGATAATCCAGAATAATCTACCCATTGTAAGATCTTTAACTTCATCACACCTGCAAAGGTAAATTTACAAGTTCCAAGGATTATGATATAGATATCTTTTACGGGGCCATTTTTTTTTTAATATTTTATTTATTTATTTGACAGAGAGAGAGAGAGATATCACAAGTAGGCAGAGAGGCAGGCAGAGCGGGGGAAGCAGGCTCCCCGCTGAGCAGAGAGCCCGATGCGGGACTCAATCCCAGGACCCTGAGATCATGACCTGAGCCGAAGGCAGAGGCCCAACCCAATGAGCCACCCAGGCACCCTACGGGGCCATTTTTCAGCCTACCACTATGTCATAAGTCATTTGAACAACTATAATACCACCAAAAAGGCTGAGACTATAGAAGTCATATACATCTTGTATTTTCAAATCAAATTTTTTTCACAATGTTCTCTATTTATATTAGCAGCAACGCAGTAAGCTCCAAAAACTGTCATAATTAAAATAAAAGGAGGGACACTTGAGTGGCTCCATTGGTTAAGCATCTGCCTTCGGCTCAGGTCATGATCCCAGGGTCCTGGAATCAAGTCCCCCATCAGGCTCCCTGCTCAGCAGAGAGCCTACTTTTCCCTCTGCCTGCCTCTCTCTCTCTCTCTCTGACATATAAATAAATAAAATCTTTAAAAAAATAAAAAATAAATAAAATCTTTAAATAAAATCTTTTAAAAAACATATAAATAAAATCTTTAAATAAAATCTTTAAATAAAATTAAGAATCTAGTGAAAAAATGTCTTATAACATAGCCTTAAGAAATGATTCATTTTAACCAAATTTAAAATACTATTCTTTGAAACCAAAGAGTTATGATAATTCATTTTATTACAAATGTAAAAAATAATATACGACTTTACCTCCAGATCCTAACTGCTTGTAGAATCTGTATTCCAAATGTAGCTGTGGTGCTCTGGATTTCATGGGCTCCTAATTAAAAAATAAACAAAAATAACAAAAAAATATTTAAATTAGTAAAACATCACTAGGCCCCAATCCCAAATATTATAAATCTTGTTATCAACTCTTGTATAATTTAATATTCTAGTAGGTATCTTTCTCTAAGGTTAGATCCAAATAAAAATCAACTTTACGTTTAAGTAAAAACAACTGATACCATAAATGTACATAACGTCAACTGGCTAATAGAAGAAGCAGAAGCAATTAGGAAATCTATATGTCTGACTCTTTGACCCTGAAGAAAATTATACTCCAAACATTCATGACTAGAGAAAATAGTGGCCCTTACTCTTTTCCTCCCATTCCCAAGAAGTGACCTCTGAACTGTGTATTTCTCATGTAAAGGTTCTAGGTTAAAGGGAAGTCACAGACAAGTGAGAAAGAACAAAGAAGAAATTTTTGACAGAAGCAAGATATTTTTTTAAAATTTTTAACTAGGGTATAGCTTACAATAAAACACAGAGTTCATTAAGTATTACACCCATGAGCTTAGGTAACCACATATACTCCCACAACCACCACGTCAAAAAACCTTTAGAACATTTCCACCATCCTTCCCTCAGAGGTAGTTACTTGTTGACTTTTATCACCTTTGGATGAGTTTCACCTGTTGTTGGATTTCATATAAATGACATTACACAGTCTATGATCTATATGTGTGTGGCTGGCTTTTTTCACTCAACATAATGTTTTTAAGAGTTATACACACACATACACACACACACACACACACACACACACACACAAAGAGTTATACACACAGAGAGAGAAACAACATAAACAAAAGCAAAAGAGACTCTAGATATAAGTAATAAACAATAAATGTGTGAAAATATCTGCAGAAAGCAGGACACTGTTTAACAAAGTAACAGGCAATCTGTACAAGATCCAGTAGGAAAGTATAACAATGTAACAATATTTAAAGAAAACCAAAAGAACTTCAAAATTTTTTTTAAGACTTCGATAAGTGAACTTGCAAACTCAGTCTGCCAACAAGTTAACACAACAGAAGAGAGAATTTGGAAACTGGAAGATATATGGAAGAATGTCCACAGAACTAGAAAAAGATGTAGAATGCCTCTAAAGAAATTATATGGAATGAATGCATTATGAAAGAAGAAAAATAGAAAACAAAGGAAAGAAAAAGATCAGACACCTAGACAATACACGGAGAAAGTCTAATAGACATTTGATAAGAGTCCCAGGACGACAGGAGGAAAAGAAGTGAGCAGAAGCAACAACTGAAGAAGTAATTGCTATGAATCTTCGAGAACCAATGAAAGACAACAAACCACAGACTCAGGAGGAATATGGACCCCAAACAGAAGAACTAAAGACAAATCTATACCAAGACCTATCATAATGAAAACTATAACCCACGACAAAGACTTCAGATAAGGAATGAGTAAAATCCCAGGGGAACAATTACAGTCATAAACATTATTGTGAGAGAAAACAATGAGCTTAGCTCTCGAGAGGCAGGACAGAACAGTTGAAAGAATGGACACTAAAACTACACTGTTCTGAGTTTGAATCCTAAATTTGCTATGTACTAGCTGAGTGGCTTTGGCAATTTACTTAACCTTTTTGTACTTCTCAGTTTCCTTCTCTACAAAAGAGGGATAAAACTTGATCCTCATCATTATATACACATTCATATAATTGTTTATATTTTATATATACATATATATACACATTTACATACATGACTTAAAACAGTGCCTTCCATATAGTGAGTGCTGTAATACCTATAAATTCTTCACTTAACTCTACAGAAGTACGTAACCATAAAATGTAATGAAAGATGCAATCACCAGTGAAATTAAATACGTAACTTACCCACTCACTCAAACTCCCCGATAAAAACAGAAACTCCCATCTAATTTAGGTGAGTCAGTTCAGCTTGATTCCAGTACTTTACTAGCAGTAAAATTTTATTACACCACCATATAACAAAAGTCTAATAGGCTGACATTTTCATTATTCATGAACACCAGGTTATTAGATGAATGCAAACAACAGATGAGGGTACCAGCTGAGGTCAGATTAACAAATTACCCAGAAACAAACTATCAATCTGAACTAGGATAACATTAAGTAAATGTGAAAACCTTTCTAAGAGATAGAACTGAAAGTAGTCACTGAAATCTGCTCTCTGAACACCACTATTATCAAAATGCCCCTATTTATAACCAAAATATAGAAATCAGATGGCACTGAAGGTAGACAGACATAACATTTTCAAGTGATTGCTTTTAAGGCAGGTTCTGAACAAAATTACATTCTATGTTAAGAACAGATACAATATATAAAATAAGAAAATATATAAGGAAATATTATGCATATTTTGTATATTAAAATATTTAATAAACTAAGTACCAAACTATGGTTCAGTAGTTTATGTGAAATGCCTTCTGTCCTACACCAAGCTATTTTTGGGTGAATTCAAGGCAAAGGTGCCTCTGTACCATACTTAAACTTCAAAGTATTAGACACAGATCCAAAAAAATTGCCAGTTTCACAAGGAAACCACAATTATTATATGTAGCACTAATCACTGTGCTTTATAAAAAGGGGCAAATCAGAGCAGAGGGAGACTGTTCAAAAAATAAAAGGAAAATAATAACGAAGGGGATAGTGATACACAATAAAGATAAAACTAAAAAGAGTTGTACACACATGTGTATATGTAAGACTGAAAGATGACATACTAAACGTTTACTAAGGCATCAGTGGAGCAAGCAGGGTAAACAAGTCCCAAATCTGAGAATAACAAGACCTAAGAGTTATCAATTAATGCCTGAAACAGACAAGGGCAGGTGAGCCTAGAAGAGTGGCTCCTGCTTTGACACCGTGGTTGATGCACCACAGCGTTATCAGTTCACCATCACACATGAGCTCCTGGGAGCTGCTCACCGCCGGCTGCTAGAGCAATAACACCGAATACGGGTGTTACCACATTCCTGTCCTTGCATGCCACCCCCAATCCCAACACCACACAATGTCTAGATCCTAGGCTGCTGGCCTAGAACATGGAAAAAGGAAGAATTCCAAAGAAATGAAAGTCAGCAATGCCCTTTCAGACACTGTCCAATGCCTGCAACCTCAGCCTCCCTCTGTGATTCATACAAAATAATGTCCCTTGTTCTGATTTCATGATCAGAAGAGAATCTTGTCATTTTATCTTGCTTTCTATGCAGATCGGCCTACAGAAAGCAAACATGTTTAAAATGATTTGGGGATTCTGGACGTGTTAGTAATAGTAAAATATCTCATTTTAAATTAGAAGTTAATTCTTCTAAATATTTATATCTCTGAGAGCTTGAGTGATGGTGTGAACTGTTGGCTAATATAAATCCACTTTTAGTTGCCAGTGACAAGCTTAACAGATGACCTAACCAGATTTGCTACCATAAAGCCAAAGAGAGACCTTAACACTAAGGTGAACTCATCTAGGCAAAAGCCAGTACCAAAGCACATGTCAGCCAGCCAGTCTCTCCTGGTGCAATCAGAACCCTATTGTGCATCTTTACTTCCCAGTGAAAATAAACAGCCTTGTTACAGCCAAACTTCGTCTACAATCACAGAGACACTTAAAATTAAGTAGTACAAGTGTTCTATCTCATCCCCAAAGTTTTTCTATTTCTCTGCTGCCTCCTCTTCTGATAGTCTCTCCTTATATATTAATCTCACATTACCCTAATAACAGTGGTTCTTTTGGCAGAAGGA
This sequence comes from Martes martes, assembly GCF_963455335.1. NCBI lineage: Eukaryota > Metazoa > Chordata > Mammalia > Carnivora > Mustelidae > Martes > Martes martes. Next base: position 30,067,818 of record NC_137892.1, on the reverse strand, counting down.
AGATTGACAATGGCAAGAGGACTGGAAAAACCAAGCCATGCTTAACCTCAGGGAAATCTGGCTGGCAAGCCAGAGAGAAAAGTTGTGTCTGAAGAAAGTTGGGTCTCATAAAAATTCCCAGATCCCAGTTCCTCCAGAGAAGAGCTGCCTCACAGCTGTCATAGTTGGCACAGTTAGGACTACAGAAAGATCCCATGGGACTTTGCTTTCCCTGCTATCCTCCACTCACATCAATAATTTCTGAATCCCTGAAGGTCAAACAAGAGCCAGTATTACCATACAGAAAAGATCAGCAGAAAAAGAGATTTTGGAAGCTATCTGGAAATATAGTTTCAAAGAATGTAATCCTGAATACTAAGGACACTTCTGTCCAAATGTTTGACTCATTAAGAGAAATTTTGTTTTCTAGCTTTTCAATAGTTAAAAATGCCAATGTGCCAGCTTCTTTAAATGAAAAATTGTGCCAAAACTCGAAAATGAAATTCTAAATTGCTATCAAAATAAAGGGACTGCGTTCTTGTGGCATAGAAACACAGACATCTATATGTTATCACATACTTGAGGGGCGTGCTTATGCCCGCAACTTAATGACAAAAAATTCAGTTATGCGTAACACTTTCCCAGGAAACATTCAAATTACGAATGATAAGAAAACAGAAAAGTAAAATATAAGCTAGTCATCAAAGACAAAACAGGAAAATTAGAAACATGAACTTACCAGTTTAATTGCCACATATTCATTTGTATATAAATTTTTCCCTTGAAAAAGAAAGAAAAAATGTCAGATTCTATCAATAATTAATTCTTAGAGATATATTATGTAAAATTCTACTCTGGGTGAAAAAAAAGCACATAATCTATTTAAATAAAGCAAAGGGGGTCACCGGGGTGGCTTAGTTGGGTAAGCATCCAACTCTTGAGGATCCTGTGATCTTGGGCTCCTCGCTCAGGGGGGCATCTCCTTGAGATTCTCCCTAACCCTCACCCTCTGCACCACCTCCTGTGCATGTGCAAGTGTTCTCTCTCTCTCTCTCTCAGATAAATTTTTAAATAAAGCAAAGGTCTTCACATCCAACTATGTAGCAAAAACCTCAATGACAAGGAAATCTTACATTTATCGACTCAATGACGTATTTAGCATTTCACCTGGATTCAGAGTAGAAGGTGATACTAATAAATACATTAGCCCACTTACAAAAATGGAAAGATTATTATTTTGCTGGAACACTGCACACAACTCGGAAAGTAAATCAATAGTCAAACACATGATAAAATAAATGTCAAAACCAGAACGCCTATATAAAAAGAGGAATACAAAAATTCCTTTTCCAGTCACTGGCTCATTTTAAATCCTTCATTATTATGAAGTGTGTTCTCATTAGAGCTCATATGTAATCCAGTAAATACATTAACACAGAAAAAATCTGGAATATATTAAAAATGAAACAAAGAAAGACACATATTATTCAATAATTGCCTTTGACAAACTAGTTAACTACTTCGAGGGGAACAAGGGTTTTGAACATCTTAGCTCATAATCACATTAAATTCCGAATATTTTAAAATGTAGATATAGACTATAAAATAAGAAAAAAATATCACCCAATATATAGGAGCCTTTCTGAGCATTTTTTAAAGGTGGAAAAAGTTAAGATTTTATACAGACTGGAAAGCATAAAACATGTTAACCTCTGTATGTTGAAAAAAATTTACCATATACAAAGAACAGGCACATAACAAACCAAAATAAAGATTTAATATCTTTGATACATAAATTAATGTTCCTTCACAAGTACAGTAAAAAGAATAAAAAACAGAAGGTGATTTCTGAATTTCCAGCACTGTTTCAATAAGCGTGTCTTATTTCTATAATAAGAAATGCAGAAAAATGATAGCTTTTTTTTTTTTCAATTGTGATAGTAACCGGCCCTGCTCACATGGCTGCTGAACAGAGAACAGGCAATCATCAATGTTCACACATGGGATTTTCTACCATAATACCCCTAACTTCCTTTTCAACAGTAACTAATGAGTGGCAGTAAAACTAGGCACAATTCCAGTGTCAGATACGCACAGCAGTGTTTGTTCATATAAATACGATAATACACTTCTGAATTTTGTCCTTATTTTAATAAAAATGAATGACAAAAAAAGAGATTTTTTTTTAAAAAAAGCATTTGTACCCATGCTAAATAAATAGCATAAGGCTCCAAAGCCATGAGACCTGGAACAGGGATGGACTCAGTAAGAGTGTACATTCATTCAAGTTATTGGCTGATCCCATTTTAAAAAAAAAAAAAATCATACCCAAAAAAAGTAACATACTTTCAGTCGCTTGGTTCAACATTTAGATGCGCCTTCATCTATACCTTCCAGAATACAATATGTATGAAATTGCAGGCTTCCTCGAATAAGCATAGAGTGAATCATTTAATGATACAGTGAGGAATTCATCTTGAGGAACTGATGTCTCACAAAGGAATAATTCTGTTTTGAGTTCAAAGAGAGAATTTGTATAACTTCAAGACATTATCATCTTTTCACAACTACGCATGTGATGCTTAGTCACAGGTACCCAAGGGAAAATATCCACGGGACAAGAAGTGAGGTTAAATACAAAGAACACAGAACCAAAATATACCAAATTCTTCCACAAGTACTGTTTTTTTTACTGGCATTTATAAGACCAAATGTCTACTTTTAGGTCAGAGCAGAAAGCACTAAATCCTTAAAGCATCATCTTTTTTTTGAACACTAAAGATTTTGTTGAACTCTGAGGATTATATTTTTAAACATGAGCAATGATGAAACAATACTACCAATGCATCTGTGCTCCCTAACAGGCAGAGCCTCACAGTTGGCTTTTAATCAATGTTTGTTTTATGCATGAACAAACAATGACACGCTAAGTATGTCTTTGTGTGTATAATATGAGAGAGAGGGAGGGAGTAGTATGTGTAGAGGGAATCCAGTTAAGACAAGGCTCTAAGCAGACTGGTTCCGATTAACTGATGTTTTCATCCCATTTCAAAGGACATTCCCAGTAGAGCTCTATGCTATACTGAACTTGAAAAGATGGATTTACCAATTGGGTGGTACTTGGATACTTGGGTACATAGAAACCTATGTTCTACTGAAACTATGTATATGTTTACAGCAGGAATTACTAGTTGCCCCCCAATATCCAAGCGCTCCATTCTATGACAACAGAATGACTCAATTTTAAACCGGCTATCCAGCTAGAGACATTTCCAGCCTCTCTTCCAGCTTGGTGTAGCCATGTGATTAAGTTCCAGATACAAGCGGACATAAGGTTTGTCACTCCTCACTTCCAGAATGAATGTGTGTTCTCCTGGCCCATTTTCTTCTTCTTGCTGGCTGGCTGGCTGGCTGGCTGGGAGAGAGCAACCAAAGGGGCATTCACCTTACATACAGAGACTGAAAGAGGTGCCCTGACAGCCTGAGGGCTCTTATGTGAGAAAAACAGAAAACAACAAAAACCTATTTTGCTTACTACCACTATATTCCAGGATCTCTTTGTTAGAGCATCACAATCTGTTCCTTATTATGACATTTTTCAGTTAAGTTCCATAATATGCTTCAGTTAGTAGCAGTAGAAAATCAATAAGCATAAAAATGATGAATGCACTCAAATCTGCATTATTTATTTGATATATTATCATAAGGCCTGCAGAATTTTCAATAAAACAATTCTTAAATAAAAACAATCAAACAAGAAGAATTATCAACTATATAGAAAAAAGAAACAACAGTAAGAGAAGTTATTGAAACTCCTGTGGTGTACTTCATTATGTCAAAAGTTCCAATAACTTACTTCAGAAATAGTATAGCATAAAGCTATATGTAACAACCTTGTTCTGTGTTCTTTTATGCAGGCAGGGGTAGCCAAGAGAGGGGACATAGAAGAGGCTCAGGAAAACAAAGTTTATTATCCTCACAGACAAGAAGTCACAGGAGAAGTATCACGTTTTGGTCAAGTGGTAGGAGACGGAAACAAAGGAAAGGGAGCTTAGGCCAAAGGCTTTATTGGAGTTTCTGCAGAAAACCAAGGCAAGGCAGGATCAACAAACAGTTCAGGATTAGCTAGTTTGGATAATTCTGGTGGCAAATAATTTAGGGTCTTTGGGCTATAAAGGTGGTCTCTCATCTTATACCTAGCCATGGGATGATTAATGAAGACTGCCTCCTAGAACATACAGGCCAGACAAAGGAGGTATAGCTCTGGACCAGTTATTCTGCAGATCAAAGGCATGCTCCCAGCTGAGTCCTTTGCTATCACTAAGAATTGGCTAGCCCCAGCAGGAGTAGTCTCTCCCCAGACAGATTTTTTTAAGGTGTCAAAACATAATAGAAGAAAAATGAAAAAAATACATACAATAGAACACTGTATTCTACCTAACTATGTTTGTTCTCATTCAGTGCCTATCAATATTTCCAGGGGTTTCAGTTGACTATCTAAGCTAGACACAGATCTATAGATAGGAAGAAGGCAAGCCTTACCATCAATACATATAAAAATAAAATAAAACCAAAAAATATTAATTCATCATTTTACAATAAATAAATAAAAATGTACTATCAAGGATGCCTGGCTGGCTCCGTCAATTAAGCATCTGCCTTTGGCTCAGGTCACGAGCCCAGGGTCCTGGGATCAAGACCCACATGGGGCCCCTTCCTCAGGAGGGGAGTCTGCTTCTCCCTCTGCCTGCAGCTCACGACTTGTGCTACTTGTGCTCACTCTCTCTGACAAATAAATAAATAAAATCTTTACTATCCATGTACTATCAATTACTTAAATGTAATTTAGATTATTTACAATGTTTACCTATTCTTTTTAAAATCTCAAATCATAAAATAAAATAAAATCTCAAAGCATCTGGACAGCTTTATGCCAAACTTTTTTTTTTTCTTAATAATTACCCATAAGAGCAGTTTCGAAGGTGCACAATATCTAGGGCATTTGAAACTGGCAGGGGAAAGGTATTTGGGGTTTATGTGGAGGTACAACTTTTATTTAGTGCCCAAGAAGAAGGACATTCTAAACAACATGAAGTATCTGGAACAGTCCTCTACAAAAAAACAGAACTGTTCAGCCCAAAATGTCAAAAGCATCTTTGCTGAAAGTTACTTACCTATAACACGAATACCTTATATTCTTTCTCACCCAATACTAATCACAAACATTTCAGGGTCAGGAATCAAATTTTCAAGATGTGTCTATTACTCTTGTTTTAAAGCAAGCATTTTTGGAATCCAAATCAGCTTTTAACATTAGCATGTTTACCCAGATATATAAAGAATGTTGCTCTGAACAACTTTTTTTTATACAGAGAAATTATCTAGGGCCCTTAAAAAAGGAGTAAAATGCTGCTTTCTTTAGTATCCTATCAATAAAAAGGAATAAAATTATTAAATTAGCTATATAAGTATAAATGTTATATTACAAACAACATAAAACAAAATTACAGTGTACAGATCATACATTTAAATAAATATATACAAATATACAATAAATAACCAGAGATTAGATACAGATACACAGCCAGGTGGATGACAAATGGATGGATGGACAGGTGGATGGACGGCCGGACTAACATCATTTTGCTCCTATTCCTGATTATTCAGTAGTATTTTACTGTTTTTTCACTATATGTAGCATATACAGGTTCAGTATAGGGTACACATAGTTTCTCATTATGCCCCGGTGAAAAGGGTCAGCTAGATTCATTGTGTGTGTATACAAACACACACACACACACACACACACACACACACACACACACACACACACAGGTATACATACACATAAATGTATTTGTAAACATATATATGTAGTCATTTTGAAATTAATTACATAAAACCACTTTTAAATAAAAATGGCCAATATACTATAGTCCTACAGCCATATCCACGAAGAGATAAGAATACAAATACGTATATATGAAGTATACCTGTAGAGCTAATTTATACATATAAATTAAAATAAAAATACATAGAGCATGTCATCAATATAATTTCAAAACAGAACAAATATCTTGATATCATCTTTTAAGGAAGCGGAACAATCATTGTGTTCCTAAAATATGCAGGTACAATGCTGGTCCTTTACATTATCATCTAAATTTCATCTTCACGATAAACTACGAAGTGGAAGTAATTCCATTTTAAAGTTGAGGAATCTGCGGCCCCAAGTAGTTCCCTGACTTACATTTTCCATGATAGAGGGGAAAATTTTTATATTTTTCCAGTATTATCAGTGCCAAATCATGCCTCCTACATGACAGATAAGAAGTACATTTGGAAGGATGAAGGGTGCTAAAAGTTACACAAGTAAATAACCTCGTTTTTCTAATTCTAAAATCAGAAACAGTTTAAGAATTTCAAAATATCTAACTTGGAGCACCTGGGTGGCTCAGTGGGTTAAGCCTCTGCCTTCAGCTCGGGTCATGATCTCAGGGTCCTGGGATAGAGCCAATGGGGCTCTCTCTCGGCAGGGAGCCTTCTTCTCTTCCTCCCTTTCTGCCTGCCTCTCTGCCTATTTGTGATCTGTTTGTCAAATAAATAAATAAAATCTTTAAAAAAAAATCTAACTCAATATCCTTGAGAAAATGAAGTGTAAATCATTCAGCCTTTCAAATATATGAGTCCCTACTCAAATGCAAGAGTCTGCCAGACACATCAATCACAGCTCTTTACAAAGTGTATCACTGCCTTTTATTGGCTTGCTTCATGAAAAGACTTAACGCACATTAACACCACAAAATAGTATTAAAATGAAGGACTAACTACAAATTAGGGTGTTTTACAACTTCCTGAAAAGGAGAAGTAATTGAGTAGATAAACATACAATTGGATTTATTTCTAATAAGTGGGGTTGTATCTTAGGAAAATCATAAAGCTAAGTTTTACCTTTTTATATCGCAAGTTTTCACTCTTGGTGGGCCAGTGATCAAAGAGCCCTCGAGCAACCTCAGTACTGACAGCCATATAACCATGCTGCCCTGTTCTTATTTCTCTTCATTCAGGATAGCCACATTTCTACTGTACTAGCAGTTAAAAGCCTAGATTTTGGTCCCGAGTCTGTCATTAAAATGCTGTGTGACATCTGGCAGGCAACCTTCCCTCATGGAATTTCAACTGCCTTAAATGTAGAGTTAGGAAGCTTAATTAGACCAATGTTTTCCAAACCACCCTGATTACAAAAATAAACTGAATCAGTACTCTGTGTCCCTTGTTAAGAATATAGATTTCTTGTGGTGCCTGGGTAGCTCAGTGAGTTAAGCGTTGGACACTGATTTCAGCATAGGTCATAATCTCGGGGCCATGTGATCCAGACCCCCCTAGGGCTTCAAGCTAGGCATGGTACCTGCTTAAGATTCTCTCTCTCCCTAGCCCCATCACTCCCACTGGGTCTCAAAAAAAAAAAAAAAAAAAAAAAAAGAATCCAGATTTCAGAGCCCCAACGTGGAATATATTGGTTAAATGGTTAGAGAGGGGGTGGTGACAGAATTACAATGTAAATTTCACTGAATTTTTTTTTTTTTAGGTTTATTTATTTGAGAGAGAAGGGTGGAAGGGCAGTGGGAGAGGGACAGGGAGTCTTAAGCAGACTCCTCAATGGATGCGGAGCCCAATACAGGGGTTTTATCTCACAACCCCGAAATTATAACCTGAGAAGAAACCAAGAGTTGGATGCTTAACCAACTGGACCACCCAGGCTCCCCAATTTCACTGATTTTTATGCAGTTTCAGTATATTACCCTGGCTTTAAGCCATATATACCCTCCTAAAGGGGTCAGTTACTACATGTTTTCAAATATGAAAAAAAGAGCCTAAATACCATTCTTAATACACTGCAAATGGCTCCTTATGGGTCCTTTTTTCTTTTCCCACCTTGTTGGGGCTTTTTAGTTTACTTTCTTTTTTAAGAAAAGAAATGGCTGATCTCAAGTAGACAGACATTCATATACTATTCATATACTATACTACATATACATATATGAATACACATTCATATACTAGGGAACTCCTTACAAATGAAAATACAAGTACAAAAGAAATTTCCAACATTTATATTCTTTAAAATTATCACAACAACTAAACAATAAACAATAACTTTATCATTTTCATTAGAAAGTACTTTCAGTTTAAAAAAAAAAAAAACTTCCAGCATAATGGAATAAACAAAATAGTCTTACCTAATCGTAATTCTCCAAAATTGCCACATCCAATTTTTTTTCCAACTCTAAAGTTAGGTCCAACCATTAAAACTCCAGAGGATGAAGACCCAGTTCCTCGAGTGTTGTGTCCCGACCGACCACTAGGTCGTGCCATTCTATCATCCGATTTGTCCTTGTCTTTCTTTTTATTATCCATATCAAGTTTGCGGTACTCCACTTTGAATTCTTTAATCAAGACAAGCACAATGAAAAAGGGTATTGTGAGAATAGGTACATCACTAGGTTAACTGTACCAGGTGGGTAACTGTTAACATTCAAATTGCAGCAGGTAGTCAGTTAACTGAAGCGTGTTCATCCCATTCGTAAAATTTTTCTCAGTTGTCTTTTCAGCAAAACATGTCTTCAAAATTATCTTTTCAGTGATGTAAGCTGATATTGATAGAGAGCTAGAATATTAAGAAAAGAAAATTAGTTAACCTTAAGAATTTAAAAACATATTTTGGGGATATTAAAAATGTAAGTTCAAGCAATGGATTACTGCTATTTGTTGATTCCCACTTAAATCAAACCATAGTAGACTTAGAGTAACCATTAGCCTCTTCCTATACTTTAATAACAAAGAGATGATAAAAACAAAGGAAATTTATTAAAAATTTAAAATATTTCAAAAATTTGCTATTTCATAAGCCAGTATATATTCACTAACCTAGACCTTACAACTTAAAACCATTTCAGTTTTATCCGTAAGTCAATATAAGATTTTCTACTTAAAAGCAAAAAAGAGAATACACTTTGCAAATCAGTAAAAGATTTTAATAAAATTCTCTTCCACGTGTCCATACACACATATGTACATTTTCAAAATCTTTTCAAATATACATTCTCCTTTGAACTTCATTCATTCAAATATTTATTAGAAATTATATGAGGCACCTGGTTGGCTCTGTTAGTTAAGTGGATGCCTTTGGCTCAGGTCATGATCCCAGTACCCTGGGATCAAGCCCCACATCAGGCTCCTTGCTCAGCAAGGAGCCCGCAACCTCTCCCTCTGCCTGCTGCTCCACCTTCTTGTGCACGCTCTCTCTCTCTCTCTGTCAAATAAATAATAAAATCTTTAAAAAAAAAAAAAAAAAGGAAGAAAGAAAGAATTCAAATACAGGAGTCTGGGTGGCTCAGTCATTAAGCATCTGCCTTCCAGCCCAGGTCATGATCCCAGGGTCCTAGGATACCCACATTGAGCTCCTTGCTCAGCAAAGAGCCTGCTTCTCCTTCTCCCTCTGACTGCTGCTCCCCCTACGTGTGCTCGCGCTCGTTCTCTCTCTCTCTCTGTCAAATAAATAAATAAATAAAACCTTTTAAAAAAGAATTCAAATACTATTTATTAATAAATAATAAATATTTATTATTACTTATAACTATATATGGAAATGGGCTTCAGAAATGATAATGCAAAGAACACTCTTGCCACCCATCATGGGAAATAATTCTTATATAACATTTGAACTAGGCCTTAAAAAAAATAAAAAGTAATTTCACAAGGTTAAGAAATACTGGCACCCATGAGGTGGAGAAGATTGGTTTTTATATTTTCTAATAGATACATGAAAACACTAAAGCTCAAAAAAGGGAGGAGTCGTCCCCATTCATCTTCTCTGGGAATTTCAACCATCTAACATACCTCAATTCTGCAAGCTTAAGCAATTCTCCTACTTTTGTTTGAACAATTTGAGTGGATTCCTATTCTCTGCAATTAAAGAAGAAACTTCAAAACATAGTCACTAACAAGGAAACCTGGATCAATATCAAGGACTTCTTATTCGTATTTCTGAAACTTATTATATAATGCAATTGCAATAAGAGTTGAAACAAATAGTACCTGCTGATTAATTCCCAGCAATCCCCCAAATAGGCCTTAAATCCTAACACCCAAGTTGTTTTACAGTATTTCTGCCATACTCATATTTTGCAGATAAAACTGTAAGCATCTCTTCAGTATCTGTAAAAGACATACACTGTTTATTCTGTTTCCAAATATAATAGAGTAACTGATACTGAACTGCCCATCCTGCTGTAAATAACTACACAAATGGATAAAATTTATAAAGCACCCATTTTCAGGTATTGAGTAACAGGCACTATGGTCTATGATCTTCGAGAAAAAGCAAACACATAAGGTGAGTCCCACCTTTACCTAAGCTCTCTAGGGAGGGATAATTTTCTGACCACAGTACAGGGAGGTGAGACACAGGTAGAACACAGTGATTACAGACCAGTCACTTGCTGAAACAAGTGAAATTTGTAGGATGTGGTACACAAGGTGAGGTAGTCGTACAGTGCTAGGGATAAAGAGTGGTAGGCAGAAAGCTAGACTACATGTGTAGCAATATTCTGAAATACCTATTAGACAATGGCTACTATGGGGTTAAATGAATAATGAACATACTAATGGCTGCACAGTGCTGGGAGAGATTTAAGTTCATATGTAGTCATGGTGGAGGAAACTCATTAATATCCCAGGAATTCAGCTGAGACACCACAAAGACCAGGTCTTAAGAGTAAAGACCATACTCTAGAGTAAAGACTACAATACACGGCTCAACTAAAGCCTAAAACCAAGCCTAGATCTATTAGGAAAAGCATCAGATAACCTCCCTCCATTCCATAACAAAACTGAACATACTTAAAAAGACAAAAGACCCAGACTCTTAACAATGTTGGACTCCTAATGTCTAGCATACAATTAAAAATTACCAGACATGCAAATAATTAGAAAGTCCACAGCCAGGAAACCAAACTGTCAAAGGAAACAGACTCCAAAATGATCCTGATAGTGGAATTAGAAAACAGAACTTTAAAACTACTAAATAGTGGTTAAAGTCCTAGTAAATTGAATAAAGAGAATGGGACAGAAAAAAATTTGAATAAATAATGGTTAAAACTGTCCCAAATTCAGTGAAAAACATTAACCTATAAATTGAGGAAATGTGAAACTTCAAAAAGAAATCAAGAGCCCTGGAAATAAAAAATGCATGGGTATTCATTTCCTTAAAAGATAAATTACTGATTAAAGCACAAATAACTTTTTAGTGTCATTAATAACAAAAAGTGGAAGTAAAATTTATGACAACAAAAATGGGGGCAAGTATATGGAACTGCGTTATTTTAAGATTGTTGTATTTGTGGGGAATGATGTGGTTCAATATTAAGTAGCCAATGTCAAGCAAAGAATGTTTATTTTAATATGCAGGCCAAAAACAAAAAATTAACTGAATAGGAATAATTAAACAGCTAAGGCAAAATATAAAAACAATAAACAACATCTGATTAAAACAAAAGAGAAAGAAGACATAAGACAAAAAGAAAACAAAGAGCAGGACACTACAGTCAAAAACACACAAAGGCTTATGAAAATAGACCACATTCTCAAAAGGGAAAAATTGTCAGACTGTATTTAAAAAGCAACATCCAACTATATTCACCTCTAAAAACAATTTCAAATACAAAGACAAAGAGACTGAAAGTAAAAAAGAGACAAAGATACACTATGCAAATTGCAAGTGTAAGAAAACTTGAGAAGCTACAATATTGCCAAAGTAAATAGCCAAAGAAAGAAATATCTCCAATGATACAGAGGTCCATTTCATAATGCCAAAAATATCGATTAAGCTGAAAAACATAAAAATCATAAATACATATGAGCAAAATAAAAAACTAAAAAAAAAACCTAAAATTAAAACTAAAATGAAGAACTAAAGGAAAAAAGACGATCAAAGGTGAAAATGTTAACAATGTTTCAATAAATGATAAAATAGAAGACAAAAATATCTAGGGGCACCAGGGCGACTCAGGGAGTTGAGGGACTGACTCTGGATTTTGGCTCACGTTGGATCTCAGGGTCATGAGATCAAGCCCCACCACATCAGGCTCCACACAGAGCAGGGAGTCTGCTTGAGATTTTCTCTCCCTCTCCCATTTGCCCCTCCCATGCTCTTATAAGCTCTTTCTAGAAAATAAATAAATCGATCTTCAAAAATTTAAAAGGAAGCAAAAATATCAGGATTATACTGACATAGTAGATCTAAATAATACCATCAATACCCTGCACTTAACTGACATTTATAAAATGTAACATTCAATAACTACTGAATAGTATTCCTTTAAATGCTCACCCAGAAAGATCATACGCTGTGTCAGAATTTAAATCTCACAGAGCTGAAGTATTACAGAGCACATTCTCTGATCAAAATAAAATTTAAAAAGCAATTATAAGGGCGCCTGGGTGGCTCAGTGGGTTAAGCCTCTGCCTTCGGCTCAGGTCATGATCTCAGGGTCCTGGGATAGAGCCCAGCATCGGGCTCTCTGCTCAGCAGGGATCCTGCTTCCCCCTCTCTCTCTGCCGGCCTCTCTGCCTGCTTGTGACCTCTCTGTCAAATAAATAAATAAAATCTTAAAAAAAAAAAAAAAAGGAATTATATACACTTTTGTGTATGAAGTGGAATGGGGTGGCTGGGGGGTGAGCAATGGGGAGTGTATGTGCTATGGGGAGTGCTGTGAATTGTGTAAGACTGATGAATCACAGATCTGTCCCCTGAAACAAATAATATATTACATGTTAATATAAATAAATAAATAAATAAGTTGAAAAATAAATGTGAGAAATTAGAAAAAAACTGGAATAATATAATAATGAAACATTAAATTTTGTAAGCTATAACTAGATCAACACTTAGAACAAAATCAGAAGCTTTAAATGCCTAACTTAAAAACATTTTTAAGCAATGATCTAGGTTTTCTTCTTTTATTTTTTTTTAAAGATTTTATTTATTTATTTGACAGACTCAGAGAGATCACAAGTAGGCAGAGAGGCAGCCAGAGAGAGAGGAGGAAGCAGGCTCCCTGCTGAGCAGAAAGCCTGATGCGGGGCTAGATCCCAGGACCCTGAGATCACGACCTGAGCCGAAGGCAGAGGCTTAACCCACTGAGCCACCCAGGTGCCCCTCTTCTTTTATTTTTTTTAAAGATTTTATTTATTTATTTGACACAGAGAGAGAGATCACAAGTAGACAGAGAGGCAGGCAGAGAGAGAGGGGGAAGCAGGCTCCTTGCTGAGCAGAGAGTCGGATGTGGGGGTTGATCCCAGGACCCTGAGATAATGACCTGAGCTGAAGGCAGAGGCTTAACCCACTGAGCCACCCAGGCACCCTAGGTATTCTTTTTAAAAAGCTAGAAAAGAGCAAAATAGACATCACTTTAAGAAATACTTTAATAGTGTGCCTGGGTGGCTCAGTGGGTTAAGCCACTGCCTTCAGCCCAGGTCATGATCTCGGGGTCCTGGGATCAAGTCCCTCATAGGGCTTTCTGCGTGGCAGGGAGTCTGCTTCCCTCTCTTTCTCTCTGCCTACCTGTGATCTCTCTCTGTCAAATGGATAAATAAAATCTTTAAAAATAAAAAGAAAGAAAGAAATACTTTAATAAAGCTATTATTAATATCCCATGGACTTATATGAAAATATAGTCTTAATAAGTGAAAACAGGAGTGTCAGCTGATAAATGCCAAAATATCATTAAAAAAATAGAAACTCTAGAACAAAAAGACTCATATCTGAAGTGAAAAGCTTCACTGGATACACTTAAAAGTAGATTGGATAAAGCAGAATAAAGTGTCAATGAACCTGAAAGGAAATTCAAAGAAATTATCCAGGGAACAAAATCAATAAAAGTAGAAAATAAACAACAGAGGAAATAAATAAAGCCAAAATACTCCTTCTCTGAAAATTAACAATAAAACTGATAACTCCTAGCAAAAATGATCAAAAATGAAAAGAGAAAATATACAAATAACCATTAACAATACTGAAAGAAGGCACATCGCTGAAGATATTACAAATTTTAAAAGGAAGAAGGACAATTATGAGCAACTTTATGCCAATAGTTTGATAACTCAGATGAAATGGACAAATTTCTTGGGGCACCTGTATGGCTTAGTCGGTTAAGCAACTGACTCTTGATTTTGGCTCAGGTCGTGAACTTCAGGTCATGAGATCCAGCCCCACTTTGGGCTCCAAGACTGTTGTGTAGAGTCTGCTTGTCTTCTCCCTTTCCCCTAAGGCTTGTGCACACTCTCTTTCTCTCTCTAAAATAAATTAATTAATTAAAATCTTTTTTTTTTTTAAGGGAAACGGACAAATTTTTTTTAGAAATCCAACATAGGATTACGAGATGAAACAGAAAATATCAATAGCTCTGTATATATTAAAAGAACTTAATTTTTTTTTAGCAAAATCTCTCGCATATTTGAGTGAACCAAAGTGAGGAACGAATGAGTACATATTATATGATTCCAGTTACGCAAAGTTCTAAAATCAGCAAAACAAGCTGTGGTGATAGAAATCACACCAGTGCTGCCTAGAGTGTTGGGATATCTGAGTGGAGAGTAGCATGAGGAAACTTTCTGGGAGAAGGAAATGTTCTACATCGTAAGTGGAAAAGGACTACACAGGTGTATACATTTGTCCAAGCTCATAACATGATCCTGAAAACCTACGCATCATAGGTCATAGTATCAACAACACTTCAAATTGTGACTTTTAGTGCTCCACATCACTCGGCATCAGGGAAATAAAAATCAAAACCACAATGAGATACCACCTCACACCAGTCAGAATGGCTAAAATTAACAAGTCAGGAAATGACAGATGCTAGCGAGGATGCGGAGAAAGGGGAACCCTCCTACACTGTTGGTGGGAATGCAAGCTGGTGCAACCACTCTGGAAAACAGCATGGAGGTTCCTCAAAATTTGAAAATAGAGCTGCCCTATGACGCAGCAACTGCACTACTGGGTATTTACCCTAAAGATACAAATGTAGTGATCTGAAGGGGCACATGCACCCGAATGTTTATAGCAGCAATGTCCACAATGGCCAAACGATGGAAAGAACCTAGATGTCCATCAACAGATGAATGGATAAAGAAGATGTGGTATATATACACAATGGAATACTACGGAGCCATCAAAAGAAATGAAATCTTGCCATTTGCGACGACGTGGATGGAACTAGAGGGTATCATCCTTAGTGAAATAAGTAAGTCGGAGAAAGACAACTATCATATGATCTCCCTGATATGAGGAAGTGGAGATACAACATGGGGGGTTTGGGGGGTAGGAAAAGAATAAATGAAACAAGATGGGAGCAGGAGGGAAACAAACCATACTTAACCATGACTCTTAATCTCACAAAACAAACTGAGGGTTGCTGGGGGGAGGGGGATCGGGAAAGGGGGGTGGGGTGGTGGGCACTGGGGAGGGTATGTGCTATGGTGAGTGCTGTGAAATGTGTAAACCTGGCAATTCACAGACCTGTACCCCTGGGGATAAAAATACATTATATGTTTATAAAAAAATAAAAAATTTTAAAAATAAATAAATAAATATTCTTTTAAATGTGACTTTTAGAAATAACCCACACCCAAAAAACAGTGCTATATCAGAAAACTAATGTTTTTTCCATCCTATAACATTATTATAAAAGTTATCTGAAAACCCTATTTTTCTTAAAGTTAATGAATATATCAGTATTTTACTTTAGAACCTTAAAGAGCCTTTCTATATTTCTATACTTCCATTACTTCCAGAAGTAATTTTCCTTTTGCAATCTTTTATGTTATTTTCAATACCTAGCTTTTGGTTTATATTTAATCAAATACCCAAAACACAATCTACATGTAATTAAGAATTCAAATAATAAAGATGAAGTAAAAATACCCCTTGGGATACCCACACCCCTTGTCTTCCAACCCACTTGCCTATGCAGAAGTAATAACCATTACTTTCAGTTTGGTGCATATGCTCCAGACCTTTTTTGTAATGCATGTATGTACATATTTGTGTACAGCAATATTTAGAGCTTTGTTTGTTTTACAGAAGTCCTCATGAAGCCTCTGACAAACCAGAAGTGCCTCATGAAAGAAAGAGCCTATGAACGTGTTTCATATATGAAAGGACTTTTGCCCTTTCATCTTCATACCCCTCTGTCCAATATGAATGGTAGAGGAGCAAGGGCCAGCATAATGGGGGGCGGGGAGGGGGAGTCAAATCTCTTCCCCAAAGTTCCAGAGCCAAGAGCCAGGACTGAAAGTGAGAGGTGGGGAGATAGTGGTTGAAAGAAGCAATGAATTAGCTTAAAACTGAACCTCAAAACCAGAACAGGTATTTTTAATACCTGAAAATAAGTCCACTGCCAAAAGTGAACTTATTCTTATAAATATGTAACAAGAAATCAAAGGAAACTAAGATATCATCTATGAGTGGGGAAAGGAGAATAATCAAAGCAGATACATGATAATGTGGTTAGTGAGAAAGGAAGCTCTTTTCTGTTTTAGCCTTTCCAGTTCACCACATTCGAAAGAAACTCTTCATGAACCTGTAATAAGATTTTTTTAGTCTTTAAAATATTTTTACAAAATACATTTTTTATTGAAATATTTTCTTATTAAGGATCTCAAACAGCACTAGTACTTTCCCTATTATAGCAACTATCCAACAGTATTAGTATTGCCTACAAGTCTAGCTATTAACTATAGCCACAAATTCCAGCCTACAGGTTAAATTCAGCCTGTGATTTGTTTTGTACACCACAAACGAAAAATGTTCTTCACATTTTTACATGGTTGGGAAAAAAATTAATAATAACATTTTATAACACATGAGAATCACATGAAATTCAAATTTTATTGTTCATGAATAAGTTTTCTTAAGAATGAATCCAGGAGCGCCTGGGTGGCTCAGTGGGTTAAAGCCTCTGCCTTCGGTGCAGGTCAGGGTCCTGGGATCAAGCCGAGCCGCACTTCGAGCCCCACATCAGGCTCTCTGCCTCCCCCCTCCCTCTCTGCCTGACTCTCTGCCTACTTGTGATCACTGTCTGTCAAATAAATAAATAAAATCTTTAAAAAAAAAAAAGAATCCATACCAATTCGTTTACATATCTTGATGGCTACTTCAGGTTACATGAGTGGAATAGTTGTGAGAGAGCATACGTGGCACACCAGTCATTTCGAACTGTTGCACAGCGCACCACAAATTGCTATGACCATGCTTTTAAAGCACAGGACAGGGTGGACTAGGTATTTCAAATTAGATAGAAAAGCACTGTGTTCATTATAACACTATACTAAAGAATATAATATACTTGGACATGACCAAAAGTACTAGCTTTCCAGTGCTGTGTAACAATTTAGCAAAAACTTCAAGGCTTATAGCAATACACACTTAACTAGTTCACAGTTTTCATGGATCAGAAGTCTGGGCACAGCTCAACTGAGTCATTTGCTCAGGGCTTCATGGCTTCGTTCAAGGTATCAGCGAGGCTGCATTCTCATCTGGAGGCTAAAGTAGGAAAGAATTCTCTTCCAAGCCCTTTCAGATTATGGGCAGAATTCACATTTTGACCCTGTAACAGTAGGGGCCCCTGTTTTGCTGGCTCTGGGATGGATGCTACCCTCAGGTCCTACACAACACCTACAGGTCCTAGAAGGTGCCTATAGTTCTGTGCCATGTAGGCTTCTCCGACATAGGCACTTACTTCAAGTCCCCCAAAAGAATCTAACTCCAATTTTCTACGAATGAGTTTTATATAAGGTAATATAACTTTCTCTCCTACCTAAGTTCCAATCTTTGTACCCTGCTCTAATACAACAGTTGTGTCAGGTCTGGGGACCCTCACTACATGATTCCAGAACTCTTTAATGCTACCTGACTATGGAGGATAATAAAAAAAGAGGTCTTGGAATACCAACTAGTAGCAAAGACTTGGGCAAGGATTAATATGACTATCCTTATTTTAATAATTATAAAATAGGATTAGACTAGGAGATTTCTAAGGATGCCCTTATATTACGCACAGTATTAAAATTGCCTGTTGAATTTGATGATGACAACTCATATATTACTTCACGATCTCTGAACCTAGTACACTACTGGGCATGTAGGGCAGTCAATAGATATTATAGATTAATAAATGAGTTATTTCTATCTCTAAACATTTCCAGGTTTTAGGTGTATAATTTCTACTTAGAGCCCCCCCAGCAACTTATCACCAGACCCCCTAACATCAGGCTCTTAGTTTATCTGAAAGACCTCAGTGAGGATTATATGCATATGCCAACAAGTCTGCTACCCGTGCTCCCAAGAATGTTCTGGATGAGATGGCATTCCCTTGCCTGAGTTACTCTGTTAATACTGTCTGCATTTCTCTCTTCTGTAGTGATTCATCCTAGCACCAAAGAAAAATCAGTTCTGAAAACCGAAGATATTCTTTCAGCTCTACCTAACACCAATAGACCATGAGTCACAAATCCAAATGCCCACAACAAGTAAGGCAGGTAATATGTATGAGTGAATCAAGCAGAGACTAAGACCATAAGGAATACTAGGGACTACAGCAAACTAGAAAGCAATACTCCACTTGAAAGGGGCAGTTATTACTCAGCTGTAAATATTATCAGTGCCATTGAGGAATCTAGACATAACAATTTTTCCAGAAAATGCAGAAGCCATGTGTGTGTGTGTGTGTGTGTGTGTGAGAGAGAGAGAGAGAGAGAAACCTCTGTAGTTGGTATTTGCTGAGCACTTACTACACTAAGTATTTTAAATAGATTAATTCATAAATTCTCAAAACTGTTTTACCAACAAGGAAACTAAATTTTAAAGAAATCACACGGCACGACCAGCATCATGAAGTTAGTAACTGATACGGTGAGAAATGATTAAAAAAAGGAGAATTCCTGAGTTCATATTCTTACCCACTTTACTTTCTCATGTTGTCCTTGCTAACTGTCTGATCTCTCAAAATACAGACCATTCCCTTCTAGCTGGATCTGCAGCCTGGGACTTCCTTCCGCCTTTTGCCAGCCTATATTCTCAGTATTCTATAACACCTCAATACTGGCCAATCCTAATCTGAACCAAACTGGGCAGGGCGGGGGGGGGGGGGGTACCCACCACTCAACAAGCCCCATTCATGTACACAGGGCTCCAAGACATTTCTGAACAAAAAGGTCATACACACACATAGAACAGAAGAAAAAAATCATTAACCTGCAAAATTGTAACATGGTGTCTATGATATATATATACCTTTCTGTTTAAATATCCTATTTTTTAAGAGTTAACAACTGTAACTATGTATATTCTTACCAGTAACACTTGGAGACATGAAATATTAATAAACTTATGGAAGATGGGAAAAAACGCATATACTACAGGTGAAAGAGCGAAGGAAGCAAAATCCCAAACTAAGTGCCAGAAAATACAACAGGTAAGTAAAGAAGTGATCTGCCCGACTAGAAGTCCACAAAGGCTTCCTAAAGGAAGGTCAAATAGTGAGCCCGAAAGAAGAAGGGATGGGAGGCAGGGGTAAAATGGGAGAACGGGAAAACTGTTACTAACTACAATTAACTATCTCCTACATAAAACAAAACAAAGCAAAACAAAATAAGAACAGACCTCTAAAGAAGCCAAAGGAGAGTCCAAAGGAGAACATGGGGAAGGGAAAATTATACTCTGGCATCACAGAATGAAACCTATCCCCATCTGGCATTCTGAAGAACTCTTTGCTTACAGACTGGTGCCCTGAGTACTCATTCTAATGTGGAAACTCATAGTCAATAAGCACCATCGTGTATACATGACACCAAGAGACTAATGAACCGACAATTCAGAATTACTACATTTGGGAAGAAAGCTAATTATATGAAAGAAAAATACAAACAAAAAAAGCAAGTAAAAAATCTGGAAAAGGAGATCACCCACACAAAAGAAGAGGAAAGACTACCAAAAATAGTAACAACTAGATCCGGGGAGGCTTTTGAGAAGAACAGTAATATAGAGGGAGAATGACAAAATAATGCTACATTAAATGGAATAAGCAAAGATCAAGTGGGGAAACAATCTTAATATACAAAACAAAAATAAGAAAACAAATAAAGGAAAACACACAGGATGAAGCAATCAAACACCTCCAACTTCAAATTAATAATTTCTTTTTTTTTTAAGATTTTTATTTATTTATCTGACAGACAGAAATCACAAGTAGGCAGAGAGGCAGGCAGAGAGAGGAGGAAACAGTCTCCCCACCGAGCACAGAGTGCGATGCAGGGCTCGATCCCAGGACCCCAAGATCATGACCTGAGCCGAAGGCAGAGGCTTAACCCCCTGAGCCACCCAGACGCCCCTCAAATTAATAATTTCAACAAATGCAAAGGACAGAGAAAATTAAGAAAAGTTTTCAAATAAAATTTTCCTGAACTAGAGCAAAAAGGGCCCAAAGAACACTAATCAGGAAGGATACCCTGCGTTTATGGCACCGTTATTTCTTTAAAACAGTCAAATTATGGAAGTAGCCCAAGTGTCTATCAATAGATCAAAGGGTAAAGAAGATATGGTATATGTATTCAATGGAATGTTATTCATCCATAAAAAAATAAAATCTTGTCATTTGCAATAACACAGATGAAGCAAGAAAGTTTAAGCTAGGTAAAATAAGTCAGAGAAAGACAAATAACAGGATGTCACTCATATGTGGAATTTAATAAACAAAACAAACTAACAAAAGGAAAAAAAGAACAAGAAGGAGACAAAGTAAGGAACAGATTCTTAACTCTGGCAAACTGATAGTTACCAGCAGGAGGGGGTGTGAGGATGAGTGAAATAGGTAAACTAGGTGATGGGGAAGAAAGAGTAAACTTACCACGATGAGCATTGAGTAAAGTACAGAATTGCTGAATCACTATATTGTATACCTGAAACTAATATAAAACTGTAGGTTAGGGAACCTGGGTGGCTCAGTGGGTTAAAGCCTCTGCTTTCGGCTCAGGTCATGATCCCAGGGTCCTGGGATCGAGTCCCACATCGGGCTCTCTGCTCAGCAGGGAGCCTGCTTCCTCCTCTCTCTCTGCCTGCCTCTCTGCCTACTTGTGATCTCCGTCAAATAAATAAATAAAAAAAATCAAAAAAAAAAAAAAAAAAACTGTAGGTTAATTTATTGAAATAACAATAAAAAAACAATAAAAAATTTTTAATCCTAGCATACTACTTGGTTCTCCAGCATGTTGTAACAATGCAAGCATGGTTCATTGATTTTCAGGTTTTAGAATCAACCCTGCCCCAAAAATGCAAGATAAATGTTACAGAAGAGAATATAAATTGTCCAACCTTGATACAATTGACAAATGCTCAGCGGTTAAGTAGAAGTGGTAAAAGAAACAAGAGAAATAAGAGTATCTGCACCTTACAAAATGTGGAGTAAAGAGATAAATGCGGAGAAAAAAAAAAAAGAGAGAGAGAGAATGTAAAATTGCTAGGACAAAACAGAGATGTAAAAATGTTATTTAAAGTGTCAAAGGTAAGCAATAGAGGAAGTAAAAATAGTGACTTTCCAAAAATTTAAAGACAGAAGGGTAACTGGAAATGTGTAGGCTAAAATTTCATCACTGTTAGTAGAAAATTCTAAGAAAATGCATCTGCCCCCCCCCCCAAAAAAAGACAATTTTGCTTCTTCCGTTCTAATTTGAATACCTTTTATTGATTTTTCTTGTCTGACTACTGTGGCTAGGACTTCCAGTACTATGTAGAAGACAAGTGGTGAGACAGGGCATCCTTGTCTTGTTTTTGATCTTAGAGGAAAAGCTTTCAGCCTTTCACCACTGAATATGATGTTACCTATGGGCTTGTCACACATGGCTTTATTATGTTGAGGCACTTTCTTCTATACATAATTTCTCAAGACTTTTATCATGAACAGATGTTGAATTTTGTCAAAGGCTTTTTCTGAATCTATTATGGTGCTCATATAATTTTTATCCTTTATTTGGTTAATGTGCTGTATTACATTTATTGATTAGCAAATGTTGAAGGATCCTTGCATTCCAGGCTTAAATCCCACTTGATCATGGCATATGACCCTTTAAATGTTCCAGTAAATTAAGTTTGCTAGTATTGTGTTGAGGATTTTTGCATTTATATTTATTAGGGATATTGGTCTGTAATATTTTTTTCTTATAGTGTCCTTATCTGCCTTTGGCATCACAGTAGTACTGCCTTCGTGAAATGACTTTAGGAGTATTACTCCCTCTTCGGTTTTTGGAAGAGTTTCAGAAGAACTGATATTCATTCCTCTTTAGGTGTTTAGTAGAATTCACCAGTAAAGCCATCGGGTCCTGTTATTTTGTGGTTGTTGTTGTGTTGGGAGATTTTTTATTGCTAATTCAATCTCCTTAGTAATTACAAGTCTATTAAGATTTTCTATTTCTTCCCGAATCAAACTTGGTAGGTTGTTTGTTTCTATTACTTTATTTATTCAGATTACACAATTTTTTGGCAATAATTGCCTACAAGAGTCTCTTATGAGCTTTTGTATTCCTGCAGCATTAGCTGCAGTATCTCCTCTTTTATTTCTAATTTTGAGTCTTCTCTTTTTTTCTTAGCCTAGCTAAAACTTTATCAATTTTATCCTTAAAAGAACAACCCTTCATTTTGCGATCTTTTCTGTTGTTCTTCTAGTTTCTATTTCACTTAGCTCTGCTCTGATCTCACTATTTCCTTCTTTCTGCTAACTTTGAACTTAGTTTTTTCTTCTTCTAGTTCTTTTTCTTTTACCTTGAACTATAAACTTTAGGTTCCTTTATATGAGGTCTTTATTCTTTTTTTTTTTTTAAGATTTTATTTATTTATTCATGAGAGAGAGGGAGAGAGGCAGAGGGAGAAGCAGACTCTGCACTGAGCAAGGAGCCCAACACAGCACTCAATCCCAGGACCTTGGGATCATAACCTGAGCGGAGGGCAATGCTTAACCATCTGAGCCACTCAGGCTCACCTTTCTTTATTCTTAATATAGGCTCTTATCACTATAAATTTCTCTCTAAGAAGTATATTTGTTATGTTCCATTAGTTTTGGTATGCTGTATGTCCGACAATTCTACCAAAAACTGTTAGCTATAATAAACAAATTTAGCAAAGTTACAGGACACAAAAATCGACATACAAAAATCATTGAACTTCCATATACTAACAATGAATGCTCTGAAAAAGAAATTATAAAAGCAATCCCATTTACAATAGGATCGAAAAGAATTAAATACTTAGAAATAAATTTAACCAAGGAGATGAAAGACCTATACACTGAAACATGTAAGACACTAATGAAAAATACTGAAGAGGCACAAATACAACAAAGATAGCCGATGTTCTTAAATTGGTAGAATTAGTATTGTTATAATGATTAAATAACCCAAAGTGATCTATGTATTCAACACAATCCTTATCAAAAATCCAAGGGCTGGGAACCTGGGTGGCTCAGTGGGTTAAAGCCTCTGCTTTCGGCTCGGGTCATGATCCCAGAGTCCTGGGATCGAGTCCCGCATCGGGCTCTCTGCTCGACGGGGAGCCTGCTTCCTCCTCTCTCTCTGCCTGCCTCTCTGCCTACTTGTGATCTCTGTCTGTCAAATAAATAAATAAAATCTTTACCAAAAAAAAAAAAAAAAATCCAAGGCTTTTCTTACAGACAGAAAAAAACAATGCTAAAATTCACAGAGAACCACAAAAGACTCCAAATACCAAACCAATCCTAAGGAAGAACAAGGCTGAAGGCATCACACTTCCTGACTTCAATCTATATTATACAACTCCAGTAATCAAAACAACATGGTATTGGCATTTAAAAAATAAAAAATAAAAAAAAAAGGACACATAAATCAATAGAACAAGATAGAGAACCCAGAAATCAATCCATACATATATGGCCAACGAATCTTTGACAAAAATGGGGAAAACAAAAAATGGGGAAAGGATGGTCTTTTCAATAAATGGTGTTGGGACAACTAGACATCCACATGCAAAAGAATGAAACTGGACCCCTATCTCATTCACAAAAACTAACCCATAATGGGCCAAAGACTTAAATACAATACCTGAAACCAGAACCTCTAGGAGAAAACATAGAAAAAAATCTTCCTGACACTGGTCTTGGGAATGAATGTTGTGAATATGATACCAAAAACATAGATAACTAAAGTAAAATGAACCGGTAGGACTACTTCAAACTAAAAGTCTTCTGTAGCAAAAGAAAACCTCCAATGAAATAAAATAGCAACCTATGGAATGAGAAAAAGTATTTGCAAATCATATGTCTGATAAGGAGTTAATGTCTAAAATATATATGGAACCCATACAACTCAATAGTAAATAATGTGATTAAGAAATAGGCAATGACCCAAATGTTTATAGCAGCAATGTCTACAATAGCCAAACTATGGAAAGAACCTAGATGTCCATCAACATATGAATGAATAAAGAAGAACTGGTATATATACACAATGGAATACTATGCAGCCATCAAAAGAAATGAAATCTTGCCATTTGCAATGACGTGGATGGAACTAGAGGGTATCATGCTGAGTGAAATAAGTCAATCAGAGAAAGACAATTATCATATTATCTCCATGAGGTGAGGAATCTGAGAGGCAGAGTGGGGGGTAGGGAAGGAAAAAAATGAAACAAGATGGGATCGGGAAGGAGACAAACCGTAAGAAACTCTTAATCTCATAAAACAAACAGAGGTTTGCTTGAGGGGGTGGGGGGGTAGGAACAGGGTGGCTGGGTTATGTACATTGGGGAGGGTATGTGATACAGGAGTGCTGTGAAGTGTATAAGCCTGATGATTCACAGACCTGTACCCCTGGGGCAAATAATACATTATATGTTAATAAAAATAATTAAAAACAAAAACAAAACAAAAAAGAAACTGAATTTGTAGATAAAAAAGCCCAGATGGCTTCTCTGGTGAATTCCACCAAACACTTAAGTAAGAAATAATACTCACTCTACCCAAATTTTTCTAAAAAATTAAAGAGAATTACTTCCCAACTCAAAAAAAATAAAAAAGAAAAAGAAATAGGCAATGATCTGAATAGCCATTTCTCCAAAAAAGATATACTAACAGGTATACAAAAAAGGTGTTCGACATCACTAGTTATCATGCAAGTGCAAATCAAAAACACAATGAGATTATTACTTTATACCTGTTAGAATAGTTATCAACAAGGTAAGAATTAACAAATGTTGGCAAGGATATGGAGAAAAGCAAACCCTTGTGTACTGTTAATGGGAATATAAATTAATATAGTCATTATGGAAAATAGTAGAGAGGTTCCTCAAAAAATCAAAAATAGAAGTACCATATGATCCAGTAATCCTGCTTCTGGGTATATATCCAAAGGAAACTGAAATAAGTATCTCAGAGAGATATCTGCACTGCCATGCTCATGGAAGCACTATTTCCTAATACCCAAGATATGGAAACAAACTGTGTCTGTCACACATGAATGGAAAAAGAAAACGGGCTATATTCAACGGAACATTATTCAGCCATAAAAAAGGAAGTAAGTTCTGCCACTGGGACACCACAGATGAACCTCTAGAGCATTATACTAAGTGAAATACACTAGACAGAAAGACAAATACTACAGGGAACTGCTAATTTGTAGAATCTAAAAACAACAAAAACAAAAAAGTCCAACTCATAGAAACAGAGTAGAATGGTGGATGCCAGGCACCAAGAGAAATGGAGAGAAGTAGGTCAAAGGGCAAACTTTCAGTTATAAGATCAGTAAGTTCTGAGGACCTATTGTACAGCAGGGTGACTACAGTTAATAATATTGTATATATTTTAATAATACCATATTGTATATTTAAAATTTGCTTCGAGTAGATAACTGTCCTTACCAACCATCCAAAAAAAAAAAAAAATTTAATTATGTAATGGATTTGTTAATTAACTTGATTGCGATAATCATTTTACAATGTACACAAAACATCATATTGTATACTTTACATAAAATTTTGTCAATTATGCCTCAGTAAAGCTAGAAAAAAATAAAATTAAAATTAGAAAAAAATTTTTTAATTTGACATAGGGGGCACCCAGGTGGGTCAGTTGGTTGAGCGTCCAACTCTTGATTTAGCTCAGGTCTTGATCCCTCAGTAGTGAGTTCAAGCCCTGCATGCACTGAGCTTCACGCTGGGCATGAAGCCTATTTACAATAAAATAATTTGAGATAGAATCAAAGAGAATAGTATATGCATATTATTTTTAATTATAGAAATAACTGCCTAAAGCATTTAAAACACTAAAATGCATTTAAAGCATTAAAAAAACATTTAAAGCATTAAAATGATAGGCTTTTAATTCTTCCTCAAGGGTTAAAAAAAGTGGTTTTATCTACTAAAAAAATTCAAATACTAGAGATATGAGGAAGACACTATTTATTTATACATCTTTCTCTTATTTTAAAATTCTAGCATGCAGTCATTAATTTAATAAAAATATTAATTCTAACATGAATAAATAGATTTAGTCCTAAAATAACTTAAAAACACTGTCAAAACCTAATAAGAATATTTCAAGTTATTGAAAAGTAAAGTAGTAAGTGCCTCTACAAATCATATTTTTTGTTTTGGTTTGGTTTGCTTTTACTTTGAATGAAAACAGAGTCCACTAGTACTGGAACTCTTAACCTGAAATCTATGGACCTCCTGAGCATTTTCTTAAGACAGAATCCATAACTTTCAACAGATTGTAAGATTATATGACCCTAAAAAAGTTAAGAACCACTGAATAGTGTATCATTTTCTCACTAAATTATAGATGCATTTTTAGAAACAATTTATCCTAAAAACTAACATCTGTACTTTATTTAAAAGCCAGCCTTGTTAGAAAAAAGTTTTAGGGCAGTTTACAATACACACACTACAAACCAACTGAGAAAATTTTCAAGTTAGGAAATCAGGCAAGCAGCTAGGTTATGCTAGAAATATAACTATGTAATACTAAATACAAAATGGATACCACACAGTTCAGTACCCATACTTAACAAATTTATTTTTCTGATTTCTAATAGTCAAGCAAAAACAGAAATATAAGCAGATACAAAATTCAGAATGTCCATTAAAGTCACCCCAGTTGCTAAAAGCCCACAAATAATCATAGTACTATTCTACCTACAGATACAGTAATATTAGTAAAAAAAATTTCTCTCAGAAGTTTAAATTTAAAAACTACAAGGAAGAAAATGGAGAAACACAACATGAAAACTTAAAAATCTGGCATCCGGAGAAATAAAAACTACTCAGAACAAGTATCATACAAATATGCCTAGCATACACCTTCTGATAAGGCAAATTAAATAATGATCCATATGGCCTAAGGATTTTTTTTTTTTTTTTGCCTACGGATATTTTAACTTTTATTTAAAAGATACTACCCTTTTAACTGAAACCCTAAACTATCTATAACCAGAAGAATGGACATGAATTTAGTTAACGCGCATGAAGCTACATGAATGCACATAAACAGTAACAAAATATTTACAAATTATGTTTGATTCTATCACTATTCTCAGCATACTGACTTAAATACCTACATTTAAAAGACATAATTTATTAAAGGGATGTATATTAAAATTATTCTCAAGAACTGATAAACAAATACAAATAATCAATTGTTTTGCTTTTATGAACAAATACAATTTTGCTGTAACATCCACCAAGAAAGATTAAAAAAAAAAGACCTGCTAAACACAGAAAACATCACACATAATCTGATTAGATGAACAGAAATGTAGGCTACTGGCATACTCCTAATTTGATGATCAATGATGAATCTTCAAAACATAAAACAGAAAATCAGATTCTCTAATCTTCATGGGTCAATAATTTAATACATTACAGAGCCAACTGGCCTTCTTTAGATTGCAACTACATAAAACAGAGTAAGTAGTCTGAGAACTATCAGTATAGTGTGTTCTACCTCATAAAAAAACACCCAGAGCTAGCAAAAGCTTTCAAATATTAATGAGCCATTCTAAATTTTTTAAAATGCTTATTAATACTCCATCTAGCTTCTAAAATATTGCTGCAATACATATAGAACTGTTCCATGTATCTGTAATATTAAGTATGAAATATCCTGTGGTCATCTTTTCATGTTCAACATGTCTGTCAGTGTTTTTTGCAAATACAAAATTAGAAATAATGGAAATTTTAAAATAAATTGTTTTTCACGTTACTTGTCACAGCATTGATTTCTCAATGCTTTAAAACTTAAATGAAAAAGTCCATATTTAGTATATGAAATGACCCATTCAGCACTTCAAATGCCTTATTCAGTCTCTAAAAATTACATTACAATACATGTCTCCAGGCTTCTCCAAAATTTAAATGAGTAAGGATATTTGCGATGTGATGGCTAGCCGGCACATCACATGCTTCTATTAGCAGCAAGTGTCCCAGTTACTGGTTTCTGGCATGAGCTCAACTGTGGTTGTCTAAGAAAAGACTAAACACTTATTTTTAAAAGCTAAATCATTAACTGTAATGTCAAAAATGGAGATTAATTTCTGTAATTACATACTACAGAAACTTATTTTGTCTCTGAAAACATTTAGTAACTATCATCAACAACACTACAGTTTTGAAACCTGACTTCAGTGATGCCCCCTGTATATTCCTCTCAAGATCCAGGAAACTCTAGTCTAAAAATTGCCCCCAGTTCTATTAGAACAGGGTTTCCCAAAGTGTGGATCATAACCCTAAATCAGTGGGTTGTTCAACTAATATAAGAAGTCTTGAGCAGCACTTTTTAAAATGAAATAGTATTATACAAAAAAGAAAATGGAATACACATAGGTTATAAAGATAGTTTTGTTCAGTGAGATTTTGTTTTTCTTCTTTTTATCAATGTGTATGTATCCACCAGTCACAATGGAAAACAGATCTTTACAGGTTGTGATAAACAGATTTCTATGAGTTATGGTCAGAGAAGATTTCTAAGTTTGAAAGCTGTAGTAAATATGTAACAGCACAGGAGTATCAAACCACACTAGGTTATAATCAGTTATAAGTGAGTCAAATTTTAAAGAGAAATTTTATTAAAGTCTAAATTTTCTTAATATACATAAACATTACTGAATATCTAATTCAGTAAATTTTCTATCTAGGTCTGACTCTTTTCTAGTAACTAGGGTATGACTATATCATAGGTCTTCAAAATATATTTTGTGCCTCCTCTCTTCATTTTCACAGGTGAACTTATACTCTCATTGGTAATACCCCTAATCATAGCTAAGGAGTCTCAATGGTTGGAACAGGAAGGAAGTTTAATTTGAAAATGTCCAGCCCCCTAAACATTTATTACATGTGCAGCCAGAGAAGTATATGTTACCCTCATCTCCTGCCCCTTTAAGCATCATGGGAATGAAAAATCAAGGAGAGGTCACAGTATATTTCTATTAATGAAAAATTCACAAGATCAATCTCTATGAGCAGGTCACCTCACTGTAAAATTGCAAACATGGTTGTAAATCCCAATCACAGGAACAGTATTAAATTTAAACTCAAAGCCGTCAAGGAAAAGTCATGTTCTGTTTTGAGGGACACACTTTCATTCAACAAATACTTACTGAATATCTACGCTGTACCAAGCACAATCCAAGGATCTGGGGATATAGCAATGAACTTGTCCCAGAACAGGTCTCACCATGCCCTTTTAAGTCTATCTACTTCATGAATCCCATGGCACAGTAGTATACTTTTTATATCGATTAAAAAGGATATCCTTCTGTATCCGAGCAAAACTAAAAACAGTTGGTTCCCAGGAGTTATGTTCTATAAAGCTGCAGCAAACTCTGAAACAAGAACAATGGACCAATGCTCCTAGGGAAGATAAAGGGTTCAGTTCCTGCAAGCCTCTGGTCACAACATTGTCAGCAAACGATTAATATACAACCTTGTTCACAAATGTTTCTGTGTAAAGATGCCTTATTTTAATAGATCTTGTTGAGTCATTAACATTGAACTCGGAGCCAACAGCACTAAAATTCACACCTGAACTAATAAGCCCATGTAACACACATTTTCTCAAGAAAGCATATCACACAGGCTTTTTGAGTATAGGGAACACTAGGCAGTACTTCCATACTACATTTGGGGGTCATTTTAAACAGCAAAATCACCCCCCAAAAAGCATTAAATAGGCCCCAAAAACCAAAACAAAAAGGCAGAGCATCACTTTGTTCAGTTTTGGGTGGGAACATGTATGTCGGATAATTCAAATTTTTTGCCACTCTGCACATGTACATGTACATATCATGAGTGCCTGGGAAAGCACCAAGAATGTTGATCTGGGGGCTACAAATAAATTTCAGCAAGCACAGAAATCTGCAAATATAGAGTCTGTTAATAATGAGGATCAACCCTAATTGATGAGGGGAATTTCCTCTCTTTAAACATATTCCCATCTAATAAGTAAAAAATGACAGAATTCAAGTATCGTCATTATGCAACTCCTATAATGGAAGTAGGTAAGTATCACTCGCTGTTAACGTCACCAAAAAAAAAAAAAAAAAAAAAAAAAAAGAACCTTTGAGCTTCCTGATGGAAGAAAAAAAAATTTAAGTGAACCTGATGAAACCTCTACATTTTACAACCAATTTACAGGAAAGACAAGGCACAATGCTTTTACTTCTCAAACTTAAGATAGCCCATTTATTTTATCTGATGTCCTGAAGGGCAGGAATAGTTTATTCAATTCTATCTCCCCATTATCTATTATAATACATAATACATAGCAGACATTTATTAAATGTTTGTTGAATAAATGAGTAAATGAATGAATGAGTGAACAGACAATCTACCTCTCAGAAGTTTAGGAATGTTAATTTATAAGATCATGTCTTTTTCAAGGAAAGAAGAAAAGAAAAGGTATGGACAGGCAGGCAATTTACAGCTCAAAGTGGGGTAACACCTCAGGAATCAAAGGTCATTTATACTGTAGTTTCTAATCTCCAAAACGTAGCAATGAACCAGAAGGAAAAAAATGAATGTACTAAAAGAGGTTACAAAATGCATATTTTGCTCATTGAACAAAAAGAGCCCCTAAACTATATTTTACTTTGATCTTAAAATAATTCTAGTAAGTTTATTATTAGAAAATCAAACATAGCAGGAACAACTGAAGTGACTAGTAAAAATGTGTCAGAAAACAAAGACAACCTTATACACCTTGATAAATTCAGACAATCTATGCATCACAGGACACTTTGTAACTGATATGCAGAATGAGAACCCTGACTCAGCAGATCTGAACATGTTTAGAAAACACTGAGTAGTGATCACTTTAAAAAAAATACTAAAATAAAAAACTTTAGTATAAATTCAGTCTTCTAATTTATCTAACAGGTTACTGACTGATAAAACCAGATAAATGAAAAAGTACTTCAGAAAAATCAGTAGCTGCTTCATACATAGTTCTCCTAATGAAATTCTATTTTTCGTTTTAACTACAGGGCTAATTTCTAAATTTGTAAAAATATATACAATCATCGAGTGTAGGCAAAGGTCACAAAATTAAAAGGTTCACTCAAGAGTATCGACATCTGGGCGCCTGGGTGGCTCAGTCGGTTAAGCAGCTGCCTTCGGCTCAGGTCATGATACCAGCGTCCTGGGATCGAGTCCCACATTGGGCTTCTTGTTCCGCGGGGGCCTGCTTCTCCCTCTGCCTCTGCCTGCCTGTACTCTATCTCTCTGACAAATAAGTAAATAAAATCTTTAAAAAAAAAAAAAGAGTATCGACATCTGAGGGACACCTGGCTGGCTCAGGCGGTTAAGTGTCGGCTCAGGTCATGATCCCAGGTTTCTGGGATGGAGCCCCACATGGGGGAGGGGGTCCTTACTCAGTGGGGAGCCTGCTTCTCCTTCTACCCCTCCCCCTGCTGCTCTCTCTCTCTCTCTTTCTCTCTCTCTTTCTCTTTGACAAGTAAATAAAACCTTTAACAAAAAAAGAGTATCAACTTTTGATAATTTTACTTAGGAAGCTAATATTGTCAATTCTCATCATAGAAAGAACTTAATATTGTAACTGACAATAAATCATAGATAACCAAGTTAATTTCTACAAAATTCTATAATGAAATGTGCAACAGGTGATAGAAAAGCTTAAACTATCACTTCTCCAGACTAAGGATTTCTTTCTGCCTGGACCAAACCATAAGAATCTTTCTCCAAATAAGTGCTGTAGCCAGAAGACAGAGACACAGAATTAAGACACTTTAAGTCCCAATATGGCACCAGGGTTAAAGCCTAGTTTTTCTTTTCTTTTCTTACTTTTTTTTTTTTAAAGATTTATTTATTTGAGAAAGAGACAAAGTATGGCAGAGGGGCAGAGAGAAAGGGAGAATCTCAAGCAGACTCCACGCTGAGTGCAGAACCCAACTGATGGGGGTATCGATCTCACAACCCTGAGATCAGGACCTAAACCAAAACCAAGAGTCAGAAGCTTAACAGACTACACCACCCAGGTGCCTCACGCCTGGTTTTTCTTACAGAGATCAGGGCTGGCTCATCTAAGCCAGAAAGAAAAGCTCTAAAACATCATGAAGATTGCATTCCCTAAAAACTGAGGTTTCCCTAAATCACTACCTATCTGATAGGTCTACAGCAATGAAAATATCATGTTCAGGCTGAATATTATTGTCATGGTATTTTGGTATGCAATCAAATTAACAAGCTAATTATTAAAAAGTAATTCAATTCAGCAAATTCAGGAATTGCTTATTACTAGAACTCTTCGACATTACTGGTGGGACTACAAAACGGTATACAGCTGCTCAGGAGATGTTTGGCAGCTTCTCATAAAGTTAAACATACACTTATCATATGACCAATAATTCCAATCCTAGGAACTTAGCAAGTCAAATGAAATTTTCAATTCACCAAAAAGAAAAAAAAAAAACAAAACCTGCATACACATATGTTCAGGGCAGCTTTATTCCTAACTGCCAAAAACTGGAAATAAATGCTTCAAATGGTGAATGGATAAACATGCCCAGGTACATCCATATAATGGAACAGTGCTCAGGAGCAAAAAGAAATGACTGACACATGCTTCACCATGACTGAATCTCAAATACCCTATGCAAAGGGGAAGGAGCTAGATTCAAAAGGCTGCATACCACACAATTCCATTAATATGCTATTCTGAAAAAGGCAAAAGTACAGAAACTGAGAACAGATCAGGGGTTACTAGGGGCTGGGAGTGGGAGAAGGGGTTTACTACAAAGGGGCAGAAGGAGGGAAATATTTGGACCTAACGGAATTGTTCTCTGCACTGATAGTAGGGGGGAGTGAACTTTAGTGTGCAAAAATGTAAAAACAGGAAAAAGAAAAAAACTTTATCTAATATTTTAAAAAAAAAACCTTGCAACAAAATCATAATTAAGTGAAATGTTCCAAAAATTGAATACTTCCTTTAAATTTTCTGGCTAGCCCATAAATGCCTTTAATTTCAACTCCTACCATTTAAAAAAAGAAAACCTTTGGGGCGCCTGGGTGGCTCAGTGGGTTAAAGCCTCTGCCTCCGGCTCAGGTAATGATCTCAGGGTCCTGGGATCGAGCCCCGCATCGGGCTCTCTGCTCAGCGGGGAGCCTGCTTCCTCCTCTCCCTCTCTGCCTGCCTCTCTGCCTACTTGTGATCTCTGCCTGTCAAATGAATAAATAAAAAAAAAATCTTTAAAAAAAATAAAAAATAAAAAATAAAAAAAGAAAACCTTTCTATAAAGTATTTCTCGGGGTGCCTGGGTGGCTCAGTGGGTTAAGCCTCTGCCTTCAACTCAGGTCATGATCTCAGGGTCCTGGGATCGAGCCCCGCATCGGGATCTCTGCTCAGCAGGGAGCCTGCTTTCCCCTCTCTCTCTGCCTGCCTCTCTGCCTACTTGTGATCTCTCTCTCTGTCAAATAAATAAATAAAATCTTAAAAGAAAAAAAAAAAAGTATTTCTCTACTTTTAAGCCTAAGTAGCTATGTCAGATGCTTGTGTTTATTAGGATATTTAAAGTAGGGCCAATTTATTTGTGTGAGATATCTCATACAATAATAAAGATGCCCTCTAAATTGGTTTGGAGTGAGCACAGTGCCTCAGGAGGTATTTAATCAAGGTTCCTCCATGTTAATTCTCCCTAATAAAAAAGATGAAATGATTAATCCATTCATTCAACAAACAAGTAATCACGAGAGTCCTATCATGTGCCAAATACAGGAAATGAAATGGCACACAAGACAATCAATCCCTGACATCACACAGCATAAACAAACAATAATGTAAGTATGATATGTACAAGAGAGTTACAGCACTTTCCGAGCACATAGCAAATGCACATAACCTAACTGTGTAAGCTCGAAATCTTCCATTAGTAACTACACTGTAAAATATCTATCATCTTGGTGAATTCAAAAACACAACAGAAAAAGCATGCACAACCGTGCTCACCACCCCATCACCCCCTCAGTGTTTAGGGAGGGAAACAAAGCAAAACACTACATACACAGAACACTATCAAGCAGTACAATATTCATTACCCTATAATAAGGTCCTCTTCAGGGAAATTCCAAAATATGCAGATTTATTTGTCACCTTTCCCACCAGCAGGGCATTTTTTTCCTGATTCAGAATACCATACACAATCCTGAACTTATCTTGTTAAGAAATATGATTTTAAAAGAGGGGAGGGTGGAGTAATAAAGAAAAGGAGAGAAAAGAAAAAAAAACCAGAAAAGATGGTCAGGGAGGGGGGGAAAAAAAAAGCCAGTTAAGTATATAGATTTTTGCAGTGAAGTCTTAAAAACAAATTAAGGAAGTTTAAGGAAACTAAAACAGAGGCATTACAACCACACCTCTGCTTCTTTCTGTAATGAAAAAGGAAGCCAAGAGGACTGCCTGCAGGTGCTTTGGTATGAAGTTACCATGTGCAGAGGTAAAATTATATAACCCCAAGGACTAAACAGAGTGTGTGATGAATACTCGGCTACACCAGTTACCCGAAACATTTTCCATCCCAAGCATCCTAATTACACAATGCTGCTGGGACCACACTGGGGCCCACAGGACCGGGGTTAATAACTTAGTGCCAAAAAAACAGAAAAGCTTTCAACAACTGTTAAACAAACACAGATTAAAATAAAGTGCCTCTTGGTATGTATGTATTTACAAGAGAAAAAAAGCACTAGAAATTTACTAGCACCTTACTGAAACTCCATTTCAGAGGAATAAGATGCTGAGTAGTTTCAATGAAGAAACAAGAAGTAGAGGCAAATTAATGCAGTTTCCACAGGTCCCTTTCCAAAGTTCTTACAGTCAAGCATGTTCGGGAATCCTGAATTTTAGGGGATTTTGGACAAGTGATACAGTGTGTATGCACCACATAACTTGTAAAAAGGTTGTGATGACACACAGAAGTCTGGAACAGGACATTATAATCAAATTTACTATTTCTGCAGTGAAACCAACAAATCTATGAAATAAAGACACAACAGTTCAACACAAGTTTTACGAAAAAATTCAATTTATGCCAAACATACAAGAAAATATTTTTGGTTTCCAGAGCATTATGGATGTTAAAATTGTTGATAAGGAAAAAGTACCCACTGCTCAGTCACTGTGTGTGCAAAGTGTTATTGGAAGCCTTATAATCATGTGATTTTCTTGTGGAATTTTGGTGAACACAAAATAATTCTAAAAGTCTTCTCCAGGTTCACAAAGAACATGTCCTCTACAACTCCATCCACTTTAAAATTTCTTTACCACAAATTGTCCTTCTAGGGCAGTTTACAAAAGTCTAACCCTTGAAATTTACAGAGGAACTGCAAAACCCAATTTTGCCACCATGCAAACAATGTTCCTTGAATGGAATTTAACATATTAAACTCATCATAAAATGGTCTGTCGGGGCGCCTCGGTGGCTCAGTGGGTTGGGGCCTCTGCCTTCAGCTCGGTCATGATCCCAGGGTGCTGGGATCGAGCCCCACATCAGACTCTCTGCTCAGCGGGGAGCCTGCTTCCCTCTCTCTCTGCCTGCCTCTCTGCCTACTTGTGATCTCTGTCAAGTAAATAAATAAAATCTTAAAAAAAAAAAAAAAAAAGGCCTGTTCTCTTTATATCACAAAAGGCTATAACTGGTAGGGGTGTTTGTGACCTAGGAAGCTACACCAAATGTGGCAAAAAAGACGACGCTGACTTTCATAAATGACAAGATACAAAAACCACAAAACCCTTTTATCATAGTACATCTACATGTATACAATCACTGACTACATAAGTCATAGACAACATACTATATTACACAATGTACTACAGCTGAAGTAAATTATTTCCACTTAGGGGAAAACAGAGATATTTCTCATTGACAATGGTATAAAAAAGAGTAAAGCAGTACACATGCTGTTATACTAAACTATTAATGCCTCTTTCAACCTTACGTTCCAGGAAAATACAATACAATGATATTATAAATATGATAAATATAAGCTATGACTAATAAACTTTTGATTAGCAACAATTCTTGTCTTCTTATACTTTAAAGATACAACTGTTTTTATCACTTAGGTTTCTTAAGATTCTCAGAGGCATCTGAGATGATGCTTTAAATTATTCTTGATAAACGTCCCTTTAACAAATATTCAAAACTTCAACGATCCTCTAATTTTGGGGCTGTACGTAGCAAAAACTGCTAATAACCAATGAATATAGTGGCATCACTAAGGATTCTGGGTACGAAACTATGAAGAGAAGTCACTTTGTAAACCTGCTCCTCTTGCAAATGTTTCCTATACATTTGTCTCACTTTGACACCCTCATCTCAATTAAAAAGAGAACTTGAAAGTTAAGAGCTAAGAGATGTGTAAAAGGGGAAAGAGAAGAAATCAGACATTTTCAACCGTCCTACACACTGGAATCACTTATAATAACCCTAAAATATATCAGCACCCCACCCCCAGATTCAAATATCAATTATCAGGGATAGAATCCCTTTACCCATCATGTTTTTTAAGGTCCCCAAAAAATGTTAATGTGAAGTCAGGACTGAGAACCACCGGGACACATAGCCCACCTCACAAACACTTTTCTCTTATTTCTAGTCAGTGGCAGCTGGATTATCTTTAGAATTATCCCTTTTTGTTCTCATTTACTCCGTCACAGAAAAAAATTTACTAATCTTGAATTAGAAGATTTTAAACAAATGCTTTATAATAAAAGACATTTTGATTTATCTCACATTCTCATTCCCAAACCTCAGGATTTTATTTTTCATTCAGTCTTCACAAACAACTTCATCAGTACTTGGCAACTAAAATGTGTATCAACAGCGGAACATACAATAAACATACATATGACACATACTGTTATCAACCTGTAACAGATTATCAGAAAATACCCACACCCAAAGGAATGATTCTAAAGAGTTGACTACATTTGGATATTTCATGAACTATAAACTACTTTCAGAACTCAAATGTACAAAAGAATATGAGCCACAATATGCTCACATTCATATGACAGAAAAAAGAACTCAGTACATCATCTACCATTTTTTAAATGAAAATTGGTATTACAAGATTCCACATCTTTAAGATGTATACTTTTTTGATTCACATTATTTTCAGATCTCTAGAACAAAAGAATATAAAATAATACCTTAAAAATATACAATTACAAATACCAGTTTCTGAAAATGTCACTAACAACTGACATCTACTAGTTTCACCTCCAAAACAATACTAGGTTATGTTTGCACTTCAAATCAGGATTTTATTAAAAGGTCTTGTAGCCACATATTTGCACACCATAAAACTAGAAGAATACCAGGAATTTTCCCTCTTCTCTACCTATGACATTACCTACTATATTTGCCTGCCATTTGAAAGTATTCATTGCTAGAATATAAAATAAGTATTTCACAAAAACAGAAAATAGACATGACACAGACTGACTGTGAGGGAAAAAAACATTTCACTTCCCTTTTTACTAAAGGAAACTCTGACTATGACTTTGACTCTAATACAGCGGCCTCTAATACACTGCCAAGTGTACCACCTGAAGTCAAAAACATACAAGTCTTAAAAATAGGTAACACAATGAGAACTATTAAATACTCAGAAGTCCAGTACTTTCATAAAGTACACTTGTATCAAAAGGTATCATATGGCCAATTTCAACTTAAAATTTTAAGGTAAATAGTTTTCAAAAGTAAAATTCTAAAAGTAAAGACAATTACAAAGTAGCCCTGCATTCCAGGCATACTTTACCCAAGGTAATATACAAACAAAAGCAGAAGTATGTTAAAATCTAAGTTGGTAAAAACATCCTACCCCAGGATTCTCTTCTTTTCTTCCTCCTTAAAAAAAAAACTTTACTATTTTTCCTGACGGTAAATAATAATGATTAATTATAGCGGAAGATCCAAACAATATAGAGAAGTAGAAAAAGTGTAAAAATAAAAATCACCATGAATCTCGCTATTTACAAATAACTGTCTTTAACATAAATACCCTTGCAGAGGATAGACAGATCTACTCTGTATATATACCAGTGCCACAATGACAATGAGAAGAATTACAACAATTAAAATCCTGTGCGTGTGTTATACACATACACATATATATATGCATGTATCTCATTGTATATGTACAATACACACACACACACACGCATTTTTTTACATACACTACAGGTACAAAAATCTTTAATATAACAACTTTCTTGAATTTAAACATACATAAATTGTTCCAAGCACTCATTCTGCTTCTGCATTTTCATTTAAGCAGGCTGGGTTTGAGGCTACTTGTCTGTCTGTGTGTTGCTGTGCTTGAGGGAAGATTAAAAAATGTGTCAGTTTATTTGGCTTAAAAAAAAAACAAAACAAACAAAGAAACAAAAAAACAATCTCTAGCTAAAATTTTCCAAACCCTGGAAATACATACCTGTACTAACGGCAGTTGGCTGACGGCTTTACAGAACTACCTCATGGTCCCAAGCAAAACTGTAAAGCAGACAAAACTTTTCAGGGCCTCCCACCTCTTGGGTCAGAAAGAGCAGCATACTAGCAATTAGGAAAGGAGAGTCCACCCACCAGGAGTGTGCTGTGAGAATTTCACTCAACCTTCCCATGATTTGTTTTATTTCAGTTCCAAAATTCTGTGATTCTCCCATTTCCCCACTCCCCTACCAATTTCTTGCTTCTCAAGATAGGTAAAAATTATCCTTTCCTCCTATCTTACTAGGATAGTACCATGATTCAAAAAAAACCCTTCCTCTGACTGACAGATTCCCATTTCCTCAACTCACTTATCATCCTCTAAGTGTGAAGAAGAAAGAAATCTGATGAGATCAAAGGCATGCACAATTTTTGGAAAGGAGGGAGGGCAACAACTCAGAAAAACATTTAAGTAAGTTTACAGGTACGAATTTTGAATTTAAAGTTATAATGGCTTTATGAGTTTCATGGAAAAAGATATAATCTTACAACTTGAATAACTGCTTTTATTGATGCAAAGATAGTCAATAAAAAAACATTGTTTTAAGGTCCTAAAATATTCATCCCTGAGCATATTTAAGAGTGCAAAACAGAAGCAGCTTTCTAATCTTTCATCTACTACATCTGTACAACCCTTTAAAGTTCAAAGTGCATTTATATGCATTATTTATTTTCATTCTCAAAACAAGTAGATGTAGTGGTCACTATTGATTGCCTCTCTAACATCCATTTTCCCCATATTCTTCCTTCCCACAATTTTTTAAAATATCCTCCCTCCACAATGTAACTCAGGAAACCGTGACCCCATCCCCAACGGCAGGGAATATATCCTGATTAACAGAAATCAACCATGATAACCCTATTCCCCTTGTCATGACTGGTTAGGAAATACACATGACCTAATTCTGGTCAATAAAACATGAAAGGAAAAGTATGCTGGTAAGCTTGTGCAAAACATTTCCTGGCCAATGCATGTCTAGATGTGATCTTGCTACAAGCCTGAGGATGAATCCAACACAAAGAGGAGAGCAGAGCCAAAAAAATCAGAGGCAGACCAAAGCTCTGAAAAACTAGCCCTACCTCAATACTTCACAGTTCCATACCAGAAACTACTGCATTTCAGGCATTAAGATGCAGAGACACCAAGATAAATAGCAAAACCTATCCATCTCTCCTTCCCCAACCTGGACCTCCTTTCCTATAAGCTGAAAGTTTTCCTTTACACTTGAGCTCAGCTAGGCAAGACAGGAGGGCAGCTCCTGTAAGCTGCTAGACCAGCATGCTTTGAACCAAACTCAACCGCTCCTGGTACACATCAAGCGTATGGCATTTCCTCTTCCAAGGGGCAATTTCCTCTACCAATTCACTCCAGCAGTCCCTACTCTAGTTGAGGAGATGCTGGGATTCTAAGAAGGCTCCTCTCTATATAAAAGCTGAAAGGTAGAATACAAAATCAGATCAAGGACCACATAGGGAAATACGTGAAAACCACAGGTTTATCACTTGACTAGATAATTAAACAATTCATCCTAAGGTATGAATGAATACAGCAGAAATACCAGAATTTATTTCTTTTTCATAAGAGGATGCTATTAAATCAATCTCTAAGGGTATAAAATAGATGGTATTTTAGAAGCAGATACTCTCTTTAATATATAATTAACCAAGAGTTTCTAAGTTAACTAACTTAGAAAGTGGAATCATGGGGTGCCTGGGTGGGTCAGTCAGTTAAGCCTCTAACTCCTGGTTTCGGCTCAGGTTATGATCTCGGGGCTGTGAGACTGAGCCCCGAGTTGGACTCTGTGCTCAGCACTGAGTCTCCTTGAGATTTTCTCTCTCCCTCACCCTTTGCCCTCCCCCTGCTCTCTCACACTCACACTCTCTCTCTCCCTCGCTCTCTCAAATAAATTTTTAAAAACTTAAAGAAAAATAAAAAGACATGAAATGGGGTCATGAAAAAATCCACATATCTTGAACGTTTTCTTGCAACTAAAATAAAAAATGTACATTCCCAAGACAGTATGATTGGTCTACAGACCAATCTCTTCTTTCTCTTCTTTCTTGCAAAAACCACACCTATTGTACATCACCTGTGATTTCCAGTTTCTGTTTTTTAAATATGGATGGACATCTTGCAAAACTTAGGCGCAATCTTATTGCAGATTCTTTTTAGATTTTTACGGTTTAATGGGGGTTCCCCTCATGGTTTAAAGTCTTCTCACCCACACCTATTTTAACTATAATTATTTTAGCTACTCACCTGTTTTCAAAGGAGCCAGAGGTTCTTATACAAATAACTTTTTGCCTCTATACTTCACTAAATAATGTTTCATTAAACTTTAATTACAACATCAAGTACAAGTGCCATCAACAATTTGTTGACGGTAAACACAAATAATTCTTGGTAAGTATAAAATAACTAGTGGGATTAAAAATTGAAAAACAAACTAGAGAATAGCCTACTGCCATTTAATACTGCATGGCATCAAGCAGTAAATGAATGAAGAATATCAATTTTTTGAGTGGGTTGAACAGGTGAGTTAAAACAGAGTCTCCTCAAACAGGCTGTTCCCAAGAGTCTTTGCTTATTCTGCCCACCAATCAACCTTCTAACAACTCATCGTTATCTTTTAAATTTTTTTTAAGATTTTATTTATTTATTTGACAGAGAGAGATCACAAGTAGGCAGAGAGAGATGGGGGAGAAGCAGGCTCCCTGCTGAGCAGAGAACCCGATGCAGGATTTGATCCCAGGACCCTGAGACCACGATCTGGGCTGAAGGCAGAGGCTTAACCCACTGAGCCACCCAGGCACCCAACTCATGAGTATCTTAAGAAAAAGAGTAACAAAAAAAAAAAAAGAAAGAAAGAAAGAAAAAGAAAAAGAGTAACATGAGATTTTACTTACTTCCAGTGCAAGCTATAAAAAATGTGGACGTGATTTAGGCATATGTGGATATAATTCAGCTACAGACTTTCATTAAATTAAATTACAACTGTGTGATCTATTATTAGTCAAGAAAATAACCAAAGTGTGTGTCTTCTCTACGAAATACATAAACACTGCAGCATCATTGTTAAGAATTCTTTCTTATAACAAAGATGATAGGCAAGGAGTGGTAAGTGAGAATATAACCAATCACTTACTATAGTTTAAGAACAAATCACTACACACCTTCCTAAGGTCCCATAATTGGAAGAAACTCTATGGTTTAGGAAACATTTATAGTTCTAAATCCCAGCTCTGAGAAGGGAGCTAGAAAAAACATGGCTAATAGCAGCTCGAAACATGTGTATAAAACTTATCTCTCCTTATATCTCTCTCTCATTCCTTATTTTCTGAGTAACTAACGCAGAGCGTCTTCCCAAGTCACTTTACACTCATAGATAATACACACTTGATTTCTACACATTAAGAATACCAAATATGGTTCTGTCTTATAGGACATCATCACAAAAGGATACTGAGTTAGCTTTAATCACTAGAAACACACTGTCCATTGCTATGCAATCTCTACAACTAAAGAAATCAGATACCCCCAAAATTGCCATTTCCAAAAAAGTTCCATCTTGAAAAACCAACACCCCAACACATACTAACAATACTAATCAGTACTACTAAGTGCCAACCTCTCGAGAAAACACAAAAAAGGAAGAGGATGGAAGATTAGAAAAAAACAGATATTTGGTGGTTTAAGACTCTGAAATCAAGGGGGCGCCTGGGTGGCTCAGTGGGTTAAAGCCTCTGCCTTTGGCTCAGGTCATGATCCCAGGGTCCTGGGATCGAGCCCCGCGTCTGGCTCTCTGCTCAGCAGGGAGCCGGCTTCCTCCTCTCTCTCTGCCTACTTCTCTGCCTACTTGTGATCTCTGTCTGTCAAATAAATAAATAAAATCTTAAAAAAAAAAAAAAGACTGAAATCAGGAAAAAAATGACTTAAATAAGCACTGTGCTGTATCTTTAAAAGGTTGCTTAAACTCTAGTTGACTGTTTCCTATTGTCAAAAGCAAAGATTATACACCATATAACAAAAAAAAGTTGTCTTGACAGTATCATCTATGGCCCCTTACAAAGCCAGCAGTTAATAAATTTTAACAAGTATTAGTGTTTTAAATGGAAGGTTCATGATAATTCAGTTATACTCGGGTTCACAAATTCAGTTTATACATACCACATATATATATATGTATA
The DNA here is from genome assembly GCF_963455335.1 of Martes martes. Classification (NCBI taxonomy): domain Eukaryota; kingdom Metazoa; phylum Chordata; class Mammalia; order Carnivora; family Mustelidae; genus Martes; species Martes martes. Next base: position 30,024,519 of record NC_137892.1, on the reverse strand, counting down.
TATACCATATATATGCGCATATATGTGTATATATATGTATATATATATCATATATGTGTGTGTGTATATATATCATATATATATGTGTATATATCCATTTTGGACATCTAAAAGGAACAGTCATCAAAACCTTCCCAGAAAGGTGAGTCTACATAGACTTAAATGCTGTTATTGTTGAGGGTGGTATTTTTCTAAGTATTTCTTTGATAAGGATATAAAGTTTGGGGTTAAATTCTGTTAAGGGTCATTTAATATTTAGATAACTAAAAACCTTACACATATTATCTGGAACCATGAACATTTCCCATTTTATCATCCCACTGTCATGGTCAATTCTCCCTGTATGTAGATTCCTTATATTTCACTTTATCCATAGCGAATCTCACCTTCAAATGCATTCAGAGTAATACAACTATACAATGGCCTGTGTTTTGTTTTGTTGTTTAATATTGCAGCATTCCCTCAATTTAGTTTGAAATATCCTTTCAGGGAACCCTCTAAAACTTAAACAACCACTTGTTTCCTTCTGAAAAACTCTGAATCAATAAAATACACTAGAAAAAAGAGCCTATTGCCAGTACAGAGAGGATTACAGAGGGGACCAAGAAATAAAGAGAGCTTCCCATTTCTTCCAGAGGCTCATTTTTACAGCCTGGATTCATTTCATATACCACCAATTACCAGACACACCCATATTCAAATTCAAGTACAGAAATATGACAAAGCCAGGTATGGTGTTGTAGATTATATACTTCTCTGCTTTCCTCCATCAGCATAAATGATAACACGTTGATTATTCTGTTACAATTTGTTTCCTTGAACTTAATATCCTTATTTGCCTACCTACTTCCTAGAAGCATAAAATCTGGACATTTGGACATTTATACCTCAAACTGACTCAGTTTTAAAGGTATTCTGGACTTCCACGGCCCAATCTCCATCTATTTTCATAGCTTCCTCTCCCACAAAGACCTCCTGGCACAGCAGCCTCATGTGCAGCTCAACAAGCCTGTAATACCCAACCAACACGCCTGTGCTCCAGCTATTCTCTCTGCCTAGGAAACTACCCCCCCAACACACACACCTCGTTTTGCCCATTCAAGTATTTTAATGCCCAAATGGATTGTTACCAGATCTAAAGTCATTCATAACTCCCCAGTCAAAAATTAGTATCTCTCTCTCTCTCTCTCTCTCTAACATACACACACACACACACACACACACACACACACACAGCCCCCAGGCTTCCATGCACCTCTAATAAATCCCACAGGTGTTTTGTGTTGCCATCATTTCCGTGCATGTCTGCTTCTCCCCTTTAAGACGGCTACTGGGTCTGATTCATTTTCATATTCTAACCACTCTTCCATCCTCACCAGAGTAAAGGTCCTTTGCTGATGGTAAAGGTCCAGGTTGAATTAAACTATTCCTTGATTTTAATTCCAGCCTTTTTATTTGAAGGAATAAATGAATACCGTATGTTGAAGATTTGGTAAGAGTTATCACTTTGTAAACCTAACAAAGAACAATGTCAATAATTATATAATGCATTAATTTCTGAGTTGATGAGTGGAAGAGGTCAGTGAACACAATAAATCACCACTGAAGATTATCATTTTCTAAGATTCCCCCCAAAAAAGTCTCATATATATCAATATTAAAATTAACCTTTCTGTCCCCATTCTAATAAGAAGTGCTAATAACTGATGCATATGCAGGAGTGCAAGCTCTCTGGAAGCCAAAGTGTCTGTACATTCCCGAGAATCTATGCCAAAGCCATGCAGTTTATTTGATAATACCTTCCTTTTAATGCCAATTAATGTGATTTTCACCTTACGTGCAACAATAAGGGCTAATATATACAAAGGATACTTTATCTTAGCTCAGAATACAGCCAGGACAAAGTATCGGAAGAGTTATGAAATACACTAAGGAGAACTCTCCATCCCACCCCGAAAAAGTTAGGAAGAATGTCACCAACTGTATTTCATTTTTGGTGGAAAATGGTTTCTTAAACTGGCCTCCTATCTTTGTAACCCTAACTCATTCTTATAATTTGTATTATTTTTCCTCCGCTTTTTATTTACAGGGAAAGCAAATATTCCTCAAAAATACATCCGTGGGTTTAAAAATTAAATATTTTTTAATTTTAAAAAGTATTCCAACTCAGATGTAGTTGAACATCTCTTACTGTGAGCAAATGCCATTCACTAGTAACTGCAAAAGAAATATTGACTTATTTTCTTAACCTATTAAAAATCAGAAGGTTTTTCATTTTCCAATTAAAGTCCACGTTTTAAGACAAAAGGTTAAAAAGGGGTCACTTATTGGCCAGCCTCCGTACTCATTACAACAGAGTTACAACTAATTCGCACAGTGTAGCAACAGTAGCCATCTCCCACACACGCACACGCGCACACACACACACACACACACACTCACTCTCTCTCTCTCTCTCTCTCCCACCCATTAACTTTTCCTCCTTCCTTGGGAAAACTATAATGATCCTAATACAGGCCTAACTACCCACACCCCATGAGCACACACACATCTCCATCACCGCCCCACGGAAAAGAAATGTGGTAGCTGTGGACCAAGAGCACCGACGCTTCGGTGTGTCACTTCCCCTGCATGTGGGATAAACAAACAAACCAGCACCTTAACAGTAGCCAGCAGAGAAATTTTGTTACCCTCGACTAATGCCTTGGTTAAGTTTTAAGCTAAGTCAAAAGCTCTAACAAATAGGTAAATCCCAGACCCCCACCCCCAACAGACACCCCAGCGGGAAGTTTACCCCTGAAATGAATGCTGGCCCCTGACACCTCCTTCCAGCAGCCAGATGCCTCCCTCCCTCCGGCCCAAACCCCCACTTCGAGCGTAATTGTCTGGACACAATCAGGAGCCCCGGGGCTGCGCTCCCGACCTCAAAAACCCCTCCCTGCAGAAGCCCCCGCCTTCTCCCGGCTCGCCCACCTTCCCCGCGTCCCCACTCGCGCAGCACCGCTCGGCAACTTCTGCACCCGCCCGGCCCGCCGCCCGCGGCCCCCTCCCCAGCCGCCCAGCCCTCGGCGCCCTCACCCCCCAGCCGCGGCCCCTCCCGTCCTCCCTCCGCGCCGAAGCCCGCCGGGGTCCTCGCCCACCCCTCCTCCTCCTCCACCTCCTCCTCCGCGGCCCCCGCCTGCCGCGCCGCCCCCGCCGCACCCCAGCCCGGGACCCCAGCCCACCCAGCCCCACCCGGGAAGGAGGGAGCCGCGGCCGCGTTGAGGCTGCCGCGGGGCCGGGGCCGGCCGGCCGCGCGCCACCGCGGATGGGGCTTTACCTCAGAGGCGCGGCCGCGAGCTGCGGGGTCGGTCCCGGGCGCGGGCGGCGCCCCCTGCTCCGTCAGTCAGCGGCGGCGGGGGCAGCCGCGGCGGCACATCACACCCGCCGGCGACCGGAGGAGGAAAGCGAGCCACGCAGGGAGGGAGCGAGCGAGGTAGGGGGGGAAGGAACGAGCGAGGGAGGGAACGCCGCTCGGCTCGGACTCGCTCTCTGCACTACTGCCGGTGCCTCCTACCGCCGCCTCTGGCCGGAGAGTCGCCGCCCGGGCCGCTGCTGTCGCCACCGATGCAGCCGGGAATGAATGCACAGCGGCGCCTCGCTTATCCGGAGGTCAAACATCCTTCTGCCTCGGGCATCCGGATCGGCGCCGGACCCGGAAGTGAACACATGGAAAAAAAAATAAAAAAGGAAAGCGTCTCTCTAGCGGCGGCGGCCCCCAAGCTCCCGCATCAGCGAAAAGAGCCGAGCAGAGCCGAAGATTACAGCGACCTGCTCGGATTGGCCAGCTCTCCGACCGGAAGAAAGGCGGCACGTTCATTGGCTGGCGAGGCCTATAAAAGCCAAACCACTCCTCCATCCCCACCTCCGCGTGAGCCCTGCGTGAGGGGGAACGTGGAGTAATAGTGGATACGGGTATGTTCCTCTGGGCGAGGCTAGGAGAGGAGAGGCTTGGCGAGGTGTCTGAGGGAGAACTGGAAGAAAACGCTCCCATGATTAAGGACAGCTACTAAAAATTCCGCGGCTTGGGTGAGCAAAGAGCCTAAGGGCGCCATTGTGCCAAGTGAGGTTCTGGAGGCTTCGCCGAGCACAGCCTCCAGGTGCAGAATTTTAGGGCCCTGGCCTAAGGGAGCGACCTCACCGGGCTGACATTTTCCCCCGCTTTTTTGTGACCTCGGTGCTGGAGCAGGGATGCAGCTGCTTGGAACTCTGAGCCCTTGGCTCTCGTTTGCATCCCATTTACGGTCTGCAGAGAGCTACGTTTGTGAGCTCAGGTTATCAATCCGTGGAGCTGTATAATGTGGTAGTTATTATTTCGATGTTTTAAGTGAACCTCCTGAAGTTTCGAGAGACCAGACCTCCCTCAGGTCATCAGGCTGTAGAACACAAAGTGGAACCGGTGTTTTCTCACTCCACGCTGCCGTCCCATCTGCCCACACAGAAAAGGCAGAAGATTCCATGCTCTGTCTTTACAGATGGTTAAGTAGGAGGAAGATACGTCACTTGGAAAAACCGTGGAAATCTATCCACCGTAAAGGCATTTAGAGGGCTCCGAAAATGTTTATTAATGGTTAACTATTACCTAATATTATGTCTGAATTTCTTTCAGAAGTCAGACATTAAGGTGTGCATGAAGACAAATCACAGCCCAGTTTAAAAATTCATTTATGAAACATTTTTATGTTTTGATACACTGTATCCAGAAACTTGAGTCTCTCCATCCCTCTCTTTCTCTTTCTCACTCTCGGAAAAAAACATAAAAGTCTCCAGTGAAACAAACGCACTTTAAAATCATGGAGGATTTTTTTTTTTTTTCTTTCTCCGTACTATGCCAGACTCATGATAAGGTTAATGACTAAAGTTGAGAGGTATAGTTACATGGAAAGATGCTGGTTTGGTTTTGTTTTTTAATTACAATGGGTTTTTTACATTTTTTTAACCTCTCTTTTCACACTCCTTCCTAAACTGACTGCTATTACTTGGTACAGATAATAAAAGTACTGCTTCTGTGTTTGCCACACCACCACCATTTTATTAGAGAGTAAGAAGCAACTAAGATTTTTTGCATGCTCAGACTAGAGAATAATTTGCCTCTCAAATTACATATCCCACAGTTTTGATCTATCCTAGGGTCCAGTACCAGACAGGAAACAAAGTTAATCCTATCTCAATAAATGAAAGAAATGTCTGCCATACAGGGAACTATAAATACTGTCATTGACAACCAACAAATCATTTTATACTCTCTGCCTCAAAAAACTCAGTTTAGATTAAGAACACCTCCTACCGCCCCTCAAAGTCTGATAAATGTTTAAGAAATATAGGTATATAAATATATGGTCAAATCCCATACTTAGATAGGGATAGGAGTAAAGGTTTACATTTTTAAACACTTAAGACTCTTGCTAAACTGAGGCCTAGATATTGCCATAGATTAAAACTGGCAAGTAACCTAGGTGGAAAGCCAATGAGATTTTCATATTATTATTTTTAAAGATTTTATTTATTTATTTGACAGAGAGATAGAGAGTACAAGTAGGCAGAGCAGCAGGCAGAGGAAGAGGGAGAAGCAGACTCCCCGCTGAGTAGGGAGCCCAGTGCGAGGCTGGGTCCCAGGACCCTGGGATCATGACCAAGCAAAAGGCAGCCACTTAACTGACTGAGCCACCCATGCGCCCCCATATTATTCTTTTGTATGAAAAATTTGGCAATATGAAAATCGCTTATGTTAGTGAAGGAAAAACCACAGACATCTCAACCAAAACTTGTTTTGCAGCGTAATGTCTCAACATAAGCAGACCAATCACACTTCTTCATCTGCTATATTATACATCAAATACAGTTAATTTTTTATGTTTCCTATTATTGCCACTCTTCAGATATTTATAGTCTATTAATATTTTTCCTGTTTCCAAAGCAGTGTCACATTTCTTCCCCCAGAACTTTATTCTGTTCAGTGTAGATCTCTGTTGACACAAATATTGGTCCCACCATTTAGGCATACAACAACTGTAACAATTTCTGTGAAAAACAGGATGAAACAGCCAACTCGAGTTTTGTCTATATATTTCTATTAAAATGGGAGGGAACTTCAAAATGACTTCAGTCTAAGACTACCATAAATTTCTTAGAAAAAACTCTGGGGGCGCCTGGGTAGCTCAGTGGGTTAAAGCCTCTGCCTTCGGCTCAGGTCATGATCCCAGGGCCCTGGGATCGAGCCCTACATCGGGCTCTCTGCTCGGCAGGGAGCCTGCTTCCCCCTCTCTCTCTGCCTGCCTCTCTGCCTACTTGTAATCTCTGTCTGACTTGTGATCTCTGTCTGTGCAATAAATAAATAAAATCTTAAAAAAAAAAAAAAAGAAAGAAAAAACTCTGGATTTATCAAGTGGGAGTTTGAAAAAAAAAAAAGAAGGTAAAATTTCTGGGGGCCTTTAATTTCACAACTGAGAACAGTGTAAATATCCCAGTGTCTCCCTTACATGTTTTGATTCTTTTTCTCTTCCTCTCACTCTTCTTGCATGCTCACTTTGGGTACCTAACCCCACCTACACACACACCCCATGGAGGGAATACAGAATTAAGGCCTTCAATTAGAGTTTTAAACAGGAAAAGTATTCCATTTCCTTCTTTAACACACTTGAAGTTTTACTGCTTATAAAAAAAGGAAAGATGGCTAGCTTTACTCTCTACAAAATATACCTACGTTCTCTCTCAAGCAAAGCATTTGTAGAACATGAAAAGAAAGCATATTGTTGGGCATCTGGGTAGATCAGTCAGTTAAGCATCCAACTCCTGATTTTGACTCAGGGCATTATCTCAGGGTCCGTAGATCAGGTCTCTGTGCTCAGAAGGAAGTCTGCTTCAGATTCTCTCTCTCCCTCTGCCTCTGTCCCTCCCCCATGCACGCACTCTTTCTCTTACACTCTATATCCAAAGTAAAATCTTAAAAATAAAAATAAATTGTCAAAAAAATTGATAATTCCAAGTTCCCAATGTATCCTTAAAGATTATGAGAGCACTAACACATAGGTTTGTACTATAGTCACTTACTCCCTATGCCTCGTTCATACTATTAAAATAAGCCAAACTTGTTTTGCACAAATTGATCAAGAAATAATCCCAAATACAAATAGGCACCCAAGATGAACCTAGCCTTCTACTTGGGTGCAGTGTATCAACTATGTGACCAGTCCGACTGAGTTAAATACAGGCAGATATTTCCCAACTAACAATGTAACAACCAACACTTGTACAAATTCCATTTATATTATTCCATCTGAGTCTGATGTGAACGAATATAGCAGCTGTTATCATTTTTCCATGTTAGGAATGAGGAATGATGGACTCAAAGAGGTCAATTAACTTGCCCAAGATCATGTGACAATTGATAACCTGTTAAATATGAAATACAAAATTATGAGATTAAGATATTCATGAAACCCTTACAAAATAAAAACAAGAAACACTCATTCTCTTCTTCCAAATATTCTATTTAAGTGTAATGGGAAATCTAGGATGGTGATTTACTTATTAACAGAGGGTAGGGCCCAAGGCATTGGCAAACCACTTGTTCATTTTTAATATTATCCTTAAGGTAAACTACCTGGAAGAAAGATATAATTAAGAAAAAATAAATGCTCAAGCAGAAAAAGGAAGGATACAAAATGGGACATTGTAACAGTAGCCAGAGCCTGGGAGCAGAACAAAGTATTTTACTAAGACTGGGAAGAAAACCTCTTCCCCAAGCCAGCAGTCAAGGGGAGGGAAAGGAAGGATGCCAGGAGAAAGGGAGTTGAAGACAAGAGTCAAGTACAAGATCACAAAACTCTTCTAAAAGACTTTATCGTATTTTATAACAATAATCTTGAGTAATGTTTGGGCACCTGGGTGGCTCAGTCAGTTAAGCATCTGCCTTCAGAGCAGGACATGATCTCAGGGTCCTGGGATTGAGCCTCCATGGGGCTCCCTGCTGAGCAGGGAGACTGCTTCTCCCCCTCTCCCAGCCCCTCCCCCTGCTCATGCTCATGCTCTTGCTCTCTCTCAAATAAATAAATAAAATCTTTTAAAAACAATCCTAAGTAACATTTAATAACAATCACATTGTTAAGACTCCCTTGTTTTAGCTCAAGCTGACAAAACAAAATACCACAGATTGGGTGGCTTAAGCAACAGAAATGTATTTGCTCATCGTTCCGGAGGCCAGAAGTCTGAGATCAGGGTGCTAATATGGTCAGGTTCTGGTGAGAGCTCTCTTCCTAGCTTTCAGATGGCTGGCTGCCTTCTCATTGTGTGTTCATAGGACTTTCCTCAACGCCTGAGATCTCTCTCTCTCTCTCTAGTTCTTTTTAAAAGGGCGCTCATCCCATCATGAGGGCCCCACCTTCATGACCTCCTCTAAACCTAGGTATTTCCAAAAAAACTTATCTCTAAATACCATCAAACTAGGGGTTAGGACATCAACATAAGAATGGGGGGGACCACAATTCAGTCCATACCACTCCTTAAAGGAACACTTTCTACATAGAGTATACCATCTATAAATGAAAAAGAAGTTAAAGGTTAGACAAGATATTTATTATGGAAGACAAGTTGTGGGCAAATAATTTGAAAACTTCATACCAGAAAAGAATGTATTCTTAAGAGAAAGAACCTCAATAAAGAACACTGCCTAGAGAGGCAAGCTATAAACACCATGAAAAGTGTAAAAGAGTCTTGCCAAAAAAATAGGCTAAATCTCTAGCTAGGCAATTTAATTTTTGGTTTTTTCCATTAGGTGTCCTGAATTTTGGCAGCTTTTAAACAAATGTGGCTATCTGAAGAATGTTTTGTAATAAATGAAAGAGTTAGTTAAAGCTGTGATTTTTTTTTTTCTTTCTCTCTCTCTCTCTCTCTCTCTCTCTCTCTCTTTTGGCATTGGTTTTAAGAACAGCTTGAATTCTGGGTAATATGTGAATCTAAGCTTTAGAGATGGTTGTAATGATTGGCCCCTGCTCCACTTTCCATATCTTGGTATTTTTTTTTTTTTTTTGCTCCCCACAGTTATATTTTCCAATAAGTACCTCAGGAGCCCATCCCAGTCCATGAGGCAAATCTGACCAAGACCGAGTGTCTCATCAGCCCATGGGAATCATGCAGTCCCATGCCTGAAGATTCAGAGTGGCACTCTGGGTAAGTGTGTAGACATCCAACTGTGCCACTTCCCTGTCTGTTTCCCCCCATAATGTTTTCCCAGTTTATAGCCCTGAAGTCCTCCTCTGGTGTTTTCTGATTGAAACTATAGGCTTTCCCAAAACCCCATCCAATGCGGAAAATTGTACTCCAGTCCCAGTTCTGACTACGCCCTACTCCCTGGCCAGGGTCCTGCTGGGATGGAACTTCTCCAAATACCACACACTGACTGGGCTCACTGGGTTACTATATCCTTCTTCTGGATAAGACCACATTAGTACCAAAGCTAGCCTAGGTCATGTCTGACCTTCGTGTGCCCTCTGGACAGGGGATAGGAAAAGAGAACTACCTTGTTGGGGTCAACATCTGTGTCTAATTGTGTTTTTTTAGTCTCTGTCATGCTTGGTCTTAATTTCATCCCTCTCTTCACCAAGCAGTACTGCTAAATTCCTGACATGTCTCCATCCTCCCACCTGTTCCTATTACGCTGTTGTTGCCATATCCGACAGAACAAGACCGCTGGGTCAACAGAAGTTAAAACTGATGTGGGAGGGTATCTTACTTGGAGCCTCACTTCCTTGTACTTCTCATCCTCCTTTCTAGGATAATCACAGGATCATACTGCTTTTCAGCTTCCTCCTAGCTTCCTTCATTGTGCAATTTAAACCTCCTGAACCTCAGTTGGCTCATCTGTAAAATGAGTCACTACATCAGTGTGAGCCCTACATCACACTGATATCAGGAAGATTAAATGGTCTCTCTGTTCTCTACTTACTGCAGTGTCTGACACAGAGGAACCATGTGTGTTGTTAGCTATCCTGTAATCCTCAGGCACCTGTGTTTTCCAATCCAACATGAACTGTAATACAAAATATCAGGTCCCAGGCTGTTCCCTAGCTTTATTTTATTTTCTTTTATTTTATTTTTAAGATCTTATTTATTTACTCAGAGGGGCAGGGGCAGTGGGAGAGGAAGAGAATCTCAAGCAGGCTCCTCTCCCTGCTGAGGGAGAGCCCAACTCAGGGTTTGACTCCACAACCCTGAGATCATGACCTGAGCTGAAATCCAGAGTGAGAGGCTTAACCAATTGAGCTACCCAGGTGTCCTTGCGCCCTAGCCTTAAACGTCTGAGACATCATCAGTGGGATTGTGTCTGGCGGAAAAACATTATTTAAATTTGCCTCAGGCCCTATTTCTCTTGATTCTATCGTGTATATTTGGATATTTAGGATATCGTGGCTGTCCAGCACCTGTTTATCCCCCGGATTTACTTTTGATGAATTTTCTCCCTGTCCCTATAGTCCCTGACCAGGGGCTCTGCCTTCCTATAAGTGTAGTATTATGTGGGAGAAGAGTAATGGGGGAACACATTGCCTAAACAATGTCAAATGGATGCTCTCTCACTGGGTTTGCATCTTGAGCAGAGGGCCATGGAATCTACAAACCTTGGGAATGGTGCTGCATTCCAAGAGCAGCACCTTCACCACACAGCTCCTGCCATACAATAGTGGCTATGATCCTATATCCTAGCCTTTGGAGCATTTGGGTTTTGTTTTATTGTTTTAAGATTTTATCCTTTGGAGCATTTTGGATTCTACCCCAACTAGGACCTCCAGCTTCCTGTCAACTCTGCAAGACTTCCCACCCCCAACTGCCTCTTGCACAACTCTGTTTTGCTTGCATTACACAGAGTGCATTTCTATTGTTTGCAACTGAAGAACCTTGATCACTAGGCTTTCATCCTGGCTTTTGGTTCAGCTCAGTGCTGTCTCCTGCTTGTCTCCTTTCTTGTGTGGCCTGGTTCTGTGTCCACAGGAACACTTGAATTCCAAGCCATGGTTCAGTCCTGCTTTGCTTCTTTGGCTTCTCCCTAATGTATATATAATCTCTGTCTTGCTGTTGTTGTGAGGTTCCCTGGCTTTAGGCTCATATACTCCTGATGGACAAAGCCAGACACCCCCTTCTAAAATTTTGTATTTCCATGCAGCTGCCTTCTTTAGTCACCAGGAGCCCTACCTCAGCTTCCAAAGAAACCCTGCCAGTTGCAGACCTCACCCTTTGGGCTGTGACTTCATGCTTTATGTTCTGCCAGATATAACTGAGAAGAAACTTCAATCAAATGTCAGTACTCGCTGCTTTCTAGAACTGTGACTCTCATTCATATTAGTATATGTCAATTTATATCCATGATCATAAAACCCAGTCTCTTCCTATATCTCCTTTCTTTCCCATATATTACCTGTGTTCTTGATCTTGTTGCCTCAAATCAGCAAAGAAAATCAGCTTGGTCTCTTTACAATGGAACACATTCTGTCTCCCGAAGTTACTAGAGCTATTTCGGTACTTAGGGATGGAAGCAGTCCTTCTTTTGCAAGCCGCCTTATCAACTTAGTTCTGACCTTGTAATATTAAAGAGAACCTATATATGCAGTATTTGGGCTACAATCCAGGGCTGCAGTCCTCAGTTTCCTCCTGCATGCCTTTAAACTGGACAATAATATATTATAGGAAATCTGTCAGTGGTGTTGAGTAGGCTACTGAATCATGACCAAGGTTGCAGGAAAAAAAAAACAGAAACTGGCTTTAGAATTCATATCCAGATAATAGACAACCCAATTGTATGTGATTGTTATGGTAACTGTTCATAATAATAATAATAATAATTATTGTTAGTACTAAACTCAATAGACTAAAACACTGTCTACAGCAATGGAAATAATTATCTGGCAGTTACTGAGATGATGATTGGTCAATGAAGGGAAAGAAGTATGGTTTTTATCCTGCACATGTTAAGTGTTTTTTTTAAAAGATTGTCATTCCAAGTGACTTTACAATATAGTAATTTGAGTATGTATCCCTCATGGGATATATCCTAAGGAAAAAAATTACAAAAAAAAAAAAGTATGGTTTTTGTTTTGTGTTGTTTTGATTTTTCAGTAATCATGTTGCTGGTAGCAGTGTTGATGTTGTTTTTCTGAGACCATTATATATTTACCATGAGATAAAGCAAAATGAGTAATTACGGCATATTTTAATCCTGATGTTGATACAGATGGGAAAAAAAGACCAACTGAACAGTCTTGTATCCTGAATTTGAAGTGGAGATTCAAATACATTTGCCCAAGGTCCCACACACAAAAAATCGTCATGAACTCACAGGTATTTTCTGTAGATCATTTCCTAGCTCAGTGCACTGAAGAGACTCAGAAACAAGCCCAACACAGTTGTAATGAACACCTCCGGTCCCCATGCTTTACAAATAGCAGAAACTTCGGAAGAAAGACAACCAGAAAACGGCATGCTGTTAGTTTCCAACCGATGCTGTAACGAATCTCCAGAAATTTAGAAGCTTCAAACAACACGCATTTTAATGTTACAGGTCTAGAAGTTACAACCCCACAATGGTTCTCACGGAGCTAAAATCTCCGTGTTGGCAGGGCTGTGTTCCTTCTGAAGTCTTTCAGGGAGAATTCCTTTCCTTGTGTTTCCCAGATTCTAGAGGGAAATTCTTGGTATGCATTCCTTGGTAAGGCCCCTTTTCATATTTTGAGGCCAGCGTCACATCACACCGAATTCTGCTTCTCCTCTCTCCCTCCTCTGCTTCTTCTCGCTCTCCTGTCTTCATCTTTCACTGAGAAGAACTCCTGTGATTACGTTCAGTCTACCAGGGATAATCCAGGATTAACTCCCTGTCTCAAAATTCTTAACTTAATCTTAATGCAAAGCCCGATTTGCCATGTGAGATCATATAGTCACAGGTTCTGGGGATTAAGGTATGAATGTGTTTGGTGGCCATTATTCTGCCTGCCACAGGGACCAAGTGAAATAGAAGGGTTTGAGCATTTTATATATTTTTAAATTTTTTTTTATTTGAAGATAGGTGACGCACAATGTTAGATTAGTTCATTGTGTTGTAATTCAGCTCCTCTATACATTATGCTCTCCTCATCACAAGTATGGCTACCATCTGGCAGCATATAGTACTGTTACAATATTACTGACTACGTTCCCCATGCTGTTCCTTTCATTCCTGTGACTTATTCATTCCATAACTGGAAGCTTATGGATGCTTATATGCCTCCCATCCCCTCTCACCCATTTGCCCAACCCTCTCCCCACTTGCCTCTGACAACCATCAGTCCGTTCTCTCTACATTTATTAGGCCTGATCCTGATTTTTTGTCTGTTTGTTCATTTGTTTGGCTGAGTTTGAGTATTTGTTTTTAAAAGGTAGATCCTATCCCCAGTTGCTGGAGGTAAACACCCAGTACTTAGAAACATCACTCTTAGAATAATTTTGTCCCTATCGCCTGTAAGCCTTACGTAATAGTAACTGAGATGCAGTGAAATTAACAACTACTGAGTGCCTAAAGAATGTCAGGTACTTGCTAGAAAATAGCTCTTTTAATTATCATAGATAGGTGTCATCTTGTTCTTTTCATAGATGAGAAAAGTAAGACTCAGAACAAGTTTAAGAAAAGTGTTCAGGGGGCGCCTGGGTGGCTCAGTGGGTTAAGCCTCTGTCTTCGGCTCAGGTCATGATCCCAGAGTCTTGGAATCGAGCCCCGCATCTGGCTCTCTGCTCAGCAGGGAGCCTGCTTCCTCCACCCCCTTCTGCCTGCCTCTCTGCCTACTTGTGATTTCTGTCAAATAAATGAGTAAAATCTTTAAAAAAAAAAAAAAGTGTTCAGGACACTCAGCTAGTAAATGGCAGAGCTAGGATTTGAATGCAGATACATCTGACTCCAGAATCCTTGTATTTATGCTGCTGTTCCTGCCGTAAGAAGGGAGGTAAGTAAAGAGACCTGGTGCATACCATCAGAATGAGGAATTAGTTACTAAAACTACTCCTCCAGATTGAAACTGGCAAAGGAATGAAGAAGGAGGGAAGAAAGAAGGCAGGGAAGGAGGAAGACAGGAAAGGAAAGAGGGATCCTGAGTTAGTAATTTATACCAAGCTGATTTGGAGCAACTCTAAGGACATATAGGGGAGAGGAATGGAGAAGGACAGGCGGAGGGAAAAGTAAGACCTTTTGCTGCGCACAGCTTCGAGCATTGTAGCACATATGTAGCACTCACAGGAAATAGCATCAGCCAGAGACTTACTATGGTTTGTCACCATAGTGCTTCATCAACTCTTCTTCCAAATGTCGAGTCCCAAAGAGTGAAAGGCTCCTTAAACCAAAGAATCAATATTTACTTGAGTACAGTTGGTTCATGGTATAGCACATTGGTCTTTTCGCCATGTATGTACACGATCGTTATGAATAATTAACTTTAGCAAACCTCCAACTTCTAACTGCTTCAAATTCTATATACCAGGTACTCTTTTCAACTAGTTTATCCTCAAGGACTCAGTAGGAAGTGACATTTTTTGAAAGTTAGTGTTTGGTCCAATGTGCCCTGGTTAGACTTGGCTTTGATAAGATGATGTCAGCGTATTAAAGGGCCTGCCATTAATTAGCAAGAGACGTATTTGTTTGGGAGTATAACTTTAAACTGTCTTGTTACGTAATACTTACTGAAAATGAATCTGAAAAATACTTTCGGAGGATTTTCTAAATTATATTCAGTCCTAATTTCTAGAGATGCTCTCAAATGTATCATTGTTTTTAGGCAGATATATCTGGCCCATGGCTCCCCCAAAACACACCTTCGTAGTCTTGATTTCCCAAACCACTCCTTTCTGCTCCAGTGTTGCTTACATCAAGGGACACTATAAGGAATGGCCCTATGAAATTCATTACAGTAATTACTATAAGAATATTTTTAGGGACGACATTTGCTGTATCACATCACGTCTTCTACATGAGGACCCAAGGAACACATTTCTCAGTTACAAACCCAGGAGGAGTCAAGCTTCCTTTAAACAGCTAGTTGGCTTTCATCTTAAAGATGTTATGAATCAGGGGCGCCTGGGTGGCTCAGTGGGTTAAAGCCTCTGCCTTCGGCTCCGGTCATGATCCCAGGGTCCTGGGATCAAGCCCCACATCGGGCTCTCTGCTCAGCTGGGAGCCTGCTTCCCTTCCTCTCTCTCTGCCTGTCTCTCTGCCTACTTGTGATCTCTGTCTGTCAAATAAATAAATAAAATTAAAAAAAAAAGATGTCATGAATCATTTCATTCTCATATTTACTTCTGGTGCTGATTTCTAGGAAGCCTAGAACCAGCTTGGTAGCCTATTTCTAAATAGTCCATGTAGCTTATGACAGGCATGTTGGTCAACCAACTCTGGAATAATCTTGTTTTATATATTCTTACTCCTCCCTGCCCTTTTTATTTTGTAATACTGTTAAGTATTTGCATAAACTGCAGAGTGATAATGAAGCAGAGTATTGAATATACGTGAACAAATTTTCTACTTGTCTATTTGGCACATTCCATGAAAATACTAGTCTTATCCTTTTCCAGATTTGGAGAGTATACTTGGGCTAGTCTGACCTAGATAGGACACTCCTAAATTTCACACCAGGAGTCCCAGAGAGTACCTCAAGGAGAAATACACATTTCCTGAAGGACCCAAAACCGAGGTGCAGGGAAAGCTGCATGGCTGTCATTTAAGACAAATGTGCTATTAAATTAAAGTATTATTCACAGATAAAACAGTATTTCCAAATCTAGTCCCCAACAAGGAAGCAAGAGCAGGCAGTCATTTGCATAAGAAGATTCTTTACATATTGCCTCAAAATCTGTAATAGCTGGAACTTATTTATTTGGCAATGGCTAATGATTCTCCCAAGCAACTATCAACTGAACCATCACTAGTGATTGAAAAAAAAAAAGTGTAAGTACAAAATAACTCTCAACTCATTACACATTGAGTAAATACAATACGGATCCTAAAAACAGCAAAGACACCACTGAGTATCTATTGAATGCCGGCCATTCACCAAGTACTTACTTAATTTTCAGAACCCCAGTAAGTACGGACTTCTGTTAAGTGCATTTGGAAAATGAAGTATGTAAAGGCAAACTACGGGAGAATTCTAGAAAAGGCCTGACGTAATTCAGTTTCCATCCGAAGAAAATCTCTCCCGTGGCTCTGATGGGACAAGACTGTATGGTCAGCCATTCTGAAGGCGTTTGTAACAATGCACACACAACGCGCTGGCCAGGACCAGAGAGATAATAACGGAGGGACAGAGAGGGATTGGATTCAGAATATAAAATGTGTGTGTGTGTTATGACACACCATTTTTCTTTCTCAAATCCGATAAACTTTCATTAGGCTAAATGAAGATTATCATGTCAAATGTTCAGAATTTGAAATGCCCCTGTCATTCCAGTCCATGCCCAGGGTTCTTTTCCTGATGATTTGATGCTACCCATGTGGGCTGTCTTCCAGCGAAGGGTTGTGATTTTGTTGTGGGGAGAGTGAGGGAAAAACTGCCTCCCTCCTCACTCTGTTCCTTTTCCGTAGATGCCA
The DNA here is from genome assembly GCF_963455335.1 of Martes martes. Classification (NCBI taxonomy): domain Eukaryota; kingdom Metazoa; phylum Chordata; class Mammalia; order Carnivora; family Mustelidae; genus Martes; species Martes martes. The sequence continues at coordinate 30,007,889 of NC_137892.1, read as the reverse complement.
CGTCAGTTCTCCATTGAACAGACAGTCATAACCACTTGAGGAACACAGAGGAGCGAGTGTTAGGGAGATCCCAGCTCACAAACAGCCTAAAATCCAAAACTTCTCAGTTAGTTCTTGACTTTTCCCTTCTCCATGCCTCCCACCCCTCCCCCACCCGAATATACTTAATGTAAACCACGCAGCAGGGACTCTAACACCCTGGAAAGTCTGAGGCGAAAATACGAGAATCGGCTTTAATCTTTGTCACATCTTGGCCAAAGGCACGTGACTCAAATGAATTTCTCGTGGGTTATCAAATGTCTGCTGCTGAAAAATAAGACGTGTCTCTGAATGATCTAGCAGGAAACTGGACACTCCAGTTCCACCAAAGTTTTAATCCTTACCCTCTTCTTGCTTCAAACGTATTTTCTCCCTCTATGATCTCTCCATTGTGGTCTCACTAATATGAGTTTCCCATATAACTCTCTACTGTCTGCAAGGAGATTATACGTTTTGTGGATGCTCTAATGGGGCATGAGACTGCCACCATGTCATTGGGCAAGCCCCAACAAGATTCAGGAGGGGTTGGGCAGTCACAGAGGGTGTCACTCTGAGTGTGTTGCTATCCACATTCTAAATGTATGTGTGTGTCATACAATATGCCTTTATAATGTATACATATAGTATGTGTTATATAGCATATGTATAATATATAGGTGTGTCTACGTATATAACATATAATAGAAAGATAGCTGGTGTTTTGTTGTGGAGTATGGTTGTCTTTATATTACCATCTACCACCGCCAACCCAGCACATATATACTTTTGGTGACATTGACTCCGTCTTGCCTCCTGTGAGCGAACAAATTGAACCACATTAACCTCCAAAAACCTCCTGGACCCATGTCCTTTTCAGAGTGAAGTTTTCTTGCTCTCTGGTGAAGTTAATGGGTTTTTTTCTACCTTTAATTCCTTCCCCTTCTACAAACTAGACTCCCAGATCATTTTAAGGCAGATCTTGGACGGGATTATGAGGACCGGCTTCATGAAATCGGTAGAAGGAAAGCACAGGGAGTGAAGGGTACCTCTGTCTTTGGAGGCAAAGTCAGATCCAAGTGTTATGAAATGAATTCCACTTTAATCCCGCTTCTAGAACCTGAGCTAATCCCAAGGTCACTCTTTGTTTCAAATCACCTTCCCTTTGGGCCTCTCTACATTAGAACAAATTCTCTATGATCATGTCTCCGTGACTTCTTTAGTTACCTTCCCTGTTCCTCACACCAACACACTTCAATACACACACAAGCCACCCCACTAACTAGAATGATGCGAGTTGTTAATGGGACCCTTGACCAAAGCTGGGGCTCTAAATATCTTCAAGGTTAGGAGTAGGAGCAGCTTCCTGAAATTACCCATTTCTAGACATCACCCTCCCTACCTTAACTGCCAGATCTTATAATACTTTAATATTTTTTTAATGCCTTCAGTAAATCACCTGTGTTTGAAGCCAGCTTTGCCTTTGGCACAATTCCTAATCTTTTGATATTATAGTTTCTCCTGAGCAATTCACCACTTAAGTATCTGGTACTATTTTGTTATTCCCTGCTTGCTTGGGAATACTCTACCGATACTAGAGCAGTAGCTCATGCTCTACACCCTTCTCCAGCCCAGATTTCCCAATCCAAACCAAATTAGCCTGTATGCCCAACTTAGTGTACTTTGCCTTCAGAAACATGACATAGTAGACATTTCCTAAATCACAACGGAAGACCTAAGTTTACCCATTCCAGCATTGGTGTGTATAACCTTGGACAAGACACTAAATCCATTTGAGCTTCAGTTACCACACCTGTAAAATGAGACTAATCCTAAAACCTGCTTTCCAGGACTGTTGTAAAGATCGGATGGCACCAACCATGTTGAGAGCTCTGTCAACTATACGAGACTGTACACAAGCAATCCTCACTATCAAACAGACTTTCTGGGTCCAACTCTTTATCTCACAGTGGCCTAATGATGATTCTAGCAGACTACTTAAGAAGTTATTTTAAAAGAGGTAGGATTGGGGCACCTGGGTGGCTCAGTGGGTTAAAGCCTCTGCCTTTGGCTCAGGTCATAATCCCGGGGTCCTGGAATGGAGCCCCGAATCTGGTGCTCTGCTCAGCAGGAGGCCTGATTCCCTTCCTCTCTCTCTGCCTGCCTCTCTGCCTACTTGTGATCTCTGTCTGTCAAATAAATAAACAAAATCTTTTAAAAAATAAAAAATAAAATAAAAGAGGTGGGACCTTTCTGGGTTCCTCCTCTCAAAATCGCAAGTGTAAGAGACCACTTACTCAACTGACATGAGTTGAATCTAGTGGTATGGTGATCAATGTTTAACTATTGGCTCTCTGAGGAGGACAAGGGAGCTATAATTTGCAGAATTTTCTAATTTCCGTGGTGTAAATATTCCCACCATGGCCAATGTCAAACTATCAATGTGGTATCAAACATCTTACCAAATTCCTCGTTATCTGGCAATTGGCTGTCCAGAACACCACCATTTCAGTCTGCCTTATTACCATACTAAGAATACCTCTTGGTATCAATAGAGGTCCTACAAAAAAACTCTGGGTATTGATGTCTGCCAAGAATAGCTTCTTTCCTTTATTCTTTATCACTTAGAAATCACAAAATACTCTTCTATAATAATAATCTTTCTGATGGCAAAACTCTTGCAAATGAAGACCTCCTTTTATTTTCCTCATTAGCAGAATTGTTCTTTGATGCTCAAGATACCATTTCATTCTAATTTAATTAACTCTCAAGGGTTTAAAGACCATGGAATATGTTTTGAAAAATTAACAGATAACACAATGACTTGAAGGTTGAAGTTTATAATCACACTCATCATACCTGTAAAGTTAGTACCAACTACAAAATATTTCATGGTAGTATGTATTTTTAAAAATATTAACTATGATCTCTGTATTTGAGATAGTGGATATTGAAATATCCCCTTGTATTTGCTTTGTCTTTCACGGGCTGATGGTTCTCTGATGGTTGATGTTATAACAAGATGATCACCATGGAGAGATTGCATTGGCAATATGCCCACTGCTTCAATTGCACACATGCTTCTGAGAACTGATGTGGTTTCCACTGACTCTTGGAGGTGGGAGTGCCAGGGGAATTTTGGCTGACTCAGACGGTTTCCAAATTGAAGGGCTGTTAGGCATGTAATTTCTGGTCCGCACACAGGTTTGGATTAACTTCACCAGATTCTCATACATTAATTTATTATTGTTGTTGTTTTGGGACCCCTACTGCCATCTTAGACCTGCCCCTTGATTGGACTTAAACCCTTAAAGAATTTTCTGTAGATGAGGGATGAACTGGGGAAGATCATAAGCTCAGAACTAAGTTCAAATGGAAATCATATTACCACATTGCCATGAAAACCATATTGGTACACTGAGCCTTTTGGCATCCCATCAGACATAGGTTTATCTGTTTGTGGTCTGAGCCATATTATATATTTATCTTATACAGAAAAAAAGAATGTGAACGCAAATTGATATTTTCATTTATTTCCTTTTGTCTTTCTTCCTATCTGTACCAAGAAGATAAGATATATTATATCTTATAAATCATCATACCAAAAAAATTCATGTTTGATGGTTGCTTGTAGGAGGCCTTTTGAAACTGTGCTGAAAGGACAAGTGATATTTTATGTATCTTGGAATGATTTATGTTTTACCTTCCTCACAATGGCCTTAATTATTGTAAAAAGGGTACAGTTGGCAGTGTAGAAAACTTAACATCCCCGTGTATTGTGTCAGGAATTGGTTCAGCACAAACATGGAAAACAGCTGTAGTATATGGCTAAAGTCTTCTTAAAATATATGCTTTTATTAAAACTTATATTTTCTTGGGGCAACTGGGTGGCTCAGTTGCCTAAGCATCCGACTCCTGATTTTGGCTCAGGTCATGATCTCAGGGTCCTGGGACTGAGCCCCACGTCAGGCACCCCGCTCATCAGGGAGTCTCCTTGAGATTCTCTCTCTCCCTCTACCCCTCCCCCTGTTCATTCATGCTATTTCTCTCTCAAACAAATAAATCTTTAAGAAAATTACATTTTCTTAAGAACACAGAAGTTGAGTATCAGGGAAGATTCTTCCTCATAAATTAAAAATATTTGTAGGAATTTGAATTTATATGGGAATTTTTTTTCCTCAAAAACACCTCAAAATATTGCCAGTCACTGACATTAGAATTGATACCAGCCAGTTTCCAGATACTGCATTATCTCTGTCAGAGGCACCAAAGAACATGTTTTATTTTTTATTTTTTTTTAAGATTTTATTTATTTATTTGACAGAGATCACAAGTAGGCAGAGAGGCAGGCAGAGAGAGAGGGGGGGGAGGAAGCAGGCTCCCCGCTGAGCAGAGAGCCCGATGCAGGGCTCGATCCCAGGACCCTGAGACCATGACCTGAGCCGAAGGCAGAGGCTTTAACCCACTGAGCCACCTAGGTGCCCCCAAAGAACATATTTTAAAAGACATGAATTCCTGTAAAGCTTAGGTATAGTGATGAATATTCTAATTACCTAGAAGAATCCCTTATGGATGGATCTTTTTTTTTAAGATTTTAAAATTTTTTAAAGATTTTTTAAAGATTTTTTTTAAAGATTTGAGAAAGAGAGCAGCATCAGGGGAGGAGCAGAAGGTAAGGGAGAAACAGACTCCCCTGCTAAACAGGGAGCCCAATCCTGTGGCTCCATCCCAGGGCCCTTGGATCATGACCTGAGCTGAAGGCAGATGCATAACTGACTGAGCCCTGTAGGCATTCCTGGATGGATCATTTGAATAAAATTATCTCGGATTATTTTATTCTGTCCACATTTTTCAGCATCTGAAACTAGAGCAGTAAGGTACACCTTACTGCTTCCTTTTAATTGTCCCAAATTTATAAACTCTAAGCTTCGGTGTAAAAAGCTGACTTTCTGTCTTTTTCTGTCTTTCTGAAATTTCTATTGAAATAATTAAAGATTCACATGCATTTATAAGATAAAATACAGAGAGACCCCTTGTGCCGAGTTTACCCCAATGATAACATTTTGCTAAATTATAGGATAATATCACAAGCAGAATATTGACATTAATAAAACCCACCAATTTTATTCAGATTTCCTCTGCTTCACGTGTACTCTGTTCGGTGTGTATGTGAACTTCTATACAATATTATCACTTGTGCAAGTTTATATATCCACCACAGTTGTGATAACTACACTACAAGGATCTGTACTTTCTTTTTTTTTTTTTTTTAAGATTTCATTTGTTTATTTGAGAGAGAGACAGTGAGAGAGAGCATGTGAGGGAAGAAGGTCAGAGGGAGAAGAAGACTCCCCGTGGAGCTGGGAGCCTGATGTGGGACTCCATCCCAGGACTCCGGGATCATGACCTGAGCCGAAGGCAGTCACTCAACACAACTGAGCCACCCAGGCGCCCTCTTTTTATATTTTGAGAGATTTATTTATTTATTTGAGAGAGAGATAGAGAAAACAGGGGAAGGGGCAAAAGGGGAGGGAGAGAGAATCCCCAAGCAGACTCCCTGCTGAGTGTAGAGCCCAAAAGGGGTGGGAGGGAGCACTAAATTCCAGGGCCCTGACATCATGACCTGAGCCGAAATCAAGTGTCAGAATGATTTGAGGAGAATTGATATCTGAGACTTCCATTCTATGAATATGGTATGTCTCTTATGTCTTCTTTGATTTTCTTTGTGGTCATTTTAGAATTTTTAGCATTTTAGAATTTTCAGCATACAAATTCTGTACATGTCTTCTTATGTGCATATCTAAGAATTTCCTTTTCTTTGGAGTAATTATAAATGATAATTGCATTAATAATTGTGTTTTCTGCATATCTGTTGTTAATATGTAGAAATGTGTTTGATTTTGGGGTGTTGATCTCATTCTCTTGGATCTTGCTGAACTCCCTTGATAGTTTGTGGAATTTTGTTTTGTAGATTTCTTAGGATTTTCTGTATAGACAATCACGTTATCTGCCAATAGAGATCATTTTATTTCTTCCTTTCCAAAAGGTAGGCCTTTTTTTCTTTTTTTTGCCTTATCACAGTGATTAGAACTTCCAGCACTATGTTGATTAAGATGGTGAGAGTGGGTGTCCTTACCTTGACATTAGTTTTCCACCATTAAGTTGTGGTATTAGTTGCAGGTTTTGTATAGATGCTCTTTATCAGGTTATGTTAATTACCTGCTATTCCTAACTTGCTGGACGTTTTGATCATGAACGGGTATGAGATTTTGTAGCCAAATGCTTTTTCTGTGTCAACTGCTATGATGTTATGATTTCTCTTCTTTAGCCTACTGATATGGTAAATTATGTGGATTAATTCTTGGAATATTTAACCAGCCCTGTAAAACTGGAATAAATCCCTCTTGATCATAGTATATAATTTTTTAACACACTGTTGGAATTGGTTTGCTAATATTTGGATTAAAGATTTTTGCATCATTAGAAATTATTAGTCTGTACATTTGCTGTTTCCTTGGTTTTTGGTTTTGACATTGTCTGATTTTGGTATCAGGATAACACAAGCCTCATAAAATAAGTTGGGAAGCATCACCTCCTTTTCTTTTACCTGGAAGAGATTGTGTAAAATTGGTATGAATTCATCCTTAAAAGAGGTATCCATACTGGTCACTCCCCACCCTGTGTCTCCCTGCTGTGCCGGGTATTTCTGAATGAGGGAGGAGAGTTTCAGGCCTGTGGAGGACAGAGAGGTCTCCCAGATCAGTCTACTGGGTCTCTCTTGCTATCTCTGCCTATCAACCTCAGTATCTCTCAATGGAAAAATATTGAAAAGAAGAGTCCCAGACCCAGCAGAGAAAAACAGTACCCCCTCTTCTCTCTTATTTCTGTCAGTGTTCCCAATCTGTTCCCCTTTACTGGTGATGTCAGGTTCATTTGATGTTGTTAGAGGGACTCCAGTGTAATCTGGGGGAAGGAATGAGCCCACCTGAGGGGGCTTCAGTTGCTAGGCTGAAAGTCAAGAAACTCTGGGTCTGGGTGGCCTTCCTCTGTTGGGTAGAAGTACATGAGATGCCTTGAGATTATGTTGTTCCTACAGTCCTGGGATCCCAAGCCACCTTTCTTCTAAACACATTTTGTGTTTCTCCTTTGGTCGTCTTTTACATCATTTCCAAGGTTCATAGTTATACTTAGCAGGAAGGAATAGGGGAGAAGAGGTCTACACCACCTTGTCTTGTTTGGAAATGACCTTCATTTTAATCACAGATGCACAAGGACTGACTCAGTTCCAAAAGGTCTTGAATTACTTGAATTCTGCATAAGTGGGCAAGGATTTACTATGAAGATGAGGAAGACGAGGAGACAGAACCATTCATCATTGGAATTGACCTCAAGCTGATACAGCACAAATGAACAAAGAGGATAAAACAAACCAACAACATGAAACAGGGAACAAAGGATTTTTCTCTGTAATAGCTGCTGGCCAGCTTGTCTTTTCTTGGTATTTACCTCTCTGCTTCATGTTTTCAATGTAAAGCAAAGTTGTTTATGTCTGATATTGTAGGATGTAGGCTGTGAAAAATTTGTGAAACTTACGGGGCAGCTGTAGTGTTCAGTCAAATGGGAGATTCAAAAGGTTAGGCTCAAATGCTTAGGCAAGCACAGGACATTTTATCATCCATCAGCCCTAAATTAAATAAGACATGAGGGTAGTGATTAGCAGTAACATGTATTTATTCCTTCTGTTATTACCTTATTTCCTTGTTTCTTTTTCAATTATCATTTGTTGAAAAACCATCTTGCTTCCATGGATATTATTTCCTACCTGGGAGAGAGTTATTTTAATTCCACACACTCATTATTGATTAACCTTTGCCTGTGAAAGTGAAACCAGATACTATTTATTGAAACTCCTTATTGAAATTTCACTTAAATAGGCCAACATTTGAGACCCTAAAAGAGAGTCACACATCCTTTTGCTCAAGTGGCTTGCATTGAAATCACAGAGAAAATTATTTTAGGTATAGCTTATGTCCTGTGCTTATTGTTTTTGAAACCAACCTAATTTACCACTTTGGTGATTTTTTCTAAATTTTTTATTGATGCATCCTAACTTACTTTTTTAAAAAGATTTATTTATTTATTTATTTGAGAGAGAGTGCACATATGGGGAGTGGGGCAGAGGGAAAGGGAGAGGGAATCTCAAGAAGACTCCCTACTAAGTGTGGAGCCCGATGGAAGGCTCGATCTCGTGACCCCAAGATCATGACCTGAGGTGTAACCAAGAGTCAGCCGACTGAGCCACCCAGGCACCCTACATTCTAACTTACTTTTAAGGCAATCCACCCACTTCAGGGTTGGTGCCCCCATGTGCAAAGAATGACAGAGCAGAAGAAAATTACTATGATCAACTTTGCAAAGTTAAACGATGCACATAGTTGTTATAATACCAAATTCAGTGTGATGCTAGTGTAAGTACTTTAGATAGAATCATAACAATATACTGGGTAGTACTTCCCAAACTATCAAGGAATAAATCTAACTCACTACAAAAGCCAACTGAATTTTAAGTAATATTTACTGATGAGTATTACTACTCTTAAGAAAATGCTCATAATAGCAACTGTATTTGGGCTCTAAAAATAGTACTCTCCTACTCCAAAAACACTAGCAGCAGCACAGTTTCAACTGGAAATCTTGAAAAGAATGCTTCTGTGTTACGAAATATCCACAGATTCTTTAGAACTGTGTTAAATTTATTTAAATAGAACATGTTTGAAGTTGTGCTGTACTTACTTCAGAGTTCTTCTGAATCACAGAAGAGAAGAATGTTTGTATTTTTAAACATACCAAGAGAAGCCCTAACAGTTACAGGAATTTGTGAAGAATTAAAAAGCATAGTTTAAACCGATCTAACACTGGTTCTATGCTATTTGTAAGGTGTTGTTGTTTTTTTAAAATATTTATTTAGAGAGAGGTGGGGAGAGGGGCCGAGAGAAGGGAAGGGAATCTCAAGCATACTTCTCAATGAGTGTGGAGCCTGATACAGGGCTTGACCTCATGACCCTCAGATTATGACCTGAACCGAAACCAAGAGTCTGATGCTAAACCAACTGAGCCATCAATGTGCCCTGATTTGTAAGTTTCTAAAGAAATTATTAGACTGCTTTATTTCTTATAGTCCTCATTAATATGTTCAGATAACTTAGCAGTATAGTCAAATTTCTATATTCATGAATGAACTTTTTCAATTCCAATTAATCTTTCTATTCCAGATGAAATAACCCAGTATCTATTTGCTTACACTTTTTTAGTGATAGCCAAGGACCTATTGAAAGACTAGTATATACTAGTTAGTGTATTTGAACTCCTTGAGAGCAGGGATCCAGTCTTACTTATTTGCATAAGTAAGTATGCTATGGTACTATGTCTTATATATAGCAGTGTAATGGGTATTCACCATGTATTTACTAATTTAATTTTTGTAAAGGAACTATCATTTCTCGAAGTAATATTTATATACACAGCCTTGTGCTAGACCATAATCTTCACAAAACCCACAAGAAATTCATATATTGGTTAGCAATCTTTTGGTGGCAAGTAACAGAACATAAACCAAGCCCAGGTTAGGTAACAAAAGGAATTTACCAGCTTGTATAACTAAAGAGTCCAGAGGTAGATGAGATTTTAGTATAGTTTCAAGACTCTTCTGGCTGAATTTCTCTATAGTTTCCTTACCTCTGTCTTGTGTGTCAAATTCAATTTCAGCTGACCTCCTTCTGGTAGTAATATGGCTGCAGTCATTCCAAGACTCATGTCAACACATGGCACCATATATTGGGGTAGAGAATGTCTCTTAGAGCAGAAGAGTTAGCACATATCCCAGAAGCCCCTTCTCAATGTCTCTCCATACAGCTTTAGCCTGCATTGGATGAAATGATTGGCTTGCACCCATTAAACTCAACTCTTAGAGTTAAGATTAGGTGTCATCCTTGCCAAACTTCCACTAGCTAGGAAATAACAGGATTTTCCTAAGACAGCAGTCCACAGAACGAAATGCTGGATAGGTAATCGACATATGTCCACTAGACGTGTTGTTAGCCCCAGTTAGTCTCAGAGAGTTTAAGCCTCGCGTGACGTGGAGAGTGGTTTAGAATTGGGTTCTAATTCTGAAGCTCATGTTCTTGTCACTTCGAATTTCGTCAAGTGTTTGGGGGAAACTACCAGATAACATAAAATGTCATCTTTGTCCTAACTTTGAAACGAAAATAGTTCTTTTAAAAAAAAAAATTTATTTAATTATTTGAGAGAGAGAGTGCAGTGGGAGGGCAGAGGGAGAGAAAAAATCTGAAGCACACTCGCCACGGAGCATGGAGTTTGACTCAAGGTTGATATCACAACCCTGAGATCATTACCTGAACCAAAATCAAGAGTCAGCCACTTAGCTGACTGACCACTCAGGTACCCCTAAAACTAAAATCGTTCTAAAATCCTAAGAAAAAAAATCTGATTTAAATAGAATGCCTTCTCCACCCCATCCCCTAACTCCCACCACCCTACTTCTACCTTCTCCAGTACATGGGAACCCTTCCTGTCTTTTCGAACCCCACCAGGTGCTCTCATAGTTTTAAGGCAGTGGGCCAGGCTCCAAAATGATCTCCCTCTCTTAACTTTCATTGAATGTCTATGTCTTTAGGTGTTAGATGAAACAATCCAACATTGATAATAACAATGCATTACCACTTCTGGGGATATTTGCAACATCTATCATGATACTTGGTAGGTACACCTTTCACACTCCTTGCCTGCAAGAATCTCTCCAGGAACAATTTCAAGGGGAAGAGAAACCAAAATGTAGGTGAGAATTTTGTTGCAGACAAACCTTCCCAGAATCCCTGGGCTTAAACTCTGAAAGTGATTGCTTCTCTTATCTCCATGAATGAGTTTCCTGGGATGCCAAATTGTCTTTTCCCCAAGAGCACAGACTTTTTCCCAAGGATCTTGTCTTCTTGCAAGAGTACACTCCCCCTGAGGTCTCTTCCTGTCCCACTCCCATACATTTCCAAGCATTTTTGCATATTTAAAAATTGTTACTTGATTGATGTTTTTTGTGTGATCATGTTCTTATTTTCAGATGGTTCTTTTCTCTACTGCACTTACCTTAATAATAATTATCCTCCCTTAAAAAAGATTTCCAGGGGCGCCTGGGTGGCTCGGTGGGTTAAGCCTCTGCCTTCGGCTCCACTCATGATCCCAGGGTCCTGGGATTGAGCCCCGCATCAGCCTCTCTGCTCTGCCTACTTGTGATCTCTGTCTGTCGAATAAATAAATTTTAAAAATCTTTAAAAAAAAAAAGACTTCCAGATTTAAATTGTCTTTGAGTATGATTTTATCCTCCCCACCCCTCCAAAACCAATAGGTTTCACTTTCTTAAGGCCTTTAAACACAACAAGAACCCATGAGAGAAGACTGAATGCACAGTATGCCTAAAAAGCCCAGAGATTCACCTTTTTAAGAGTAATACATTTTGGAATTTACCTATTAAAATGTCATCTAGCTGTCTCTTCCTCACGTAAAGCCAACCACAGTTGAATTCTAAATTCAGGAACTGGAATGGAGTTGAGTGGTACAATTTTGTTTAGGTCCCAATGGCTTTGGGGAAAAAGGGAAGTTACAGTATCTCAAATCCTCAAAGTGTGTCTGGTTGGATCTAGTTTGGGCTGGTGAGAGCTGGACCAGGAATTCTTTAGGACTCTTGTAAGCAAGCCAGAATTAGACTATGTGTTTTAGGTTACTAACCCTGGCTTTAAGGCATAAGGGATGACGAGAAGTCTATGTTTAATTGTTTTACTCTCATAAGTGCTACGAACGTTTTCCCCTAGGCTGCAATCACAACTATGTTTGCCTTTTGGCTGCCTGCATATAGGACATCCCTTCCCACCCACTACCCATGCATAGAAATACTGCTCTTTCAAAATTCTGAGCTGTTCAGCCACTGCAGAATCAACCCACACACAGTAACTGTTAAAGTACTTATTATGTCCTCCTTAGAATCTGATATGTTAAATTCTGGTTTTTTTCCTAATTGAATGCAATGTTTTACATATTTACAGACCTTTTGCCTAAATTGGGTGTTTAAAGGCCCCTCATAATCTTTGCAAGACAATGTCACAATTGTTAGAATTTTGAGTAATTCTGATTGCTGGCAGAATGGGGTTTCTTTTAAGAAAAAAAAGAAAACAAGCGGCCTTATATAAGCCAGGGAATTTCAGCTATGGGTGGAAAATCACGTGGATTTAACAATTTACACTGAAATTAACTACCTTCTGGGTGTGGTTCTGGCTGCCAATATTGTAGAGCATTCCCCACCCTCATACTGTGACAGCACCCTGGGAGTAGGGAACGAGGGGTGTAGGTGGAAGCCGTAGGGGAAATTCGGTGTTCCCATTAAGAGCTCCTGCTTTCAGTTACTGACTGAATATAAAGTATTCTCCCTCCCCACTCAAGAACAGACAAGGCCAGCCTGAAAGAGAGGATCAGAACTGGGTTGTAGCTAATGTTGGAATAACGTTTGGGATATAGGCTAAGGGTTTTAAAATTTATATAAAAAGGCAATTTGACACCCTTGTTTGTTTCTATGACTCACGTGTGAAATTTGATTATTGATTCTTTTTAGTATCAAAGCAGCAGTCTTAGAGCTAGTTTTTTTGCACATGTAATACTTAATTGCTATTTTTAGATCAAAGTGATGTTGAGAAAGCCTGGGTGGGCTGAATCCTGACTCTCCATCTGTCATGAAACAAACATGGATTGAGCACCTCCTAAGAAGTCAGTCACAGTGCTGCGTACAGGGAGATGACAACATAAAGGAAGCAAGAAAGATTTCTACATTTGAGGAGCTCGATCTAGTGTAAAGGAAGACATTTAAGCAAATAGTAAACATCTAGCGTAATAAATTCTGTAATTGAGATTTGTGCGCCAGCAAAGACTGACCCACAACAAAGATGATTTAGTAGGCTGGAGCGAACACTGGTATGAGATGGGAGGGAGGTTTTTTTGTTTTGGGGGGGAAGTGGGGGGAGGGAGGTTTAACCGGGATCAGTGTTTCAGTGGTCAGGTTGAGGCTGGATCGTCTCCTGTTCTGATACCTTGAGTTCTGTATGAAACCTTGTAACTTAGGGGTGGGGTAATGAATCCTCAAATAATGCTCTGTGTATCTTTCTTTCCCATACCAAGACCCCTAGGTCCCCACTGGGCTCTGCTTTAAGGCCAATCTTGTGTTTGTTTGAAAAGGATTTAAGGATTTCCAGTCCAACTACCTGTGACCATCCCACTTCGGGGCAAAGTGGGCTTAAACAGGTCGGTTAAAGCTATGGGAAGCAAGTATAAGAGGAAGGGCAGAGTGCTAGACACTCACTGAGAGCACTCAGATAAAGGAACACTTCCATCTATGAGTGCTAACTCTGCTATCGTCTAATTTAAACTTAGGAGGTTTGAGTTAAGGCTCAAAGAGGTGTGGTAATCTAAGACCACACTAGCAATATTAGAGCTGAGGTTCTAACACAGTTTCTGTGCACTTAAACGTGGGGTGCGCCCATTCTGACCAGCCAGGCAGAGAATTACTTTAAGAGAGAATGACATTTTTGTTGATTGTTTCCTTTGCCCTGCAGAGGTTTCTTATTTTGATGTCATTCTAATAGTTTATTTTTGCTTTTATTTCCCTTGTCTAAGGAGACATCTAGAAAGAAGTTGCTACGACCAATGTCAAAGGGGTTACTGCCTATGTTCTTTTCCAGGATTTGTATGGTTTCCAGTCTCATGGTTAGGTCTTTAATCCGTTTTGAATGTATTTTTGTGTATGGGTAAGAAATAGCCCAGTTTCATTCTTTGGCATGTTGCTGTCCAGTTATCCCAACCATTTGTTGAAAAGACATTATTTTCCCCATTGGATAGTCTTTCTTGCTTTGATGAATCAAAGTGATGTGGACAAAGAAGATGTGGTATGTGAACATACGATGGAATATTATTCAGCTATAAGGAAGAGCAAAATCTTGTCATTTGCAATGACAGGGACGGAGCTACAGAGTATTATGGTACAGATACCTTATGATTTCATTCGTGTGTGGAATTTAAGGAACACAGTGAATGAGCAAAGGGGAAAAAGAGACGCAAACAAAGACACTCTTAACTCTAGAGAACAAGCTGATGGTTACTAGAGGGGTGGTGGGTGGGGTGATGGAGGAAATCCATCATGGGGATTAAGGAGCACACTTGTTGTGATGAGCCCCTGGTGTTGCATAGAAGTGGAGAATCACTATATTGCACACCTGAACCAAATATTACATTATATGTTTACAAACTGAAATTTAAATAAAAACTTTAAAAAATAAAAATAATAACACACCAGTATCTAGTGAGGAAAAAAGACAGAGAGAATAACATTGCATCCTGTTTCTTAAACTGAGTGGCTGGTCCTTTGGAGGTCATTGTTTGATAGGTCTTTAAACTTTACATAAATTATCCTTAGGATTTTATATCTATTCAATATTGACTAAAATGAATTTAAAAGGCAGAATTAAATGGGAACGCTGGATGAGCCAGACTGTATAAAAAGGTGTTTCTGTATTTTTAAAAAAGAGAGAGAATTTGGCAGACAGTCAGTTGGCATCAGCAGGATCCCACCAGGAATATCAGAAGTATTCTGATGGAAGAAGCACCAAGCATGGTGCTGGAAAATCTAGAAGCAATCAGACAGAGAGCTCCTGGGATTTTTCTGGTAGAGAACAGGGCAGCACATCCGGGTTTTATTCCTACTCAGATCCAAGAAATAAAATGAGGTCATAGTCCCTAGAATTGGAATCTCAGTAACAAGACGGCAGAACGTCAGGAGTAAGGCAGAGCCGATGCTAAAAGTAAACCACAAGGCATAGCCTAATCAAATTAGGAACTCAACCCACAGTCCTCTCAGAGCTGAACTAGAGTTTTAAAAATCCGTTGTGTGGGGTGAACCTATAGTGGAAATGTTGGGGAATCGTTGAGGACAGTGTCAAGAGTATAGGGCTATGAGGCTATGGGAACAGACAATGACTATGACAAGTCCTAAAATGCAAAGGGGAGAAGAATATGGCCGATAGGGATCTGTTGGTTTTTTCCTGCCCTTCTGGTAATAGTTTCCTGTTTTCTTTGGAGATCCCTCCCATCTCCCATGAATAAGGTCGTAGCAGTATGTCCCTCAAAGAACCTTGCCTGCCCTAGGTCCAGCTAGACAAGCTGTCCTCTCAATGTCTCTCTCTCTCAGCATTTAAATCTCAAAGGAAAGACAGAAGGGATGACAAATAATTGATACTGTTTCAATCCTGAGTCTGGACTTAAGTGGACACCCAGATCATCATCGGTGTTCTGATACCAGTCCTTACTGAGATCTGTGTCTTAAGCATTTCCTGGATTTTGGAAATATCCATATCCCTCTAGTGAATTGCTTCTCATTTATACTAGCTAAGGTCATTTCTGTTGCCTGCAACTGAAGTAGCATAAATGATTCAGCATTGAAGATGACAGCAAGATTCCCGTTCTTTTCCAAATCATCTTTCCCAAAGGCAGAGTCTGGATCAATGCCCCTGCAGTTTAAAGAATTCCCCCAAAGCCACCCTCTATCTGCAGACTATATTTCTCTAGGAGCCTAGCAAGGCTGGCAGATTCCTCCATCCCCCTCCTACCTCCCCACTTTCTGACAGCTAAAGAATACATTCTCCTAAGTCCAAAAATGCCTAGGGCTTGACCTAGTTCTCTATAGTCTCTTTAAATTTTAACACATTTCTAAGTCCATAGGTTTGCTAAATATTATTTTCTCATGCTCAAAGCTTGAAGGGAATGCCAGAACTAAAATAAATGCATTATCTTACAATACATATTTTTTAGTATGGAAATGGAGTGAAAATTATTGTAAACAGGTGAATATTTTTACCTTAAATTAGATCAGGTTAAACATGGCCATTTTATTACAAATGTGACCACGAAAATGATGTTTTTCTTATGGAAAAAAACTAAAGAGGAAAATAATTCTTTTTCTGTACGTAATGAAAGATTAAAAAAAAAAAAGTCACACCGTTTAAGAATTTACAGACTTGTACAGACAAGATAATTTTCTTCCACGTCTTTGATTCAATCACAACATTTTCATTATAAAAACTCGGAAAGCCATAAATGGGGAAGATAGAACAATGAGCCTAAAACTATAAAGAGGAAACTGAAGTTATTCATAATCACTCTCACAGGCAATCAATATGGTATTGACTTTCTATTCTTGCTACTCTTGCAGTAATGTCCTTGGCTTGAAACTCAACCTAAGCTAGGAAATATTAGCAAATAAAGCAACTCCAACCTAAGGAAATGTGAAGAGAAAACGAGACAGCAAAAGCCTGGATCTACTTCAAAGATGAAAATAACTGTCTGCTGTCAGTTAATTCTGCTGGTCAGAAAATCATGCCAAGGTGACCCAGGCTAAGAGCAGGACCCATGTGAACGTCCAGGTTTGGCTCTGACCTACAGCTAAAGATGACAGCAGTGTCGTAATGGCAGCACATTTAGTCCCGAGGAGAAGTGACCGAGAGTGCCCAGGTCTGGATGGATTCTCATCACCAGTGCTACAAAATCTACTCCAAGTGCGTGCTCCACGGACCGTGAATCAATAACATTATCTGAGGACAGGAGGAAAAGCAGAATCTCATTCAAATTTAAAAGGAATTGATCAAATTTGAAAAATTTTAAACTATCATGCATTAAAGCACAAACCATTTAAGAAGCCCTGGGGAAATTCGTTCCAGAAGTGGAGCACAGTAATTTCTTACAAAATGGAACATGTTGGGGCTTACGTTGAGCAATTCACAGATAAAGATCAAAGTCCACATTTTCAGCTGGGAAACCTGGATTCGAAATAAAGGAACATCAAATTGCAGAGTTTTGCTTGGTAAGTGTAAGTTCAGTAGTTTTTGAGCAAGTCAACAAAAAAGACTTCCCAAGGACAAATCTCTGTTTCTATTCTTGATCTTATAATATTGTTTTTCATCGTCCTTAATCAAATCCTAGAGACCACACACACACACACACACACACACACACCGAGCCGATATGGCAGAAGAGAAACCGTGTCTGCCTCTGAATCACCAAAGCAGTTGTAAGACATCTGCTGTTAAATACTTCTTTTCTTTAGTTTCTTTTGTAAAACATAGTTTCTGGGAAACATTTACTGTGTATCAAGGCTTACATCCAAAAGAGGCCACAATTATTTGACTTCAAAGGAACTAAGATGGGCCATTTGAAAAAACGGTCAAAGAACTTTTCAAAATAGAAACATGAAAAGATCATTCCGTTTTCTAGAGGGCAACATTTGGATCCTGAGTCACGGTGCATGTCCCAAGGCGAAGTTTTTTGTAACCACATAGGAAATGTATATCTTGTTGCAAATGGTAGAGTCCCATCCTAGGAAAGGCTTGAGATCCAACTTGGCCTGGAAAGGGTGT
Organism: Martes martes; assembly: GCF_963455335.1. NCBI lineage: Eukaryota > Metazoa > Chordata > Mammalia > Carnivora > Mustelidae > Martes > Martes martes. Next base: position 29,990,358 of record NC_137892.1, on the reverse strand, counting down.
AATCCACGTCAAAAAGGAAAAAGCCAACAGCACCACACCCAAACTGAAATCTGCAGTGTCCATATGGGTGGTTCCGTCTATTTCAGCATGCTCACTCTCTTGTCAAGCACCTCTTTTCAGAACCTTCCAGACTGGTGACAGAGTGATTTCCTGAACTACGCCTACATTGACTTCCTTCTGCCAAAGCATGGAATAAGCCTGACAGCTCTTTCTCCACCCCCTCCCCGCCACCGTCCACCTCTCCTGTATGCATGAGAAAACAAAAGCAGAAAAAAACACCCTGAGCTTTGTAGGCACATTATTTTAATGAATTGCAATAACTCTCCTTTTCTACTTCGAATGATTAGCTCTTCAGATATTTTTTCCATGCTGGAGTTTTATAAACTCACAGAATTACTGGGGCTGGAATTTTCTTGATAATTCACCAAATTCAGTTCTTCACTTATTGATGAGGAAATCCTGTTCTAGAGCCAGAGGATAGGTTGTGATTCCCTTCTCCTCCAAAGTGTGAAAATGATTCCTTTTTGCCACATTTGTGATTCCATTGGCATTGTTCTTTATTATCTTACTGTACACATTGGAATCATTCTTTTTGTCTAGGTAGTGAAAGCAAAACAGAAAAACAAAAGCTTTAGCTCTAAACCATGCAATTGCATCTACAAATTACCCAGATATATTGCCTTGGCCAAAACACATTTAAATAACTGAGTAGTATGCCCTCATTAATGCAGAAAGCCAATGCTTTGTGTAAATTTTTTTAAAATTAGGCCATGTTCCTTTAAAACACATGATAGTAATTAGATGTCAAAAATATAACTAAATGAGAGCGGTTCTGCCATTTTTGTGGTAGATCTGATGTTGGTATCAGAGGCCATATAACCAAAGTTATATGACCCTACATCACATCTTCTGGGCAGTCCAGAATATACCATCCTTTAAGTTGAACAGTTACTTAATGGGAATCCAGGCAGTCCAAGACACTCTCTGTTAGATATCATTTGATACTAATACCCTAACTGATAAGAAATTGTAAGATGAGTGAATATAGGGAAATTTCTAGCAATAGATCCTGATGGAAAGGCAGAGAGTCTGGGACTGGTTATTTGGTACGCTTGGACTTAAAATCAAAGTAAGCAAGTATTAAGGCATGCCTCTCTGGCAACCTTTTCATTCAGATTGAATCAAATTATCATCTGGATTGAAATCTCTACTGAAGATAATAAGACTTTGGGCAACCACATGGCTAATGCCATAGGACAGTCTAAAGAGCATGAGTTGAGGGATCCTATGTCCAGTGTCTCCTGGATATTGTATGCTTCTTACACCAGTATAATTTTCTTCAGTGTGCCCATTTCACTCTCCAAAGTGTCCCAGTATGGACCACAAATCTCAGGTTTAACCTAGGATTAGGAGATTGAGAAAAATTGGATGAAATGGTTGTTTCAGTTGGTTCCAGAACACTTGAGGTTAGTGAATGAAAACAAACTCCTATAGCAGCGCTTACCAAAAATAAATAAATAAATAAATAAATAAATAAATAAATAAATAAATAAATAAATAAAATAAACACACAAAACCTTTTATCTCTTTAAGTTGCTGGCCAGAATTAAATACAGAATCTGATCCGGTGGGTTGTTGAGTAGTATCAGCTGAATCCTCAGCTCTTCTCGGTCTCCTGTGTGAAAATTAGAGCCAGATTGAAAAAGACTGGATCTATGAGAATAGGAATAAAGAAATTTGGAAGGAATGGAATGTCTCAGAGGGTTGTCTCTCTCCTCTTTGGAGAAGCACCTGTAAGAACCCTACCTGAGGAAGTTATCAAGCTAGGGAAATCTGAATCCGTGTGCTGACCTCCACCAACCCTGATAATCTCCAGGCTTATAATTAGAGTCCCTGGAGAAGAGCCCATGGAGGTTCTATTTGATTTCTATAACAACAACAACACCCCTCTGGGCTTGAAGAGGCCTGTTTTCAGCTCCCACAGCAGACTCAGCTTTTCCCCCAATTCTCAGACGTGAGTCTATACACACACTCATTCCTAGCACATTGGGATGAGGCCCGATGCACTTAGGAAAGCACCTTGTAATACGCTAGTGTGTTCCGGGATTTTCTTTCCTGCTTTCCACAAGGGAAAGTGTTCATGTACCAGATTGACAGTGCAGTGGGCAATGGCAAATACTGAGACCTCTCAGGGATTGTTGGACATTGGCTCTAAGCTTAACACTGATTTCCGGGAATGGGGAGAGACCATCCTCATTCGTGGGGTTCACTGGTTAGTGTGGAGGCTGAAAGAGATCAGGTAGTGGGGGCGCCTGGGTGGCCCAGCTGGTTGAGCATCCAACTCTTGGATTTAGGCTCAGGTCATGATCTCAGGGTCCTGAGATCTATCTTCCACATCAGGCTCCATGCTGGGTGTGGAGTCTGCTTAAGACTCCCTCTCCTGGGGCACCTGAGTTGCTCAGTTGATTAAGCGTCTGCCTTCAGCTCAGATCATGATCCCAAGGTCCTAGGATCCAGCCCTGTGTTAGGCTCCCTGCTCATCGGGAGGCCTGCTTCTCCCATTCCCACTCCCCCTGCTTGTGTTTCCTCTCTTGCTGTCTCTTTCTCTGTCAAATAAATAAATAAAATCTTTTTTTAAATGTACTGGTTTTAACAATAGATTATATGGTTACCTTAGCTATTATGGTAGAAAAGACCAAGGAAAACTCTTCTAACTCCCTCTCCCCAACAGAAAGTAAATCAAAACCCATATCATATCCTCAGGAGGAGGCTGGGAAAGGTGGGGAGGAAATACAAAGTTAAATGCTACCTTCCAAGACTTAGAAGATGCACAGGTAGCTGGTTTGACCTATGCGGACATCACTGGAGTCTCCCAAATGTTTCCTGAACATCCTTATCCAGCTGATTATCATTGGCCGAATCCGTTTTCCAAATTCTAATGGCCAATCCAGATATAATTTCTTTACTGGAGCAAATAAGGACAGTTTTTGTTTTATATCTGTTGATCTCAAAAATGCTATTTCAATAAATAAAATCAGAAGGTTCTTTTCACTTGGCAGGAGCACCAGCTTGCTTATCTGGTCTCAGAAGTACAGTAGCTCTCTCTCTCTTTTTTTTTAAGATTTTATTTATTTGAGAAAGAACATGAGAGAGAGAGAGGTCACGAGCAGAGAGGGGAGAGGTAGAGGGGAGAAGCAGGCTTCCCGCCAAGCAGGGAGCCTCATGTGGGTGGGGCTTGATCCCAGGGTCCTGAGATCATGACCAGAGCCGAAGCCAGATGCTTAACCAACTAAGCCACCCAGGCGCTCCAGGCACACCGTAGCTCTTGAACTGTGTGCCACAATTGGCCATTGGGTCCTTGATATTCCCATCTTTTCACTGGGCATCATGCTGATCTAATATATTATTGTTTCCTGCTGAAAACAGCCAGTAATAGCACGTAGCAATGACTTGAGAGGGGCCTCTCACCCGTCTGAAGTCCATGGGGATCTCCTTGTCAATATGAAGAGCAAGTTAACATACCTTGCATCTGACAGCGATAGAGGAAAGGCATAATGCTCCATCAGCCTCACTGAATTTTTCAAGTAACGTATTCTACAGGTGTGCTTCTTTGAGTCATTCATAGGATGGCCCAAACGACAGCAAATTTTGACTAAGACCCGGGATCTGAGAAGGCTAGGAAAGGTAAGCTTCACGTCAGGCTGCTCTGCTATTTGACCTTTATGACCTAGTGAATGACTCAAAAGTCCCACAGCAGACTGGAACATTGTCTACACCCAGTGAAAATTCCATTAAACTGGGGGTGCCTGGGTGGCTCAGTCGGTAAGCGTCTGCTTTCTGTTCTGGTCAGGATCTCAGGATCCTGAGGCAGAGCCCCACATCAGGTTCCTTGCTTGATGGGAAGTCTGCTTCTCCCTCTTCTTCTGCCCCTCCCCACCCCTCAGCTCATGCTCTCTTTCTCTCTCTCTCTCTCTCAAATAAATAAATAATTTGGAAGGAAGGAAGGAAAAAGAGAAAGAAGAAAGAAAGAAAGAGAAAGAAAGAAAGAAAGAAAGGAAGGAAGGAAGGAAGGAAGGAAGGAAGGAAGAAAGAAAGAAAGGAAGAAAGAGAGTAAGAGAGAGAGAGAAGGGGGGAGCAAGGGAGGGAGGGAGAGAGGAAGGAAGGATGTTTGAGCATAAGCACACCCTCTTTAGTGAGTAAGAATTCTTCTTTTGAGAAACAGCTTTTGGCTTGTGATCAGTTCCTGGAGGGGTTGAACACCTGTCCTGATAAACTCCATTCATGAACCTCCCATTGTAAATGAGATGTTTGTGATAAAACCGGACATTCCTCGAGATACTCTATGCCTGCAATGAGGTCATAAACCAAGCGGTTTACCGTGCATAGAACCTAAGCACGGGCTTGGCTACTCGGACTTCCCCTCCCCAAGGCTGGCCTGCCTGCTATTACTGCTGAATGTCCAACTTGACATTTGCAGGAAACAGATGGAAGCCTCCATTGTGGGACCCAAGTCTCATGAGACCAGAAAGGTGCTGGGCGTCCCATTGATTACATTTCTTCACATTATGGACACTTATTTTGGATTGGATTTGCTTTTCCTGACTGTCATACACCTGCAGTGTAGCATAGTCCATAGATGTACTGAACGCCTGACTCATTCGCAACTTCTCTTTCAAAACATTGCTTTTAATATTATAATTTTTAGGGGTGCCTGGGTGGCTCAGTGGGTTAAAGCCTCTGCCTTCGGCTCAGGTCATGATCCCAGGGTCCTGGGATCGAGCCCCACATGGGGCTCTCTGCTCAGCGGGGAGCCTCCCTCCTCCTCTCTCTCTGCCTGCCTCTCTGCCTGCTTGTGATCCGTATCTGTCAAAAAAAATACATATATATATGTAATAATTTTTAGTGAGATAAGGCATTATACTAATACCCATGGGATCGCTGGTCACACACGTGACATCACTTGAAAGCAGTTTGCCTTACAGACTAGCAGAAAGCCTATTGAATATTCAGTTATGTAGCTCAGGGAGAAACATTGTGCCAGTCCGGGGCGGTAATGTGTAGATGCGGTATGTCCTCTGAACCAGAGAGAAATAGTGATATAATATATGGCCCTGAGAACGAATGGGTGAAACCGCTCACTGTTAAATCCAATGGCACTTCTCACTACTAAATCTAATGGTCCACTTTTCCTTCCTGCATGGGGTTCTGCTGATTTTGAATTCTTTTTTTTTTATTTTAATTTATTTGACAGAGAGAGAGAGATCACAAGTAGGCAGAGAGGCAGAGAGAGAGGAAGGGAAGCAGACTCCCTGCTGAGCAGAGAGCCTGATGCGGGGCTTGATCCCAGGACCCTGAGATCATGACCTGAACCCACTGAGCCACCCAGTTGCCCCCTGATTTTGAATTCTTAGTACTCCAAGATTTCTTCTGCCAGGTAAACAATTATGGTTCCGCTAAACTGAAAACGACTATATCCTCTTAGCCACTTGGGACCCTTCATGCCATTGGGAGACAAATTCAAAAGGAGGTTATAGTCATGTCTGCCACACAGTAGTGACTCTCTTTTCAATATGGAATCATATACACGCTATGTCAAATAGTTTTGGGCTTAAGGTAGTCAAGTGTCTTGTTCTAATAAGATCAGTGTATTGTAACAATTTTCTGACAGATGTCCCTAAAGTGTCTTGAAGAAAGATCATTTTTTCCTAATTTACACATAGATTGGGCGGTCCTGCTTACCATGATGGTGAAGGGAATCGAGTCTATCAAAAGTTCATGTAGCTGCCACCAGATAAGAGGGCAAAGACCTGTCAAGAGGCAACAACACAGGAGATAGTGGGGATGCCATTCTGGTCACTCAGATCTTTTGTGGTGTTGGAGTTTTTCTGATAATCCCCCAAAGCATTGCGAAACGATGCGCTTTACAAGTCTGAAGAAATTGATATTGATAAGGACAGAACACGAGGACAACTGCCTTCCTCGTTTCAGATAAATTCCTCGGGGCACCTGGGTAGTACAGTCAGTTAAGCATCCCACTCTCGGTTTTGGCTCTGGTGGTGACCTCAAAGTCGTGAGATAGAGCCCTAGGTTGGGCTCCGTGCTCAGCAGGGAGTCTGCTTGAGATTCTCTCTCTCTCTCCCCCTCTGCCCTTCCCCCCCTCAAAAAAAATATTTAAAAATATATAAGATAAATTCCTCAGATAAATCACCTTGAATGATTCTCAGATGACCTGCATTTCTCAAGAGTAATTTCTGAAGAGAGTCTTGGTCTCTTGCCTAAATGGAAACCTCCAGGAAGAGGAAGATGGCTTCCTTGACTACCGTGACTTCTGTACTGGAAAGGATTACACAGTAGGGGATTCTATACAAATAAGAAGGAAACTGCGGTGCTGGTCGCCCTTCTTTAATCCCACAAAAAGGCAGTAAAAAATCAACTATCTAACATCCCTATAATTAGTATCTGGCATGTGTGTAAGAAAATTCTAACAGCCTACAAGTAAAATAAACAGAAAGATTGTTTTAAACAAATCTATGGTGCTGGGAAAGCAATTCATATTTAAAACAAGTTTGTTTCAAGACAACACAATTCCTACCGTGCAAAAGAATTTTGACAATTCCTTATAATTTACTGAAATGAGATTTAACTTTTGAGGGGTCAGAATATCATGTCATGCTAACAAACGCAGTGACAAGTTCACTGTCATATTTCCTTATGATACTGGAGGTGACCAATTATGTGAATTGTTCTTGAACATAGTCTCTGGAAATCTCCTGTTTATTTGTCTAGGTCCCATTGGGGGACTCAGGGTACACGGCAAGGGCTTGCCTGCAGAAACCTGAGAGGATAAGGAGGTTGAGCAGGGCAAGGTAAGGTGTTCCCCTTAAGCAGCTGGAAGCAACATAATCAAGGGGGTGAATTTAAGTCATGATGAAGGAGGGATGCCAGCAACAAGAAAAAAGTTATGAATGAGGTCAGCTGTTGGGAAAGCAGAAACAAATTTGAAAGAAGGTTTAGGGGGAAAGCTTTCAGCCTAGAGTTCATACAGTATGTCAAAGTTGCTGTGTGATATGGGAACAGCCCAGAAAATGTTGAGGCCATGCAAGACCCAGCACTAGTCAGAAATCTTCTGGGCCAGAGCAGGGAGGCTGAATTTCAGGCCACAGCTTAGCATGGTAAAGCCTCTTGATCTCAGCCTGGGCATCAGGAATTAACAAAGCAAGTGGACTGGAGAGTCAAATACACTTTCACCTGCTCTGGTGCCCATAGCATAGTCACTGGGAGGCAGAGCTCTGCCACTGGGGGATGCCTCCCATATCCCTTTCTGGGTCAATGGGCTACCTGTGACCGTGAAGAAGAAAGGTGATCCCCCCGTGCCTCCTCAAGTAACATGAGAACTCCCAGCACTCCTTCCACCTTTATTTAGAGAGAGAACTGGGCTGCTTACGTGTAAAGGGGTTTCCTGCACACCAAGCAACTTGTCTTCCTCTTACATGTTCGACAGATCAGAAATTGTTCCATGATATATGACACTGTTGGCTTTACATGGTCAAAATAGCTTCAAAATTCTCAAGAGAAAGGACAGTAGTTCTGATGGGCAATGCTATTTATAGTGTATATAAATAAATAAATATAGTGTATTTATAGTGTATAGTATAGTGTATGCAAAATTCCAACAATTCAGAAGAGAAGAGTAAGGATCCCAAACTCAGATCAGGCAGACAAAATATGTAACAACTTGAAACAAATGAGTGCTATTGTTTGGAAGTTTCTAAACAAAAGCATTTATTTATTATTTTTTTTTATTTTTTATTTTATTTATTTTTTTTAAGATTTTATTTATTTATTTGACAGAGAAAGAGATCACAAGTAGGCAGAGAGGCAGGCAGAGAGAGGGGGAAGCAGGCTCCCCGCTGAGCAGAGAGCCCGATGCGGGGCTCGATCCCAGGACCCCGGGATCATGACCTGAGCCGAAGGCAGCGGCTTTAACCCACTGAGCCACCCAGGCGCCCCTATTTATTATTATTTTTTAAAAGATTATTTAATTTTAGAGAAGACAGAGTGAGTGAACGGGAGAGGCAGAGGAAGGGAAAGAGAGAAAATCTAAAGCAGACTCTGCTGACAATGGTGCCCTATATGGGCCTCAGGCTCACAACCCTGAGATCATGACCTGAGCCTAAATTAAGAGTTGGTTGCTAACCCACTGAGCCATCAACATGCTCCTAAACAAAACCGTTTAGGGCTCCTGGGTGGCTCAGTGGGTTGAGCCTCTGCCTTCCGCTCAGGTCATGATCTCAAGGTCCTGGGATCAAGCCCCGCATCAGGCTCTCTGCTCCTCAGGGAGCCTGCTTCCCCCTCTCTTTCTGCCTGCCTCTCTGCCTGCTTGTGATCTCTGTCTTCAAATGAATAAATAAAATCTTAAAAAACAAAACAAAACGAAAAGAAAAGTTTAAACAAAATTCAAGAATAGGAGCACCTGGCTGGCTCAGTTGGTAAAGCATGTCACTCTTGATCTCAAGGTTGTGGGCTCAAGCCCCACGTTGGGTATAGAGTTTACTTAAAAACAAAATTTTTTAAAAATTGGGAATAGCTTTATACACATGGTATCATACCTTAAAGCCAATGTTATTTTCTGTACAGTGATTTCTGAATTCTAAAACAGCTTACATTTTTCTAGTTTGCCATAGATTCATAAAGACCTTCTTTAAAAAATAAAAAAAAAAAAGATTTTATTTATTTATTTATTTGAGAGAAAGAGAGAATAAGCAGGAGGGACAGAGGGAAAAGGAGAGAGAATCTCGAGCCGATTCTGCCCTGAGCTCAGAGCCTGACACCAGGGCTCCATGTCATAACCCTGAGATCATGACCTGAGCCGAAACCAAGAGTCAGACCCTTAACGGACTGACTCACCCAAGTGCTCTAATTCTTAAAGACCTTTTAGGTCTGAACCATTTAATGTTTGATAAACTCAAAAGCTTTATGTTCAATACTATAGTTCCATGGTGTAGTTAATCTATTTTGTTATCATGTTCTCTTTAAATAGTTACCTGCACTTAAAGGTAACAAGTAGGCCAAATTAAAAATAAAGGAACCCTTTACTGAAATTTCATTCCATGAAAACGGAAAGACATTACCAACTTCTAAACATAATGTATGGCAAAGGACAAAAACACTTTTTTCAACATAATAATTGATACCTTATATAGTCAGTCAGTCCATATGTCCTGTCAATGAACAAAAGAGACTACAATTCTTGCCCTCATGGAACTGACATTATGGTTATCTCTGATTTCTTCCTTTCCTCTATTCTGATATTTACAAGTTCTCAAACTGTGTCATACTGATTACTGCATGATTTCTCAAATTCGTTCTTTTTTTTCCTGTTCTTCTAACCCCTGGATTGATTTAGACTTTCATAACTGCTTTTAATATTTACTTACTTATGACCAGGTACTCTGTACACATTCATTATTTCAAAATATTTTTAAATGCTAAATGTTCTGAAGTATTCAAGCAGCAAAAAATGTCTCCCCCACATCTGTCTGTCTTCCCTCCCTTTTCTTAGAGGCAATCCCTCTCACCAGTGTTTTGGTATATCTGGACAGATATTCAATACATATGTTAGTATTTATTTGTATTTTATACAAACAGTAACATAATATATACTCAATTCTGTATGTTGGTTTTTAAAGTTAATATATTTAGAGGATCTTTCTATATTAACCATCCTAGCCTCATTTTTTTTTTTTATTACATGATTACTGGACAGATACCAACTCACATTTTGGTTAAATAGTCCCCTACTGTATTAGTCAGGATAGACTAGGTTATATTACAGAAACAAATAATCCCACAAGTCTCAGTGGTTTATTTCTTCGTTACAAAATGTCTGTTGTGGTTCTGGGCAACTATCCAGGGCAAATGCCTTTCCATATGGCTACTCAGCGATCATTTGTTAGCATTTCCACTGTCCTATAGCTGAACCATCTGGAGCAAGTGTCCTCCTTCGTTGAAGCAGAGGGAGAAGAGAGAGTTTGGGCCAGAAGTAAACCTCCATTGCTTCAGCCTAGAAGACATGCACACAGTCTTCATGCACCGATTCTCCAGAATTTATCTCATGGCCCCTCACCACTGCAATGACAGTAACAAAGTAAAATTCTCCACTAAGCAGGAGAGGAGAGCTGTCCATGCAATTAACCACAGATCCCTTGAAAAGCCATACTTGACAGACATATTAATGGTCTGATAAGGAAGTACTTCACATACCTTTCATGTTTAGTAAATAAATGTTAGCTAGCCAGCTTTAATAGAGAACTCATATCCATTGATAGCAGAGCCAATCAATGAATAACATTTTGCAAGTATAAAATGGCTTAGTCAAATGGCATCATCGCAATCATCACAATCATCACTATGTTATCACCACATTTTCAGGAAAGGCAAAGGGAGAAGACAAATGGCAAATGTTTGAGGGATTATTATTTTTTTTTAAGATTTTATTTGTTTATTTGACAGAGAGAGATCACAAGTAGGCAGAGAGGCAGGCAGAGAGAGAGGAGGAAGCAGGCTCCCCGCTGAGCAGAGAGCCCGATGTGGGACTCGATCCCAGGACCCTGAGATCGTGACCTGAGCCGAAGGCAGAGGCTTAACCCACTGAGCCACCCAGGCGCCCTTGAGGGATTATTTTAACACTGGTTTGGTTCATAAATGAGTAAATTACAAAGCCTTTCAGAAATTGAGAACAATAAGAAAGATAAATGAGTATATCCGTGTTTCTAACAGCATCATTCACAATAGGCAAAGGGTGGAAGCAACCTAAGTGCCCACCAGCAGTTGAATTGCTAAACGCAAGATATGGTCCATCCATGTTATAGGGTACTATTGAGCCTTAAAAAGTCAGGAAATTCTCATACATACTACAACACGGATGAACATTGCATGAACTCATGGATGACCTTGGATGAGGACATTACGCTGAGTGAAATAAGCCTGTCCCAAAGAAGCAACTACTGTATGACAAATGAAGTACCTACAGTAGTCAAATCCAAAGAGACAGAGAGTAGACTGGTGACTGCCAGGGGCTGGCGGTGGGGAGAGGTGGAGGGAACTGAGAGTTAGCATTTAATAGGTACAGAGTTTCAGTTTTGCAAGATGAAAAGAGTTCTGGAGGCAGATGGTTGCACAACAGTGAGAATGTACCTGATGCCACCAAATTGTACGCTTTAAAATGGTCAGGATGGCAAATTTTATGTTGTGCTATTTTTAACCTGGTAAAGAAAAAAAGAAAAGAAAAGAAAGAAAGCTGAATGAGGAAATATCTTTAAGAAAATGGCTGCAAAAATTTGGGAGGAAACTCTGAATGGCTCTGATTCCTTAGAGGAACTTAGGAAGCAGTTGACAGGAGAGTCGTGAGCTACCAAGCTAGGAAACAGTTGTGGTCAGAGAACAAGAAATACAAGTTAATGATTTGGAATGTAAAATAGTTTCCGGAGGCGGTGACCGAGGTCTGGGGATCTGGCCCCAGGGGCAAGCAGGTGGGTGAGGCAAAATGAAGGAGAAACTAATGGAAACATTTGCATGTCAAAGAACCAAGAAACCAGACATTGGAAGGGACAGCCATCTGGGTGTTTAAATCACGCAGGAGGATTGGCAGAGTGTGAGATAAAGAGCAAGACTGTAAGCAAGGGGTCAAAGTCTGTGAGTGAGCAAATAGTTAAGAGATGTTATCTTACTCAATCAGCATTCCTAGACCACATTTAATCTCTAGATATCCAGGATGCACCGAGCGAGCTGATGGAAGAGGACTTGTATAAATGAGAATGACAGCTAGCTGAGAGGAGAAATGTGGGCATCCCATGGACTTTGCAAGTTTGCAAGAGCAGCACATTCCTGTCCTGTGCAAAATCTGTCCGGGAAAGCACATTACAATCAGAAGCTATTTAATGAATATGGAATGAGAGACAGAGAGCCGTAGTGGTAGAGAAGGGAGGAGAGAGACAATTGTAATGTCTAAATGCTTAATGATAACCCCCTATAAAAACCCGATTTTTCAGCCTCTGAAAAAAAGCTGTGGTCACTTGCCGTGGGGGTTGGGTAGAGGAGTTGTAGGACTAGACTATCCCCTCTCCACTGGACATGCTGAGTGGGTATTGCCAAGTTTTTTCTCTGACGTCTCCTTTTTTCTAGGCACTCATGCTGACTACCCAACTTTCAGTGGCTCCTTTCTTCTATTAGAAAAACAATAGCATCGATTGATTGATGGGTAACTGGTAACAATAGGATAAAGGAGACATTCTGCCTGTGGAAATTAGGTTGGCATTTGCTGTGGGCTGAATATTTGTGTCTCCCCCAAAATTATATGCTGTAGTCCTATTCCCCTTTGTGATGGCATTTGGAGGGGGGTCTCCAGGATGTGATCAAGACCCTTAGGAAAGAGAAAGAGACACGGGATCTGTCTCTGAGTGTGTGCACCCAGGAAAGGCCAGGGAAGGACAAAACCAGGAAGAGGACCCTCACCAAGAATCTGACCTCGCAGGCACCCCGGTTTCAGACTTTTATAAGTCTCTAGAACAGTGTGAAAGAAATGTTTGTTTTTTAAGCCATCCTGTGTGTGGTACTTGTTGTAGCAGCCGGAACTCACTGAGACAGCCTTTTTCTGATACCATTCCTTGGGGTTACTTTCACTAGAGTCTAAGAACCTTGGGTTTGCCCTACTTCATAACAACACAATTATAATTTTGTCACTTTCAGCTTCTTAAAATTTCTGATGCTTAGGCTGGCCTGTTGGCCATAGAATTACTTATCTAATTACTCTTTCATTAATTCATTCATTTCAGCGAGCCATCCAAGCGAAAGGCACTCCCATAGTTACTTTATACGTTAAGATCCCAAGAATCCTAAACTGAGCTGTGTCCATTATGGAGAGACCTGAATTCTTGCAAGAATGATCTCTGATCTGGAGCAAGGACCACTCTAAGGAAAATGGGTTCTTGGTCTCAACTCTGGAGGAGTTAGATTTTACACGGGCATTTGTCCAGTTTTGAAAGGCTATTTTTATTTACTGCATCTCACTTTTCATTGAATACTTGGGTGATGTAACCCTTTCAACTCTCTAGAGACCCATTCAGGATAGTATCACATTAAGGAGAAAATAGTCTGTGGTATCCTAAGAATGAAAAGGCTTTTCATTTACTTTTCTTAGCTCCAAACTTTCAGTTTATTTTCCCTTTCATAGTGGATAGTCCATTAAACTTGTAGATGGATAGGAATATGGTTATGTAAAATCATGTCAAACTATTTAGATTTGGATTTTTAAGCTTAAAAACCACATTTTCCTTTTAAGAACAATCTGTGTCAATTACCAAGTCATTCAAAAGTATAAGAGAATATAAACAAGCAAAAATAAACCAGGCAGCAGCCATAATCCCATTCTCAGTCATGTTTAACGTTTGGTTACATGTCTTTCCAAATAATTTTTTCTCTGGTTGTGTCTCTCTTCAGACATTTATTATGTGTCAGTAAATACCTTTTTCATAGATGGAATCATACACACCGTATTTGGTCACTTGTTATTTTTTCTGGATTGTGAAGCACTTTCTATGTTGATACATACAGATCCATATCTCTGGGTAACAACTTCATGGTATTTCCTTGTACACTTATACCATACTTTAATTGTTCCTCAAAAAATGGACAATTTTTTCCAATTTTTTTGCTCTTTTTAAATAACTCTGCCGTGAACATCCTTATATCTATACTTTTTGCAATTCATTCTTTGAACTAAATATCTAGGCATGGATTTTTTCCAAAGGATATACTTTCTCTACTTATTGCCAGACTGTACAGAGTTTCTTCTGTTTCACTCTCTGACTCCAAGTCCAGAAGAGTGCATATTTTCCCAAACCCTCATCAATGAGGCATTATGACTCTTTTTTCCCCCTGCCAATTGACAGACAAAAATGGATAATAATGTCGAACTTATGCTTGAATAGGTGTAGATTTGCCATTCTGGGAGACTTGAAGCAAAAATAAGCCACATAAAAGAGACAGAGTTTAGTATTTTCTGGATGTTGGTCAATTTCTCCATTTTATTCCTTGCCCTGCATTTCCCTATTTTTGCTCTGTGGTTCATTAGGGGAGGAAAAAAAAATTCATCTCTGACACTGAAGCAGAACAGCAGTCCTTTTATTTCTCAAATCACCACCTACGTTTGAAACCTTGGACTTTCCCTCAGTCTTACCACCTATACTGGCATAATCACAAAGTAAAATAGACTCTTGAAATGTCTCTTGCATCAAAACTTCCATCATCATAGTTGACAACATCTTTATTTTACCCATTTCCCAAGGCTTAGTTTATAGACCACATCCTCCCTAACCACCCCTGCCATCTTTTCCTCAGGCTAAACTATGTATCTCACGCCGTATTGTGTTCTTCCCGGTATAAGGAAGGGTCTTTTCAAGTCCAAGTATATCCAGTTATAGTGTCAGCTCCCTGAAAGAAATATGATTTCTTAGGTTTCTCTGAATCTTTGCAAATGCAACATCTTTCTTATCTTCACTGTTGCCCTCTATCATAACCATACTCAAATGTGTTCCATGTGAAAGCAAATCACCCTATAATTTCAGAGCCCGCTGCAGTAACCATCTTTTCCTTTGCAACCAAATTAGAAAGTGGATGAGGCTCTTCCTGATCCATATCTTGTTCTCACACTCACTCCTCAGTACAACTGAACCAAGCTTCTGCTCCACCCTCCCTCACCCAATTTTGAACAATCTCTTTTACATGCCAGAATTGGGTGTCTTACCAAACAAAACAAAAAGAAATTCAACTTATATTCCCCAGCTCAAAATGTCTCTTTGTTGTTAGAAAAATGGCTGAAATCTTTAGCATGATTAACAAGGACCCATCTGTCTTCCATCTCACCTTATACTTATTTCTCTGTATTCCCGAGACATCACCCATTTCTTGTTTCCTCGAACATGACATTTCCTATCCATTTTCCTAACTGAAACTCCTTCTACATATAAGTACCTTAGCCTGAACAACAGCCACTTACCTTAAAGTCTTACTTTAAATATAGTTCAGGTTCTCCTGATATGTGGTCTTACAGCATCCTGTTCTCGTAACAACAATCTATCCCAAATGAAATTAATTCATTATTCGGATAGTTATTTAATGGATCTCTTCTCCACGAAACTATGAGGTCTATGAGGTAAGAGATCATGTCTATCTTAGTCTTCTTTGTGTTTCCAACACCTAACACAGTGACTGGCCCAGAAGACCTCATAAAAGTCTGTTAAATGGATTACAGTAAGATGCAAGGAAGAGTGAATGCAGATGTAAGTAAGCCTGTAGATGACAAGTTGAGGAGACTGCTTTTGTGATTATGCTAGGAAATGAGAAAATCTGTGGGTGACTAAGAATTTGAAAGTGGGAGAGAGAGTATCAGAATCTTGAGGATAATGGGAAATGTATTGGAATAATATATGAAGAATTAGAGAGTTGGCTAAGTAACATAAATGTCTTTTTAGACCTTGTGAGAATTAAGGTTAACAGTCATGAAAATATGGCAACAGTAACCTGTCCAGTGCAGGAGCACTAGAGTATAGGAGTGCACCCTAGTGTTGAAGCCTGAATGGGCCTGGTGAGGAGGGAGGACAGAAGAATAACTGAGTAAAGGAAGTTTAGGATATTGGGAAGAGAATATTGGAAGTGTTGGAGTATAGTAACTAAGCTGTAGAGGAAAAGAAGTAAAGTCAAAGGGTTGATTGTCTGGGAAAGATAAAAGCTTAAAAGACTAGAGATCTAATGAAGCTTTAGAAAAATCGTGGTGAGAATTTAGTTCAAGAAAAAACTGGAAAAAGAGGAAGCTTTGGTCACAGCACAGAATATTTAAATTAGTCATTCTGAGGGCAGAGTGCTTTCAGTTCACAAAAAGTTGCAAGGAATGACCACAGGAGTGGGTGGTAAAGTGGTATGTGGAGGTCATGGAAGATGTGGGAGGCGGGTGATGGGCCATCCAGGATACTGAATCACCTCTGATGGAAACCTAGCTCACAGTGGAGACGAAGAGTGAGCGAGGTGCCAAAAATTTCAGAGAACGGAAGGGATATGACCAGACTGTTGGAAATATGGTACTGGAGGGTCCTATAGATGAATCTGTGAAAATAAATGAAATTGCCTGAGAAGAGCTCAGAGCCCAAGAAAATGAGAAGTCGATATTTACAAAGCAAGGAGAGAAGTCCAGTACATTAACAGCATGGGAAATCATGGCCAGATGGGGAAGAGGAAAACCAATACGACGTATATGAAGGTAAAGAAAGTGACAGCAATTGGAATGTGCCTTGCATAGATTAAAAATGAAGGGGGAAAAAAGAGGCCAATGAAATCAATGGTTGAAAAGAGATAATGATTATATTTGGCGATCAATAAGTTCTTGGTACACATGGGGAGTTGTAGAGGGAGTATCAGCATCAAATCCAATATTTTAATTTTAGATCTTATTTCAGATCTTCCGAGAAATATAGTTATAAGGCATCGGATGGGAGGTTCTATCATTTTTTTTCCACATTGAAGCACCTGTCCCATTATAATTATACATTGGTTTTAAAATTTCTGCAAGGCTCCATCTTCTCTGCATAGGCTAGTGATTTGTTCTGTCCCAGTCCCCCTACCTTCCTTTTGTCAAAGCATAAGCTATTCTCATGACAGCACTGAAATTCAACAGCTTTCCTATTGAGAAATTGTCACAAATTATAAAGATGTGGTACTATAAATTTGGAAAAGCCACCATAGCATTATTAATATTTAGATAAATGTCTTTTGCTGGATATCTAGGCTTGGCTCTATTGATTTTTTGCCGTGTGAGTGTGATCTGACTTGAAACAGGTACTGTGTTGAGAAGTATTTACTTGAAGACTTACTATATATATATATTTTTTTTTCATACTAGAAATAGAGTAACATATCAACCATTGTATCACCTGAGATAATCTTTTAAATTGTGTATGAAAGGCTTTTTACTTGAAAACACATGCTATCTAGAGCGCCTGGGTGGCTCATTTGAGTAAGTGTCTGCCTTCAGCTCAGATCACTATCTGAAGGTCCTGGGATCCAGCCAGGCATTGGACTCCCTGCTCAGTGGGGAGTCTGCTTGTCCCTCTTCCTCTGCTCTTCCCGTTCCCCCCACCCCACCCCACTCATTCTCTTTCCCTCGCTCAAATAAAAAAAAAAAAAAGAAAACACATGCTATGTCCCTCTTCCTCTGCTCTCACCATCCCCCACCCCCGCTCATTCTCTCACTCTTTCCCTCCCTCAAAAACAAACAAACAAACAAAAAACCTTAAAAAAAAGAAAAAAGAAAACACATGCTATCTGAACTATATAGTACTAATTTTTGGAAGCAAAAAATATATGTATAAAAATGCATAGAGAACAGTCCTCTTTCCACAGCCAACACGTGTTGAGTACATACACCCCCCTAGGCACTCCGGATATGATAGTGCCCAGGGCAGAGACAATGCTGATTCCAGAAGATGGCAGCCTACAGGGAAAGCCAAACATTAAACTAATAGAACCATGACGACTATTCTTTTTTTTTTTTTTTACACTTTTAAAGATTTTATTTATTTATTCGACAGACAGAGATCACAAGTAGGCGGAGAGGCAGGCAGAGAGGGAGAGAGAGGGGGAGAAGCAGGCTCCCTGCTGAGCAGAGAGCCCGACTCGGGACTTGATCCCAGGACTCTGGGATCATGACCCGAGCAGAAGGCAGCGGCCTAACCCACTGAGCCACCCAGGTGCCCCCATGACGACTATTCTAAAGGCAGCAAAATCTGGGCTCTGGACATGTGTAACAGGGGATGGACACAAGCCACCATGTAATAGAGGTTTTTTCTGGAAATCAAGAAAGATTACACATGATTTTCTATTTGTTCCCTTTCTTTTTGTTTGTTTCAAACTTTGAATTTAGAACAAGACTTGTGTTCCCAGAAAAGACACAAAGTTCATTGAGTGAAAAAAGTCAAACAAAGCATTTTGGGTCTGCTTCATCTCTTCTAATCAACAACTTCAGAAATTTAAAGCTTATTTTAAAACACAAGAAAATTTAAATTAAGGCACATCCCATGTTTTTTTTTTCCCGGATTAGTCAATGACAGATGCTGATCTTTTTTTTTTTTTTTTTTGCCCCTAATCCTGAATGTTCTAAGAGTACTTGGATTAAAAAAAAAGATTCATGACTGGCATGAATTAAGAAATAAGCATGAATAAGCATGAATTAAGAAACCCAAAGATTCAAGCCGAGTGTCATGCTCTGCTCATATAGAATCATGAACACTTTTTACCTCAGTTTCTCCAAAGAAAGAAAGGAGTGACTGGGATGGACCCCTGAGCCATATATTGGTAGGTCAGTAATCTATTTAAAATTACTGAAAACAATGCTCACATTTATTACCATTAAACCACAGAATTAAAGGACAGTTGGTGGAAAATTCAATGTCAGACTCTTCCTGGTTATAACTTTAGAGAGATAACTTTCATAACTATATATTATAACTTTTCCTTTCTGAATTCTGAAGTGACCCATTTAATATTCCCATAAAGGAAAAAAAGCATGTAGATGAGAACAACAACAAAAAAATACCTGGAGTGTTTAACAACAACTTTGTGCACACAGGGCACTCTATTAAGGAAAAGAGACTAATGAGAGCTAGCAGTTAAAAATATATACCCCCCGGGGTGCCTGGGTGGCTCAGTGGGTTAAAGCCTCTGCCTTCAGCTCAGGTCATGATCCCAGGGTCCTGGGATCGAGCCCCACATCGGACTCTCTACTCAGCGGGGAGCCTGCTTCCCCCTTCTCTCTCTGTCTGCCTCTCTGCCTGCCTCTCTGCTTACTTGTGATCTCTGTCTGCCAAATAAATAAATAAAATCTTAAAAAATATATATATAGATATATATATATACCCCCTTAGATTACCTGTACAAAACTCGCAATCCATTTCAAAAGGGATCAGAGAGTAAACACACTCAACACTAAAAGCACACCAACCCTAACTGAATGCTCCCGATCTTGTAGACTCTTCAAGCTCATTATGATGAGCATCATTTACTGTAGATCTGTGAAAGTGTCAGATGATAGAAAGCTGAATAGATATGCTTTTGTGTTACATATAAACCAGGGTGAGTCCTCATTTTTCAAAAGAGCCTGAGTTATCCCTTTAGTCCAGTAACTGGTATATTACCTGAATTAGTTGGTTTTGAAAGCTATAAAGGGACTACTTCAAGATACTGACGTGATAATACGCCAAGTTGTATTTGAGTTTCCTTCAAGGCAACTTTCAAAATTGAAATATGCTGAATCAAAGCATTACTAAAAATAAAGCTCAGTAGACAGCATTATATTCGTTTGCTTGTTCGAAAGATCTCAGTGATGAATGAAGTTTGGGCAAAATAGCAAGTGTATCAGTGGAAAACAGCGCAACAGGGATTAGGAGAGGGTTACGGCCTTGGCATCTTGTGAATGTCAATGATGCACTTAAGGAACCCTGTGCAAGAAGGCTAATATATCACAGCCACCCATCATTAATAACGCATGACAGAAAGGGAAAGGGAATTTAGAAAGAGAAGGAAAGGTAGGAGCGGAGCGAGTGTTCCGTGGCAAGACATTCAGCAAAGCACAAAGTGAACTGTAATTAGAATTATTTACATTACCAGAGGACTCAGGAAAGGCTTTCTGGTGATGAGTTCAAGAAATAACTAGGGGAATTGATAAGCATTTTGTCAGACTGTGAGTTTTTCATTTATTCCATTCCACTGTAAGTGTATGTGTATATGTGCACACAGGCCCCATTTAAAGGCACGTGGTATCATACTGGGCGCGTATAATGTGGTCAAGTTCTGACTTCCTTTAGGTTCCTAAAGATACTATAATTCAAAACAAAAGGCAGCTAAAATATTGCCATCTGGTCTGTATTCATCCAAATCCCACTAGGGACCATTTGTCCCTAGTGATATATGATACTAGCTGTTACTTCTGGGTTACCCATATACAAAGGGCTGAAAACTCTTCCAATATCCCTTTGATGTTTCCAGTCAATGCTATTATCCTTATCAGTGGTGCCTGAATTCACAGTGAGAAGTGTGCCATCCTAATTTTAAAGCACTCAATGGTTTATTCAACTCACCATCCCAACGTGGATGTCCAAGTGGAACGATAGGGGAAGTAGATGGTGGTATTGCCAAGGTGATGATTTTGGAGGTCAAGGAAAGCTTCCTGCAGGAAGTGACCTGTAATATGACACCTCCAGGATAAGAGGTAGATGGGCAATGGTGGAGGAGGAATGGAGTAGAGAATATGATTCAAGGAGAGGGAATGTCATATGCACAAACTTAGAGTGACAGGGAGCGCAGTAACCTGGAAAACAATTTAATTTATATTGGGTGTAGATTTTGAGTTATGAAGAGACGATAGATAAGCCCAGAGACCCAATTAATCATAGAGCTGCGAAGTTCGAGGAGAGGCAAGAGCTTTAGCAGGGGGATGGCATGATGAAGTCGGTAGTAATTGTAGTGACCCAGGTGAGAGTGGATGAAGGTACTCAGCAGTGGTTGTACCTGCATTAGATGATGGTTGAATAGCCTTCCTGAAGGGGATGGGAAGCTGTAAGAGGCAAAATTAACAATATATATGGCTGATTTTCTCCCTTGAATTACAAGTTCCTGAAAGAATTTTTTTTTTAAGATTTTATTTATTTATTTGACAGACAGAGATTACAAGTAGGCAGAGAGGCAGGCAGAGAGAGAGGGAAGCAGGCTCCCTGCTGAGCAGAGAGCCCGATGCGGGACTTGATCCCAGGACCCTGAGATCATGACCTGAGCTGAAGGCAGCGGCTTAACCCACTGAGCCACCCAGGCACCCCCGAAGGAATTTCTGATTGTCACCTTACCCCATATTATGTAGCCCAGAGTAAATATGCAATAAAAATTTGTTAAATAGATGAATGAATGAATGAATGAATGAATGAAACAAATTCAAATTTATTTTCCTTTGCAACCTAACTGGGGAGAGGAATTCTTATCTCTATTTTGTTGTATTGAATTTTAACCATTAGCCCTGCCTGGAGTGTTTGGTTCCATCAAGCTACTCTGACTAGTGGAAGGGAAATTATTATTCCTCAATTTTTAATGTGAAAAATTTTTTTAAAAGATTTTATTTATTTATTTGACAGAGAGAGAGAGAACACAAGCAAGGGGGAATGGGAGAGGGAGAAGCAGGCGCCCCACTGAGTAGGCAGCTCGATGTGGGGCTCGATCCCAGGACCCTGGGATCATGACCTGAGCTGAAGGCAGACACTTAACGACTGAGCCACCCAGGCGCCCCTAATGTGAAAATTTTTTAAAAATGTCGAAAAGTGGAAAGAATGGTACAATGAATAATCAAATACCATCTTGTTAACAATTTCATTATTTCCCAAGTTTGTGTGTGTGTGTGCACCCGCACATTGGTGTAGCATTTGAAAGTTACAGACATCACACTTCATGCCTAAATATTTCAACTGTAACTTCTAAGAATAAGGATATTTTCACGTAAAAGTGTAATAGCCTATTGCTCCTAAGAAAATTAACAGTAATTTGCTAATATAATCATATTCAAATTTCTCCACTTACCCTAAAGATATCTCTTATACTTTTTTTTTTTTTCCAAATCAGAATCCAGTCCAATTTCACAGATGTACTTGGTTGTCAGGCATCTGGAAACGAGAGCTTCCTGGATAAAGAGTAAAAGTGACTGAGTTATTTAACCTGAGGCAAAAGCGCTGAGGATAACTTATGATTCGGTAGAAAACATTGGGCAACCAGATTTGTTTCCTAATTTGAAATACTTTCCTTTTTTGTAACCAGCAAGTCCAGTTGGCAAGCGCATTGTATTTATGAGTCCTAGGTCAAGGGCTCACTGTATGGCTCTCCTCCCACTCCATGGAGAGTGATCTCTGGGTGTGATCATACGTTGTGCTGCATGCCCTAGGTAATCACTTGATAAAAGACTGGACTTTGCCACCAGCGGGAACTGAGTGAGTGTATACACATGGTTAGGTGAAAAATCTCTTACTCCCTTAGGGAGAAAAAAAACACTCAATAAATAAGAAATTATTCATTTGGTGGGACAACTTCATAGACAAAATAGCCCATTGGTTTAAGACACTTCGACCATGCATGAAGCACTTTGCATGGAGCTTCCCACTGACTCTGGGTCTGGGTACAGAGGATAAGCTGAGATAAATGCCAGACAAAGTTGGACATTAGTCTCTACCACCGCACCTGCCAAATCATCAAAGCATAGAATATATTAAGTGGAAATATGTGAGCTGACTTTCAAGGGCTAAGATTTTTTTACCTTTCACAACCCTTTTCCTCTCCCCCTCTTCCCTCTTTAGTTTTTAAAAAACCTTTTAGGGTTGTTGTTGTTGTTTGTTTTTTGTTTTAGTTAGTCAAATTTAGGAATTTGACAGTGATGGACAGTCTAGTGGCACTGTAACCAGTCGTTATTTAACCACCGTTTCCAGTCGTCCCCGGGAACTGAGTTAGAGAGGATGGATAACCAAAAGAGGAACATTAGCGATCTCTGAATGATGGGGGTAGTTCCCTTAAGGGCTTTCGTCTTCCTTTTACAGCTTATAAATAATGTATTCTTATATCTGGATCATAAAATCTCATTTTATGTTAAAACAAGCATCCTGGTTTCTCTCGGCACTGCTGTTCAATGTAGTACCTGAAGTCCTAGCCTCAGCAATCAGACACCAAGAGAAATAAAAGGCATCTGAATCAGCAGAGAAGTCAAATTCTACAGGTCTTTTTTTTTTAATAATTTTTTATTTTTTTGTTAACATATAATGTATTATTAGCCCCAAGGGTACAGGTCTATGAATCACCAGGGTTTCTACAGGTCTTTTTAAAAACAGAAGTGTTTGCAAGGTGGTGGTAGCGCCCGGATAATGATGGGGCAGTAGTAGTGGTTTTGAAAAGCTCGTGCAGGAATGATAGTCCTTTTCACTTGTGCTTGTCAGTTTTCGGTTTCAGCCTTGCACGACTGTTTGTACAGCCTGGCCTTGTTGGTAAGCTGGTGTCTCTCATCTTAGTATCTTTCCCCAGCCTTCATTTCAGGCAAGCTGCCATGTTTCCAATTGCTCTATGCCAGGCTAACCCATCCCCCTATCTGACAATACACTTGAATGCCACAAAGTTAGAGGCTTAGGGAACCTCTATGCAGATATGAGGGAAACACTGTACAAAGCATTCTTTCAACATCCCCAGATCACTGGAGTTAAAGGGGGAAATGTACCTTATTGAAATACGGCAGTAAATAGAGTTCCGGACCCAGATTATTAGACGTGCTTAGGGACGTTGCCATTTTCTATTGAAGCTGAGTCAGAGATAAAACTCACAAAACTGGAAACACCACCAGATGGGACAGCAACTGAAGGTTAGCTCTGCTTCAGGATGTATTAGCAACTGCAGCCATAAATTGTATGGCCGTATGTTCATGGTAGAAAGGATTAATGGTGGGACCCGGAATTCCTAATCACCAGTGTGTGGCAGATTAGTGGGAGGTGAAGAGAGGGGCTTACAGCTTAGCCTTCAGAGTACCGTGTGTGGCCTGCTTCCAAGTGTACCTCTGCTAAGCTTGTATGAAAAGTGGGTATCTTTATTTGTGCATATAAACATCACCCGCCAGGAATGAGCTGCAGAAAAAAAGTTTACTACTCCCCACTACTGTGAAAGCCTTCCTATTTTTTCCCCAGAGCCTTATGCATGTTAACTTCCCTTTCTTCCTTTTAATTTAAATTCAATTAGCCAACATATAGAACATCATCGGTTTCAGATGTAGAATTCAGTAATTCATTGGTTGCATATAAATTCCCTTAGTTAGCCATTGTGAATCTCAAAGAGTAAGCCTTCCAGATAACATTAAATCAGTTGATTGCTTCAACTGATAAAACACTGAACTGAGACCGTTCATAATAATTAATATTATGGAGAAATTTAGTACTTTCGATGGAAAGTTGTTTAAGAAAGTAGACACATGTGGGACTGTCTTACCAGTGATGCACACATTTCAGACTTTTACTCTCTTCGTTCGGCAGCATGCTAAAATCACCAAAGCACATGGAAAACTTGTCTTTGTTTAGAAAATGTAGTTACTGAAAACAGCCCGGGAATCGCCCCAAAGGGAGCATTAAAAGGAAATTTTCTCTACTGGTTGCTCAAAGAGGGTGTCAGGATTTCACGAGCATCTTTGTATAATCATGTAGGGGGGAGTTCAGAGTCCTGGATGGAGCCTGAGGTAAGATTTGAGCCACCAAGCTCACTTGAGGAACTCCTGGATGGCACTTCTGTGCGTCCATTTGCAGGAGTGTTGCTCATTGAAGACAACGGAGGGTGTAGAGAACACAAGGGGATGTGGGCCTCAGTTATCACTATCCCCTCCCCCACCCAACCGCCAGGGCCCCAGGTGCGGAGCTTATGGAGAAAGAGGCAGAAGGCATGAGACATAAAAGTAAATTCCCTGAGGCATACTCTCCCGAGGGCAGAACATGACATCAGGAGGTTGGTTCCAGGTGAAACAGACCTTAGCTTTGGTGCAGTGGGAATCCAGGATTGGAAGCAGCACGAGATGGCACCTTGGGTCTGGCTAATCAGGCTACCACAGGGCCAAAAGCACACAAGTCAAATGATGCCCTTGGGTAGCTTAGGCCAGCATGGAAGAATATGTGTTTTTTTGTGAGCTCACAGGAGCCATTATTGGAAAGTTCCAGAAATAAACTGGTGAGACTTTAAGTCAGAATTCCCTCAACAACAGACAGGGGAATAAGTCAGTGCACTCACATGAATATTAGCTCATGTGCAATCATGACCAAAGGCAACTATATCAGTCTTACGAGATAGATACTATTGTTATCCCTGATTTCTTTTAGATGAGCATAGTACAGAGGCACAGAGAAGGTGAGTGACTTGCCTGAGATCACACAGCGAATAAGTGAGAGAGTCCCAGATCAGGCCCACCAAGGCAATTAGACTCAGATCCCACTCCTGAGCCCTTTATCCCATTGTCTTACCATATTAGCACACAGTCCAGGAACATTCAGGTAACATATGTGATTTTCTATTATATGTGATTTTCTATTTTATTTTAGGAACATCCCCAAGCCCTTATAAATCTAACTAAAAATTGTAATTTTTAAAAATTTAAAAAATTCTCTAGTTTTTAGAGACTGCTTTTATTACTATAAATTACTTGAGGTTGAAAGATTTCTAAATATAGTTTGATTTGAAAGATAAATGATTCTTTAACTCAGGGGTGGCTAATCAGTATATAAAAACACTGGTATTACTTATTCCTTAATTCGAGCAGTTTAAATACTCATGAACAACCCTCAAATCACTGAAGCAAAATTTAAAATATAAAAAGTTTTGATGAGGAAGCTTGATGTGTGCGATGAACCTGAAGTGAGACAGAACAAGTCCCAGATTGATTCTTTGGCCGCATTTTTTACCATTTTCACTTGAATTTCCTCTCTGAGAGGTCCTATTAGATGGAAAGAAAGGAAAGAAGTCGTCCCCCACCCTACCCCCCCCCCCCCCCCCCGCCAAATCACCAGGAACATATAAGCAGCATTGATAGTAGTAAGCTAGGAAAAGATGGAGAGAAAGTAGAATAAGGCCAAACTCCAGGGACTAGGAAGGCCAACCTTCCTCCCTTTGAATCATTCTGCCTTTAGAAAGGAGGATTCCAACTTGAGGACGGGATGTGTGTCTGATGAGAGAAAGTTCTGCCGATCATTAGGAACACTGGAGATGTCTTTCAGACACAGTTTTTGTTGTCTTGCTTTTTCGTTTTTGTTTTTGTTTGGAGTTCTGGTCTTTGAGAATTTAGTCTGTTGGGTGAGGACCATCTTCTTCAACCTTCTCATGGAGACTACATTATGTGTGTGTGTTAAGAACACTTAACATGAGGGCGCCTGGGTGGCTCAGTGGGTTAAGCCTCTGCCTTCGGCTCAGGTTATGATCCCAGGGTCCTGGGATTGATTCCTGCATCGGGCTTTCTGCTCAGCAGGAGGCCTGCTTCTCTCTCTCTCTCTCTCTCTGTCTGTCTGCCTCTCTGCCTGCTTATGATCTCTCTCTGTCAAATAAATAAATAAAATCTTAAAAAAAAATCTAAAAAAAAAAAAAGAATACTTAACATGAGATCAATTCTCTTCACAAACGCTGAAGTACCCAATACCATATTGTTCATTATAGGGGCTAGGCAGATCTCTGGAGCTTACTCATTTAGCGTAACTAAAACTTTATATCCTTTGAATATCAGCTCCTCATTCCCCCCTACCCTCCAGCCTCTCATAACCACTATTGAAGTTTCTGCCTCTACAAGTCAGACTATTTTAGATACCTCCTATAAGTGGAATCAGGCCTTATTTCACCTAACAGAATGTCCTCCAGGTTCGTCCACATTATCACAAATGGCAGGATTTCCTCTTTTTTTTTTTTAAAGGCTAAATAATATTCCATTGTATGTATATGTCACATTTCTTTGTCCATTCATCTGTCAAAAACAGTGTGGTCCTGGCATAAAGACAGTCCATTGGAACAGAATAGAGAGTCCAGAAATAAGCCCACACATACATAGTCAACTGACCTTGGGCAAGAGTGCCAAGAACATACAATGGACTACTTTCTGTTTAAGTTTGACTGCAGGCTTAAGTGACAGCAGCCAAAGTGAGTTTACATTGCTTTCTGGCTTCCTGTGATAGGCAAAGTATTCAGGGGCAGAAAATCTGGTCTGGGACCAAAATCCACATTAAGTTTGAGTCCCTGTTCAGAGGACCATGAACTGGGGCAGAGACCAAAAGGGAGATAAATACAAATAAATTTACAGTGTATTAATCCGTTGTAATGTGCTCGGTGCCAAATTGCTGAGTTCTAAGTACCTCCGTTATTAAATGATGACAGCATCATATATCCTACTTCCCACAGTTGTTTTAAGATTAAATGAGATGGTGTACATGTAAGTTCCTAGAAAATTATAAAAATCTTTTTTTTTCAAAAGGGGTTATTGAAATATATGATTTAATTATTACTTAATAATTTTGATTATCTTTTTAAAAAAGATTTTATTTTTTTACCAGTGAAAGAGAGAACATGAGTGGGCTGGGGGGATAGATAGAGGCAGAAGGAGAAGCAGGCTCCCTGATGAGCAGGGAGCCCAAGGGGGGACTTGATCCCAGGACTCTGGGATCGTGACCTGAGCCAAAGGCAGATGCTTAACCGACTGAGCCATCCAGACCTCTCCCAATAAGGGGGATTATCTTAATAAATAAGATTCTCCATGAGTAGCAGAAGAAGGATTTTCAAACATATTTTAGAAAGTAAAGTTCTTACAACACTACCACTCTCTGCACTCTTAGTCAAGTCAGGTGACCTTTTATTTATGTATTTTTTATTCTTTCCTAGACTTTGAGAATCTTGAATTCAGGGAATATTGGATTTATCTTTATTCTCAATTTGTGTCACTCAAAGAAATATGTGACACAGACAAATGACAACCCAATCAATCAGGGATTCATTAATAGACCCTTTGGTGTTTCTATGAGAAGCAAGTATGATGGAATTTTCATCAAACGAAAAGTGTAGATTCTTATATAATTTAGAAGAGGGCAAAAGTTTTGGATTATTTGTTAAAGTACCAAAGTAAATTAAATCATTCAATTTAATCAGTCAATTAATTAATAATTTATAGTAATTGATAATAAATACTAATTTAATTAATTAATAATTAATATTAAGTAGGCTCCATGTCTAACGTGGACCTTGAACTCATGACCCCGAGATTGAAAGTCACAGGCTCTATGGACTGAGCCAGCCAGGTGCCCTCAATTCTGATTTAATATACATTGAGGAACATAAATTCTTTCACCCTACTTGGATGCCTTTAGTCAAACTAAAACTCTATTTGCTAATGGCACCCTAATGAGCTGTAAGCATTAATGAATACTGCCTCATTTACGCCTGAGGCTAACCCACTTGTCAGACGATTCTGCCCAGAACTACAGGCATGAGGAGAAGGGTAGATCACTGCAGGAACAACTGAGCATCTGCGCAGTGCCCCAGGATGGAAGATACTGGAAAACACCTCTGAGAGGAAAGAGAAGTGGGTCCGATTCCTGACTCTTCCACCAGCCGGCTGTATGACCTTGGCCCCGAGGGCTTGTTCCGTAATCTGGAAACCAGCAGTGGCTCTCAACCAAGAAAAACAAAGACACAGCCGAGGTGGCGTGCCTGCATCTCTGAACACATTCTAAGACGTTATCATACTGACAGAAAGTACAAAACCTTCCCCAAGAAAATTTTGCATTTTGCTTTTGTTTCTGTTGTTCTTGTCATGGTGGGGCCCGGGAGCGTGTGCATTTATTCCACGTGAAATGTGGAGAATGACCAGAACTCCCTAATGCATCTTCCACATTACAGTTCTGTGATCCAAGTCAACTGCTGGGTGTTTGTGTGGAAAGAGACAAAGCTGGCCACAAGCCAGAATTGGTTCTAGTTATCAAGCCAAAGCCTGCCCCTCAAAATAATGAGCTTTTGAAGAGGCTAAAACTGTTTTTATTCTTACAGGGAGCAGCCTGCTTATAATGAAAGAGCAACTGACTTCAAGTTAAGAGTCAAAGCTAATATTCACATCATATGAATCTGCCATAGGCAATTACGGTTGCAAAAATTAGAAAGGATTGTCATAATTTTCCCCTTCGAGTTTAACCATTTGTGACAGGGAATTTCTTCAAGGTTACCTCCTGTATTTTATTTTGTGTTTTTTTTTTAAATATTTTATTTATTTATTTGGCAGAGAGAGAGAGATCACAAGTAAGCAGAGAGACAGGCAGAGAGAGAAGGGGAAGCAGGCTCCCTGCTGAGCATAGAGTCCAATTCGGGGGTCACTCCTAGGACCCTGGGACCCTGGGACTCTGGGACGGTGACCTGAGCCGAAGGCAGAGGCTTAACCCACTGAGCCACCCAGGTGCCCCACCCACTGTATTTTGAAGGATTACATTTATTCTGAATAAGAGGCTAAATGCTTTTTTGGGGGGATGAGGAATTAAACAAGATAAAATTCTCATTTTCTACATTTCATTGAGGAAAAGAGAACAAGACCATATGTTCCAATTAGCATAAAGAGACAATAAAGTTCTTCTTCTCAACTGCCCTCTCAGATCTCTGATAGGAGACATTATGTCTGGGACAAGTTATCAAGGGAGCATCAGAACTATTTTGTAACATGACATAAACAAAAACTCAGCAAGCAGAAGGGAGAAGAAAACTGTAACCATGACAGTAATAATGAAACAATGTAGCATTTTACTAACCTTTCAAACCTTTCAGAAGTGGCTCTAAACTAGTGAGTCATTTTGCTGGGTAAAAAGAGAATCAGAATATTTCCTAACAGCTCTAAAGGCAAGAAAAACAGAAATTATGAGAACTTGTAATGATAAAGATATTTAAAATATCAAGGGAAAAAGAGCCAGTATTTGAAAGGGCATGACATGAAAATAAATAAATAAATAAATAAATAAATAAATAAGTATATATACGTATATATATATATCTTCTGCCATTATATATTACATATTATAACAGATCTGTCTTTATCGTGAAGTAGACTAGCCTGGGTAATACCTAGCTACCTAGCTCTAATTTATATGAATTAATGAATCTAATGAATAATGAATTCTTCATGGAAGGACAAGATTCTTAGAAGGAAACAATTTATCTATGGGCTAATGTTTTCAGGACTGGCAATTTCGTTATACACACTTGTTTGGAGATAATCCTCTGTGGGTCTTTCACATTTCTGCATGTATTATAAGCAAGGTACTGACTGCCTTTTATTCTGGTTAGTCTCAAAGATAGTTGTAGAGAGAACACACTTGGAAAATAGAGAAAGTGTTGCCCTTTGGAGCAAAGGGCAGGTTTCCTTATAGTCCAGAAGAGAGGGATAGTATCAGCTGCTGGAGCAATGAATGGGCAGGCGTGCATCATATCTGGTATAACAAAGATAACCCCTCCCTCTAGAGTGAAGGACAGACATGCTTACTGCCCATTGTAGAAGATGCTGGCTCTCTAGGCTCAGGGTCTTTCTCTCGCAAATCAGTCACCCGTGTGTTACAGCTGTCACCAGGCCCTCTTCATGTTGCCCTATGGGAGATGGGGCTTGGAGAACCTGCACAGAATGCTGACACATGGCTACGGCTGCTGCTGACCTTCAGCTCCGATCTGGGGACTCAAGTGGTTTCTACCAGCATCCACGACAGTGCAGCAGCTAACTTGGGAACTAGCAAGTGGAGTAAAAATCTCAGGACCGTCAAAGTTCTTGACAGTACTCACATGGCTGATTATCTTGGAAACATAGTGGTCTCTTCTCTGGAGTTTGGGTATGTAATGAAAAATTTCATGTGTTTAAAAGATTTTCCAGGACATGTAGTATACAGACGAGATACAGGTGTCTGTATAAAATCAGACTGACCAGGCCAATAGGCTCTTGCAGATTTAGAAATTCTATGCTATCTGGGTGTGTAGAATCAATGCAGTTTAAGGGCTAACAAAACTCCTTTGAGTCTGAGATATAGTCTATAAGGCTGATTTGTCCATTTGTTTAAAAAATATTTCCAAGCAGATCAAAAGTTTGCTGGAAGAGAGAAGAGCCTTGTCCCTTCTATATGCACATCTGGTGTAGCGATTACAGAGATAATGAGGGGTTCTCAAGGGTCAGTGTGGTCAAGTCTGACACATGCATGAGCACTTTAGGTTTGATTTCAGGTTGACCATCCATAGCCACTAGTCGAGGTCTCTCTCTTGCGTGGATAATGCTGAATCGCTACCTATTTTACTTTGAAGTCTTTTTCCAGAATCTATCCACACCGCTTCTTCTCTGTGGATGGCTTTTTTTTTTTTTTCTTCAGACACATTGCAATTCAACTTTCTATGTCACTGTCACTTTCTAGCAATTCCATTTCACTGAAAAGAGCAACCTTTGCACATTGGCCGGACTTGGTTGTTTCCCGATCTTCTCTGTCACACATTGACAGATAATAAAACAACTAGTTTCACTGGTTGTGTTTTCACTCTTGGACAGCTCAGGGCCGCTCCACTTACTTTCTGAACATATGGTGTTAGCTGTGGTGTCTGTGGTTTTCATCCTTTGGTTCTCAGAGAGAGAGGCCTAGGCTGCCGTAACTACCATCACCACCATCCAGCATCTGCCGGAAATTTTTCTTTTTTTAGAAGGTTTTATTCATTTGACACAGAGAGAGGCACTGAGAGAGGGAACGCAAATAGGGGGAGTGGGAGAAGGAGAAGCAGGCTTCCCGCTGAGTGGGGATCCAGATGCTGATGCATTGATTCCAGGACCCTGGGATCCTGACCTGAGCCCAAGGCAGACGCTCAACAACTGAGCCACCCAGGCGCCCCCTCTGGAAATTTATTAGAACTGCAACTTCTAGGACTGACCGAAACCTGGTGAATTCAAAATTTTAGAGAAGCCCAATAGTCTCTGTTTAAACGTGTTCTCCAGGATCCACGTCAGCTAAATCCCACTGAGTAGTTAGACTGATCTCCAGCGGGTTGTTAAAATTATTGAAAGATATCCATTTTGCTTCATGAAAAATAAACTGACCATTGAACTAGAGCTTGAAATATTTTATTGTGCATAGAAGACAATGTTAAACTTGATTATTGGAGGAAGCTGTATGAAGGTAGTATGGTAGCTCTCTGTACTATTTTTTTACAACTTGCTTTGAGTCTATAATTATTTCAAAATAAAGAGGTTTTTAAAATTTTTGAAAATGTATGACTTTTTAAGTGAAGAGAATTTTGCCTTTATACGAAAAGAGTAAAGGGGCACCTGGATGGCTCTGTTGTTGTATACCTGCCTTCGGCTCAGGTCATGATCCTGCGTCCTGGGATCGAGTCCCACATTGGGCTCCTTGCTCGGCAGGGAGCCTGCTTCTCCCTCTGCCTCTGCCTGCCTCTCTGTCTGCTTGTGCTCTCTCTCTCTCTCTCTCTCTCTCTGTAAAACAAATAAATAAATAAATAAAATCTTTACAAGAAAAGAGTAAGATGGCACATAAGTAAGAAAACAATGATGCTCACCAAGCAATCCGTGGTATATTGGTATTTGTCTTTTACTCTTGTTCTTCATACCTATGAGAGAAACAAATACGTGGGTTCCCAAGACACAATGTCTACTTGGGAACTGAGTGACAAATAATATACAATTAAGCTGATAGTCCTCTGATTTAAAATTACATAGACTATGTGGTTTCATTCACTAAGAGTTTCGCAATTTCTGGATATCAGAGTTTAATTCATAAAGGAGGAAGTGCAAGCTTTATAGATTTTCACTGACTTACTATGCTTCAAAAGATAAAAGTAGCCATGTGTTAGAGATTGGCCTTTGTATTTGTTCAGGCCCACTGAGAAGCAGATGCTGAGATGGGATGAGACAAGCAGGAAATTTATTCATGCAGGATAAAGGGGAGGAAGTAGGAATAAGGTGAGAGAGAGAGAAAGAGAGAGAGAGAGAGCAGACTGCAATGTAGGTCTAACCCCTGTGAAAGGTGAAGCAAAAGGAAGAGGATTGAGAAGAAGTCTCAGAGCGGAGGGGTCTAAGGGGAGTTTTGGCCATCCCACGGGTGAGTCTTGGAGTAGATATTGCCTTGTAGATGAGTCTCGTGTCCAGCAGCAAGTAGTGTGCCCTAGCAAGCCCTCTGTGCTTAGTCACGGGCTGGGGACAGCCCAGCGCAAGTGTGTCCTCAGCTTGCACACTGAGGTGCCTCCAGAATGCTGAGCTGTCCAGCAACAATGCACACTGCACCAGGACTTTTGCCTGGTGCGTTTTCACGGCTACTGGAGTTTTCAGCCAAGTCGTCTCGAAAGCACAAAATGCCTAACTACAAAACCAGTGTACACTCTCCCTGTTCAAACTACATAGTCATCTAGACACAGGGATGTCACACTGCAGATCGTCGAAGTCATCTTTGTCATTCTGAGAAATCTCTGAGATGAATACAAAAAATGGCAACTACACTATTTTTAAAGTAATTCAGGGCTGAAGTTTTTGAAAATATGGGTTGAGACCAGAATATTGTAACATATCATGCGAAACAATGATGTAATAGTTTGCACATGTACGATGCATGGACGCGCCCGTTGTGATACTCATTCTACCATCATACGGTGCGCTGTACACTGTAGCACACGAAGCCACAAACCTGGACGGGCAGTGACGTTCAGAGCAAAGCTATAGACACTCTGCAGGGCTCTGTGATAGATTTGGATGTTCACATAAAAGTCTTGAATGACTTTTTTTTTTTTAACTTATTTATTTGACAGACAGATCACAAGTAGGCAGAGAGGCAGGCAGAGAGAGAGGAAGGGAAGCAGGCTCCTCGCTGAGCAGAGAGCCCGAAGCAGGGCTCGATCCCGGGACCCCGGAATCATGACCCGAGCCGAAGGCAGAGGCTTTAACCCACTGAGCCACCCAGGCGCCCCTAAAAGTCTTGAATGACTTTTTAAAATAACGATTGAGCTTTATATTTTAGAGAAGTTACTGGTTTGTGGAAAATTTGAGCGGAAAGTCCAAAGAATTCACAAGTACCACTTCTCCTTGCTTCCCACCTCTGTGGTTTCTCTTGTTATTAGTATCTGGCATTAGTGTGGAGGTGTTGAGCCAGTCTTGATACATTATTATTAATAACTAAAGTCCATAGTTCACATCTGGGCTCACTTCTCTGTGTTGTGCATTCTATGAGTTTGGATGAATGGCTGAGGACATGTATTGACCGTCATAGTATCATGCAGAAGAGTTCACTGCTGTCAAAATCCCTTGTGCTCCCCACACCTCTTTGTCCCTTCTGCCTCTCCTTCCGAACAACCCCCCTGCAACTGCTGACATTTTTCAATCTCCATTGTCTCATTTTCCCAGAAAATTCTCACATTGTGGGAATTATATAATGCGCAGCCTTTCCACATTGGCTTCCTCCACTTAGCAATGTGCATTTAAGATTCTTCGTATCTTGAAAGCCCATTTATTTTTGTCATTATGTGGACATACCACAGTCTGTTTATCCATTCACCTACTGAAGGACATCTTGGTTCCTTCCAAATTTTGGCAGTAATGAACAAAGCTGCTATAAACATTTCTGTGGCAGTTTTTAACTCATTTGGGTAAATACTGTTAAGTTTAAGAGTTTAAACCATTTGTATAATACCAAGGAGCATGTTTGCAGGGTCACATGGTAAGAGTACGTTTAGTTTGTTTTTTTTTTTAATTTTTTTTTTAAAGATTTTATTTATTTATTTGTCAGAGAGAGAGAGGAGCGAGAGTGAGCACAAGCAGACAGAGAGGCAGGCAGAGGCAGAGGGAGAAGCAGGCTCCCTGCCGAGCAAGGAGCCCGATGTGGGACTCGATCCCAGAGTGCTGGGATCATGACCTGAGCCGAAGGCAGCCGCTTAACCAACTGAGCCACCCAGGCATCCCGAGTGCATTTAGTTTTGTGTGAAATTGCCAATCTGTCTTCCAAAACGGTTGTACACATTAATGGCCACCCTCCCACCCCCCAAATAAGAGAGCTATTGTGTGACCCCTTTAAAAAACAAAAATCATCCCTCTGTGAATTACTTGCTGTAATTTTCTCTTGAGGCAGTGGAAGGAAATGATAAAGCTGGGAGGACAAATAGAGATTTTTCTCTGCTCCACTCAAGAGACACCCCCCCCAACCTTTCTAGTACAAAATAAGCCTTTAATCACAAGTGGGACTTTCTGGAAAGAACTTAGTCGTTCATGGCTGTTTTCACCTTTCCCTAAGCTATTAATTAACATCTTTTTGGCAAGTAAACTTTGGCCTGAGTCAAAGCCTGCATTTGCAAAACTTCACGAACAGCATTGTTGGTTGTTTCTAAATACACGTTCCCCGAGAAAAGCAACAGAAGGTAATGCTGGATTGTAAGAAAGGTATTAATTTTCTTTTTCTAGCTTTTCAGCCAATGAGAATATATTTTAAATCCTTTTCCATCCTCTGAAAAAAATCTCTAAGAGGAGGAACAGATGGTCTACCCACCTACCCCACCTGTTTTACTGGTTACTCTTAGTCAGACAAAGCTTCAGACATAAAAGACTCACACTGATGTACTAAGAATAACTACATAATTCTAAAAGGCATGTGCCTCTACAGAGTGTGAAGGAACTGAGGTGTTTTCCATTTTTAAAAAAAGTACCATTGTCATTAATACAAAAAAAGATTTTTCCTGAAAGTGAGGAGAGAGCGTCTGCTTTTTGGTTCAAACTATAAACGTAAGGCATCTTCAATGTAATCATTTTAAGAATGCAGAAAAATATTAAGAATATGACAAAAACCATGCCAGATTTCAGCACCTGGAGATAATTGCTCTTCTTATTTTGAATAACGTACTTCCAAGTATCTCTCGATATATATATAGGCTTATAAAATTAGGATAATACTATATAGGTTGTGTTGTAATCTGTTTTTTAAAATCTGCATTGTCTTCTGTACATCTTTCCGTGTTAAATACACACGCAATTAATTATGATTGCTTTTTTTAATGGCTGCGTGGGTATTCTGATGTATGACTATAACCTAATTTATTTTACAAACCTCCTATTGATGAACCATTGGACTATTCTAAGGATTTGGTGTGATGTTCCGATAAAATATTCTTGAGGATTTACTTTACTGTCTTCCTGAGATATATTGCTAGTAACATAATTATCAAGTTAAAGCTTATGTAATTTTTCGAGGTGGTTATATTTTGCCAGACTGCCTTCCAAGAGATTTGTACCTATCTAAATCCCATCAACATTACAAAAGAGATGGCATGTTCTCTCCAGCTCCCCAACCATGGGCATTGAAAGATTTCTGAAAAGTTCTTAGAGGTGAGAAACTCTGTGTCAGTGTTGTAGTTATTTACATTTCTTTAAGTTTGAAGTAAAAGCTATTTTCATTTGCCTATTGGCCATTTGTATAAGTTTTATCCTTCACCTGTATTTCTATTAGAGAATATTTTTCTGGCTGACTGAAGATCTCACTATATATTAGATTAAGCGAAATGAATTTATTGAATTTCTAAAGAAGCTGCTTCTTCGACATTTCTATTTGGAAGCTTCGAATGTAAAAATGTTATCCCTACATGCATAGGCAGCCCACTAGAATTCTGCTAAGAGTATAAAAGAAAATAAAAAAGACATTGCTAGGACAAAATGCTTTAAAAGGTTTTGTTCTCTCCACTCAGGAGAGAGTTCAAACGAGCTGCGAAAAATAATTTCTAATAGTCATTATCTAAGGAACTCGGTTCGTCAGGAGCAGTGAAAATCAAGGCAAACCAAAGAATGGAAAACCAATCTAGGTCTGCATCCGTACACTTTCAGGCTACGGTCCCCGTGAGTTCTTGTCTAGCTCTCTAAAATGGTAGGACGCAGTGTCTACTTTCTGTCTCATTTACACAAAAGAACCTGAAACTCAAGAAGTAAATGAGGACAACGGGATGCCGCCTGTGTGAAAGTCACGTAGCCACCTGTGTCCCCACTTAGGTTTTAATTAGCAGGATCACATCCCATAACGTCGGGAGAGCAAGCCACCCTAAATGAATGCTCCTCCAGTGATTCCGGAGGAACACGGTCAATACAGACATCTGCTCAGCTAAGTCTCAGGGTTCTGCGTTGTGCCCGGGGCTCTAAAGAACGCAACGTAGAGGCAGACGAAATTTTCTTATTCTCTCTGAGCCTTAAAATCCACCCCTCCAGGCTTGCAGACAGGAGTCAAAAAATAGAAGAATAAGATACGTGGGGTGTAATACAATGTATGCAGTTTTCTCAAATAGAAATAGAGTCTCAGGTTTAGATTCTAGGTCATCGAGAAACAGATCTACAGGAGAATTTCTTAGACCCTATCTCGAGGAGAGAAGGAGCATCTTACTTAATCTAGCTCTGTTTTCACCCCTTTCAGTGGAAAGAATGAGCTCTTCACTCAATGGTATGGCTCTGACCCAGTAGACGTTCAAAGAAAGATCCTTCAAAGGCATGGCATCGTTCACGGGGTCAAGCCACCAGTAATGCCAGATGAAAAATGAAAGCGCGATTTTTCCCTTCCTTTAACTCTGTCTTTTAGAGGGGGAGGGGCAAATATTTGTGTAAACTCAGAATAAAATACAAAATGTGTGAATGTGCAAATCCTGTCTTGTTCACAGGGTCACTGCTGGTTTTATAAGGCTATCTTATTTCCTAATCAGATTGACAACTCCTTTTGGTCAGGGATTTATCTCATACTTTTCTTGTATTCCCTCACACCATATAAAACAAGTATCTCTTTATAGATTGCTTTGCAAGGCTTTGGGCCAATGAGCTAAAGGCATCTACGGTTGTGTGACACAGTTTACTTACAATTGTGCCTTGAAGAATATAAATTCCGTCAAAGAATTCTGGGAGACGGGATGGATTTCAAAAGAATTGAAGAAAGCCACATTTAATAATCTTCAGAGAGTATAGTGAATCTCCTACAAAATAGGTTATTATGTATTTGGTGTGTATTGTGTATTGTGTGTGTGTGTGCGCACGTGTGCATGCACGTCTGTCAGCTTTCCCTACCATGGTGGAAAATCAATTTTGGTCCCAGACACGATAAATAATCAACAATATAAACACAGCATTTTGCAACAGTTTGAGTCGTAGGTAAGAACACATGATGAAAAACCTTTATTTTTTCTGCAAAATCAACAATCTAAATGGCCACTTGACCATCAGCGATTTGTTCTTGCATGAAAGGCTGTCGTTAGACATATCTCTGAAGCTAAACTGGAACTTCGAGTTTTGTTAGCCTCCCTTTGTAAGTACAACCCTTTATATTCAGAGGACCCAAGAGTGTCTTATGTTCCTGAAATATACACCCACACACCCACACCTGCTTCTAGATAACAGCCGATTACAAGACATTTACTGCTTGCCTCTCTTTTTGTTACAGAAGGGTTTCATTTAGACGCTTATATAAATCAGTTATAATCTGAAGTTTTTGTAATGATTTGCATGAACGTCATTATCCTTTATGGACATTTCATAATGGATAAAGATATGGAATGTTTTATTACGTACAAAATAATTGTAAAAACATTGAAATGCATTGTATGCTGTAAGAGACTACTTTCTGTAATTATATGCAATAGTCTATATATTGAGTTATGCATTAATTATAAACAAAATACACTGACTAGATTTAAACACCAAAATTCTAAAATAAAAATAGACTGATTCTTATAACTACTACAGTATAATATTGTGAGAATTTCTAAATGTGTTTTGGCTGTCAGGATTTTGTTTAAAAATTTTTTTATGATTTATTTGAAAGAGAGACAGAGAGAGAGGGTGATCCTGAGTGGGGAGGAAGGGCAGAGAGAAAGGGAGAAGTAGGTTCCCTGCTGAGCAGGGAGCTGGATGTGGGGGCTCAATCCCAGGACACTGAGATCATGACCCGAGCTGAAGACAGAGGCTTAACCCACTAAGCCCCCCAGGTGCCCAAGGAATTCAGGACTTTTTAAAGATTTATTTATTTATTTATTTGTCAGAGAGAGCGAGAGCACAGGCAGACAGAGTGGCAGGCAGAGACAGAGAGAGAAGCAGGCTCCCTGCCGAGCAAGGAGCCCGATGTGGGACTCGATCCCAGGACGCTGGGATCATGACCTGAGCCGAAGGCAGCTGCTTAACCAACTGAGCCACCCAGGCGTCCCGGAATTCAGGATTTTTTAAAAATGAAAATCTACAGCGCACACAGAAAAAAAAAAGGTAGTGAAACCAATGATTTGTACCATCTACTTTGGCCAAACACTCCATTCTCTGTCAATTAAACGGATTCTGTTTTTCTCTTACCTTAGAATAATTATAATGATATGAATATTTATTAGGCAGTTACGTGCCAGGTGCTATGCTATACTGATTTTTTAAAACGGCACTGTGAAGTAGGTTTCCCTCCAGCCATTTTACAGATAAAGAAACTGTGGCTTGAGACGAGTCTTGCCCGAGGTCACGGAGCGACTTGAATGACCCGGTTGAAATTTCCATCTCGATGCTCTCGCTTCGCAGTCTATGCCCTTGGCTCTTATCTTTGCTTCGAAAAGTACTAATTGAGCATAGACTATGTGTCACACACCCTGCGAGATGCTGAGGATAAAGTAGTCAAATGAAAAATTCTGGATCTCAATGGGGATTAGCAGGAGGGTCCCCAACAAAAAGTTAAAAATACAAATGGTAAAAATGATCACGTCTGTGTGATATGTTCTGAGGCAGGTATATATACCTCCTGGGGAAGTGGCGTTGCTGAGTCAGGTGATTCCCCCTCACTCACACAGCCGCATCTCATGGACAGTCTACTATCCTGCATGCTTGCAGGTTGAAGAAACAGAGCACAGAAAAATCTTTGATTTGTATTATTGACCAGTCTGTCATCCGGCTCCTCCCTTCCACTGTATGGGAAGCTAGAGGGAAACATGCCTGGAGGGAGGATCCACACTCCGTATCAGAGTCTCGCTGCCCTCCTCAGGAGTCAAGCTTCCCCTCGGCGTGGCCGGACTGGGTCTCACTCAGATACATCTGGTGGACAGTCAGACTTTTAAAATTTGTACACCAGAATAGATGGTTATTAGTTGATAGAGATAATGCCTATCTCACTTATGGATTATTGTATGATTTTATGGGGCCCATATTTTGGAATACCTTCCAATTACCTCTTGTGACAAGGGCCACACCTCTGAGAACACCATCAGTCAGACTCATGGCTCCATTTTAGCCTGAGACGGTTTCCTCCCTTGAAGCACACACCTCATGTCATCAACAATATTCAGGATTGCTTTTTTTTTTTTTAAAGATTTTACTTATTTATTTGACAGACAGAGATCACAAGTAGGCAGAGAGGCAGGCAGAGAGAGAGGAGGAAGCAGGCTTCCTGCTGAGCAGAGAGCCTGATGCGGGGACTCGAGATCATGACCTGAGCCGAAGGCAGAGACTTTAACCCACTGAGCCACCCAGGTGCCCCTGCCTTTTTTTTTTTTTTTTTTAAGATTTTATTTATTTGAGAGAGAGAGCGCACACAAGCAGTGGGGAGGGGCGGGCGGGGGGAGAAGCAGACTCCCCGCTCAGCAGGGAGTCCGATGTGGGGCTTGATCT
This sequence comes from Martes martes, assembly GCF_963455335.1. Lineage (NCBI taxonomy): Eukaryota > Metazoa > Chordata > Mammalia > Carnivora > Mustelidae > Martes > Martes martes. The sequence goes on along the minus strand of NC_137892.1, from coordinate 29,950,091 downwards.
GAGGACCCGGAGATGATGACCTGAGCTTAACCAACTGAGCCATCCAGGCGCCCCTACAGGATTGCTTTTAATCACTTGACTTGAATATGCATCTTCGGTTGGCCCCCAATACAGAATTCCCATTAGTAGCCCCAAATACCCATCACCACCCAGAGAACCAAATCCAGATGGTCTCCATGTGTGTTCTAGATAGCACTACCTTTGTCATATTCCAGGAAACAAGCTGCAGCAGTTGTATGAAATCTCTTTCAAACTTTGCTCCACTTAGAAGATGCCTTAGTGCACGAGGTCTGCCAGAACAGAGTACCACAGACTAGGTGGCTTGAACAGCAGCAGTTTCTTTTTTCACAGTCCTGGAGACTGGACGTCCAAGATCAAGGTGTTGGCATGGTTGGTTTCTTCCGAGGCCTCCCTCCTAGCTGATAAGTGGCCATTGTCTCTCTGTGTCTTCACACCGTCTTCCATCACGTGGGCCTGTGTGTCTGGCTCCGTGTGGGTCCCAATTCTCTCTTCTTACAAGGACACCAGTTATACTGGTGTAGGGTTCACTGTAATGACCCCACTGTAACTTAATTACCTCTTTATAAGCCCTATCTCCAAATACAATCTCATTCTGAAATACTGGGGGTGAGGGTTTCCAACATATGAATTTGGGGGTGGGTGGGCTGAGGGCACATGACAGGGTGTAACAGGAACGTTTACAAGATAGGAGAGCATCTCTAGCCAATCTATCTTTCAGTTACAGAGTATATAGGATTTTATGCTAAGTCCTCAACTCCTAGGACCTCCTAAACTTGGCCTATGGGTGGCATGGGGATAGTCTCCCTACCGCTTCACAGAGGAGGGCAGCTGCCTCCAGCAGTGTTTGCTAGAGAGGGGTGTACCCCACCAGACAGGAAGTTAGGTGGTATAAATAACGTTGAATCACATAGTGAAAGTGACCGCATTCCTTTGGGCTCTGAGGAAGTCATCTGGCAGTGGGAGTTTGTTGGTAATGTTTTTAACACTTGCTAAGTCCTCCCTACCCATGGCTTCCCCCGCCCACCCCCCTTTTCCTAAACAAACAGAAATCAGGCTTCAGGCTCAAGAGCCTTTGGCAAGCTGCAGCGCCCATCCCTAACTAAATCCTATTTTTGTAGCGTGTTGGTTTTCACTGGATTCATGAGGTCACCCACTATTCCATTTGTGGTGGTTCTGTTCTCCCACTAAATTCATGATTTTTTTTAACGTAGCATGAAGTCTTTAAGTTAAAAAAAGACTCAGTTGAGGGAAAAATATTAACGATGGTGCTCGCTATAGGCACAGAGGGAAAGATCAGGAAGGCAGTTTACAAAGGATCGAAAGTCTTTAGAGAGGCTGCTCTCACGTGTAAGATAAGTAGAAATAGTGGTCTTCCGGTTTTTGAATTGTCCTCGAGGGGACGCTCCCTTAGAACAAAGGCACTTCTAGATCCAACCCCGAGTCACCATTGTCAGTGTTGTGGTCAACGCTGGTTTCCAGGGTCCTGCTTCTCTCCCCAGAGTGATGGAGATAGTGGAGCCCAGCTTTCTTCCCCAGCTGTTCTGAAAACTCCCATACCCAGGATCCAAAAGAATCACAGGTTCCCCCTCTAGATCTTCTTATCCCTTTTACTTCAGTTCCAGCATTGACATCCAGCCCTCCTCTTGGTAAAGGAGCTGCTTATTACAGAAGCTGAAAGCAGACACGTGTAGACAAAGCAACGTTTCTGGCTTGGATCTGAAGACTTCCAGGAAATCCCAGCCTATATTCTATTCATCATTCTTTCCCAAGCTTGTTCTTTCTCTTTGCCACATTTTTGTTTTACGACTTGTGGTTTCGTTCCTCACTTCCCTACCAGATTTTTGATTTAACACTAATTTTAGGACTCAGGTCGTTCAAAAAGGAGCTTCGTTTATGACTGTGTTTGAGACCTTCTAGCTTTGTGAAATGTTTTATCTGCAAGAGTAAGATATTTCCCCCAGTTGAGGTTGGTTAAATAATCTTATTTATATGATGGTTTTAGAAGAATTATTAATCCATGGGGGAAATGCATTTTAAACAAAGAGAATAGTTTACAAAACAGCATTTCTGGTAATGTACTACTTTTTTTTTTCTTTTAAAGATTTTATTTATTTATTTGACAGACAGAGATCACAAATAGGCAGGCAGACAGGCAGAGAGAGAGGAGGAAGCAGGCTCTCCGCTGAGCAGAGAGCTGGATGCGGGGCTTGATCCCGGGACCCTGGGATCATGACCTGAGCCAAAGGCAGAGGCTTTAACCCACTGAGCCACCCAGGCGCCCCTACCTTTTTTTTTTAAGCACTCTATGTATACATATATTATGTATAACAATTGATTCATATGTAATTGGAAAAGTATGCCATAATGTTATTAATGGTTCTTTAGCTGAACAGATAAGAGTTTTTAATTGTATTCTTTATACTTTTTCTAAATGTTCTCAATCTTCTGCATTTCATTTTTAATTTGTTTAAATTATCAAAATACTATTAACTTTCAAACAGACCACATGGAGGGGGGAAACAAATGAATAAACTGTTCTATTCAAATGTTTCCAAGATGAAGCCTCTACCCTCTAAGCATAACCGAACCACTGCTGGCCTGGGGGCTCTTCGAGAAATTCCTTTCGCCCTCTGCTGAGGAAGGGATGGAAACACCATAGCTAGTTTCGAGCCATTTTCTACTAAGAGACAAGGTCTTAGGTGAGATACAAGGTCAACACCACCAAACAACCTTGCTTGACTTTCTTAGCACTAGGTTAGGTGAAATCTTTCTTTCTTCCTCAAAGAGATGAAAAAACGGTCATAGCTTTTATCACAGGGTTTGTGGAAAGCGAAAGACAAGTGAAAAGAAGCAGACAGCAAGATAGAATACCAATAACCAGATACATCATTTTATTTCTTTATGGACCATTTATTTCGCCCCCACCCTCTACCCCCGCATCATAAAGCTTTTTCCGTGGCAGCGGTTCTCAGTCTTTTGAACCCCTATCATCTAGCAGATCCAATATGGTTCCAAAGTGTGATTAATTTTCCACAAGTCAGGCAAGAGAGCCTCATACAGATGCAAATCAGAATGGGGAGTGATTTTACTTGGATAAAATTATTTCTAGTTGCTTCTGATACCCTCCCCAACTTTGAGAATTACTGCTTTATAGTATTTTGTTGGCTTTTATTGAATATTTAATAGATCAACATCACCTATTAAAAAAAAAAAAAAGCTTGGCTGTCTTCTGCTAAACACTGTTAGTATTCTCCCTTCACCCTTCCTCACTTTATCCTTTCTGTTGTGTCTCCAAAACCCAGATGCTTCAGGGCAAGGTGACTTCATCTCCAGACTCAGAGCTAAGCCTGGGTGATTTGAAGGGTGTTCTACTTAACTAATGAATCATTCAACACTACATCAAAAACTAACAATGTACTACACGGTGGCTAACGGGACACAAAAAAATTTTTTTTTAAATAATAATAAAGGTCATCTCAAACGCTTGTGACAGTGACTGGTTTGGGAGTACTAGGACCTGGGCAAGTCAGCCGTGGCATTTCCCCAGCCACGGGATTGTTCAGGAATGGGCAACAGCCAAGGTGAGCCAATGGACTTTATTTAGCTGGTTAGAAAGAAATTTCGTCACTGTTAGGAGAAAGTCCCTGGGAGAGACAAGTTCTTTCTCTGAAAGAACTTGTGTAGCCGTGAAGTACAGGACTGTTTCACGTTCTCCCCAGTGAAGGAAGCGGACGTGAAAATGCGACAATTCTAATTGAAGAACACAGATGAGGAACTCACAGGAGCTACCCCACCCACCCTGATACCCTTCCTGCTGCTCAAGCCCCAGTGGCAACTGTTCCCTTAGTCTGTAACCAGGGGGTAGGAGGGACTTTTCTATTCCTCACAGCTGAAAGCACACTAATACTGATAAAATGTATGTAATATTGAAAAATTCCTCAAAATAGAGGCTCATGATTCTAGTGTGAACTGAGTTTTACTTTATAGATTGGGATGAATAGGGGAAGAGAACCTGCTTCGTTCTCTAACTATCGATTTAAGTTAACCCCCTTAGATAGCATCTTAAATATTAATACTGAAAGTTTCCATTAAATACAGCATAATAATACAGTTGGTTAGAAAAGATGAGGGCTTTTAGCAATCACAGAATGCCGATGATTGTGAAGCAAATCTCAATAATAGGATTTGTGCTTAAACTATGTTTTTAATGTCCTTGAGATCTAATCTTAAAATATTGGTGCTGATAAGTGATTAAGATACATTTCTTAGTGAATAATTCATGTATCAGATCATCAAGTTGAAGAATTATATTGCAGAGAGATTTCAATAACCATTTTTACTATCACAAGAATAATTCATGTGGTTTTTTTAAAGGGATGTCTTTTTCAGATAATCCATTCATTCCTTTAAGTTTATTGAAATATTCTAAAATAACAAAACTGTAAAAATAAAAGGTTAACTTAAAAAAAACTCAACTTTTTCCCTCTTTGATAAAATCATTTCATGTTTTGTTCCATAAATTGCTTGTCTAAGTAATCCGTACCTTTAAGTGGGTGGGAAGGACAGGTGATAGAAAAAATACACAAAAGCAAACAAAAAAACTTAAAACCAAAAACCATAAACCCAAACCCAGATGCCAGGCAATCTACAGGATTCTTCTCTAGAAGAAATGTAACTGCATTGAAAATGTGTGTTTTTGAAGGTTACTTAGGTGCCAGAATCATTGTGGAAATGCTATGCTCCCTTTTCATAGGAAATCTGTCTTGCTTGTTTTGAGGTTTCCATTTTTTTTTCTCCATTGAACTCAGTATCTATACTGCAGACTCAAGGTACATAGGCACTTTGGTATCCATCCTCCATTATTTTTTAAAATTTTTTAAAAAGATTTTATTTATTTATTTGACAGACAGAGATCACAAGTAGGCAGAGAGGCAGGCAGAGAGAGAGAGGAGGAAGCAGGCTCCCTGCGGAGCAGAGAGCCCGATGCGGGACTCGATCCCAGGACCCTGAGACCATGACCTGAGCCAAAGGCAGAGGCTTAACCCACTGAGCCACCCAGGCGCCCCAATCCTCCATTATTTACTTATATTTAATTTGCTAGATTCGTACATTCCTACACATCATAATAGTACATGGCCACAGAGGAAAAAAAAAGTATTCAGGCTGGCTGGATATTGACCATCTAGACTTAAACTGATTTCTACTTCGCTGACACAAGAAAGTGGGAAAAAGAAAGAGCGATGCTGGAAGAGAAAGCTCTTACATTAAGGGGAAATGTATTAAATTAGCTCTATTTTTCTTGTTTGTTTGTTTGTGTGTGGAAGTTCATGTTTGAGACTTTAAAATGGAAAGGTGTATCCAATAAGGTCCAAACAGCTAACCTGAGACTATTTGGGGGTTCTCTTTACGAAGAAATCAAACACATGTTAATACAAAAAGACTTTTGGGGGTAGGACCTGTAAACAAAATATCTCAATGAGTGAAATTTTAACCAAAGTGAATAACACGACTGGATACGTTATTACCTTTGGATAGAGCCAACGTTAATCTGAGAGGACTGGGAGAAAAAAATGTGTAGAATAATTTTGTCTCACTCCAGGTATCAGATTGAAGCACGTTGCTTGTTTTAAATGGATTTGAAGTGAATGCATCTGAGGAATGGCTATGAAGTTCTACCTTTTCATATCAAAATGATAACACGAGGCACCCACACTCATGAGAACCATCCTGGGTCGGGAGAAAGTTAATTGATCTGGGCAGAAACGCTTTAGGGAAAGGACAAGAAGAAAAGAAACCCCAGCACGTGTGTAAGATAAGTACTCCCTAGGCTCTCCGTCTCAGAAGTGGTTAAGTTAACTCTTTGGATAGCATGATAACTGGGTCCATTGCAATGCATTTGATATTTAATGCTTTGAAAATGGAAGGAAAGTGGAATATCTGATCACTTTTCCTAAAACTTAAAAGCTTACTTTAAAAAAACCCAGTGAATTTGGCAGAACGTAGATATATGATAAATTTATTCAAGCCTTCTGATTAAGTTCAGTGAGAATATTTCCCAAGATAGACAGCAATGTGAATTTGGATATTTGAAATTTAAAGAACCCCCTGGGAATCTGATGGAGCCGATGGCTCTGTTTTGGTCCAATTACGAAATAGGAGAAAGTCCCTGAAAACTCTCGATATCTACATTTAGAAACCTGAAGCTTAAGAGTTTGACCAAGGTAGAAAGCCGCTGGCCAAATCTAAAAAATATATATATAACATTTTATATTATATAAATTTTATATTATAAAATTATAAAAATGTTTAATATTCTTATATTTTTACTTTATAATAGAGGGTATTAGTCAAATATATCACATGCCAGGTTTAAAGTCCATCTACTGGGGTGCCTGGGTGGCTCAGCGGGTTAAAGCCTCTGCCTTCGGCTCAGGTCATGATCTCAGGGTCCTTGGATCAAGCCCTGCATTGGCTCTCTGCTCAGTGGGGAGCCTGCTTCCTCCTCTCTCTCTGCCTGCCTCTCTTCCTACTTGTGATCTCTCTCTCTCTCTGTCAAATAAATAAATAAAATCTTTAAAAAAAAATAAAGTCCATCTACTGGCTAAAATCCATCATAGTTTTGCCATTTGTGTAACAAATATTTACTGGATGTCTATTGTGTGCCATCTACTTATTCCAGACCCTGGGGATAAGGTCCCTATCTCATGGAACTTAATTAATAGATTATACTTTTTTTTTTTAAAGATTTTATTTATTTATTTGACAGACAGAGATCACAAGTAGGCAGAGAGGCAGGCAGAGAGCAAGGAGGAAGCAGGCTCCCCGCTGAGCAGGGAGCCCGATGATGCGGGGCTAGATCCCAGGACCCTGGGATCATGACCTGAGCTGAAGGCAGAGGCTTTAACCCGCTGAGCCACCCAGGCGCCCCAATAGATTATACTTTGTTGACATTTGTGCTATTAGCCAACTGAATTGTTAATTTAAACAAGGATTTGGGGGGCGCCTGGGTGGCTCAGCGGGTTAAAGCCTCTGCCTTCGGCTCGGGTCATGGTCCCAGGGTCCTGGGATCGAGCCCCGCATCGGGCTCTCTGCTCAGTGGGGAGCCTGCTGCCTCCTCTCTCTCTGCCTGTCTCTCTGCCTACTTGTGATCTCTCTCTCTCTCTCAAATAAATAAATAAAATCTTTAAAAAAAAAAAAATAAACAAGGATTTGGGTTGCAATGTATCCAAACAGTGTTAAAATTCCCAATAAGAAAAGAATAATGAACAAGTAATACAATGTCTTTTTATCTTTACTCTGCTGAATAGATATCCTTTTGGTGTATTCATATTCCTTGATGGAGATAACAGAAACTGGTTTGTTAGTAAACACTGGGTGGTGGTGGACAAAACTATAACATCCCATATCTTGGTATGATACAAATGTTATCTAAGTAAAAATTATGAGAAGTGGCTGGTGAATACATACTTGTGCAAACACACTTGGAAGATACTTCTCAGTGCCTCTCTGAGCATTGGCTTAAATTCTGCAAAAGTCTAGATTTTTAAAAATATTTCTTGGGACGCCTGGGTGGCTCAGTCAGTTAAGCGGCTGCCTTCGGCTCGGGTCATGATCCCAGTGTCCTGGGATCAAGTCCCACGTTGGGCTCCTTGCTTGGCAGGAAGCCTGCTTCTCCCTCTGCCTCTGTCTGCCACTCTGCCTGCCTGTGCGGTCTCTCTCTCTCTCTCTCTGAGAAATAAATAAAAATAAAATCTCCAAAAAAATTTTTCTTTCTTTGTCATTTTAAGTATCCTTCTCACTCCCTGATGAAGTCATCCTCTTCGTTTATCAGATTCCTGTGGCACTGTCAATGAGAATGCTAATGAAATATACAAGTTTCATATTTAGTTTCTTTTTTCCTCTCCTCTCCTTCAGTTTTTCCTCTTTCTCTTCTTGACACTTATACAATAATCATATTTTTCAAGGTTAACCTGATATTTGTGTAAAATTATCTGTTTATAGAACATCTTAACCTTCAAACTTTTCCCAAAGTAAGGCCATAAATCTTTCTTTTCTCCTCTAGTCCAATAAATCACTTCTTCTCATTCTGGTAGAAAGTTTCTGAAATAAAATAGACTGCGAAGTGTTTCCTAATGCATCAGAGAATGGCTGGTACAATCTGAACAAGACAGTCTCGTAGCTACATTTCTTAATCTGTGCCAAATTCCATATTCACCTTGGTTCTCTATCCGTGTAAGATTGTATCTCTATGACTATCCATCAGTGGCACAGATACAATTCTAACATCATTGTAAGTTTGGCTTAATTTATTTAACGAGAATTTCTTGAGCCTCTGCTACAAATTTACTCAAGACACTCTTCTAGGTACTAGGAGTGTAGTAATGAACAAAATACACATGTTCTCTAATTTACTGGAATTTCCTATTCCTGATTTTTGGGAGATTACGTATTTCTGGTTAATGGTAGAGTAATCCAGTTAATGCTGACATTGCAGATTTTTCGCTAAAAGTTAAAAAAAAGAAATCACTGCTTCTTACCTTGTAATCAACCCTTGTCTGGGACATTCATCATTTTACGGTAAAAATTTGTTAACAATCTGGGGCACCTGGGTGACTCAGTCGGGTAAGTGTCTGGCTTCGGCTCGAGTCAGGGTCTCAGGGTCCTGGGATCGAGCCCCACGTCGGGATACTTGCTCCTTGCTCCTCCCTCTCCCTCTGCACCTATCCCCCATTTGTGCTCTCTCTCTCTCAAAATAAATAAATAAAATCTTTTAAAAAATTTCCTAATAATTTATAGAGTATACTAACATTCTGGTATCACACAAGAGTACCTCACAGCTAACCATCCAACCATTTACATCTGAAGTAATTAGAATATTCAAGTCAGCTTTCCTGAGAACTTCCCACCATATTGAAATAACAATGACTTCAATGTATGATTAGGGAAATAAATTCATTCTTCTCCAAGCCCTTAGAGCCCTATGTGGAAGATCGAGCCCCATGTCGGGCTCTCTGCTCAGCAGGGAGCCTGCTTCCTCCTCTCTCTCTGCCTGCCTCTCTGCCTACTTGTGATATCTCTGTCTCTCTGTCGAGTAAATAAATAAAATCTTAAAAAAAAAAAAAAAAGAATGTCAGTAATGAACTTTTCAGCCGGTCCACCAAATGACCCCTTAGCTGGAGCAGAGGGTTGATATTGATGGAGTCTGTGTGGGGAAAAGGCTGAAGATGTGATCCAAAATGAATTTCTTTGAAGGATTAAGTTTTTTCTTCTTAAGTCATGCAAAAATGTCTATTGTATCCATATAGCTTCATGTTTTTTTTACTATTGACTAACATTGCTATTTTCTGATAGGATATGGGAATTTCTACTTGTTTCCTAGCATGGCTCCATGGGCTCAGGTCATATGTGCACCCCTCTTCGAAATCACCAGGGTAGCTTAACCCAAGCTGTCAGACCACCTGGCCTCTCATTATTATCCAATTGTTCCAGTTATCCAACTTCACATTATCTCATGTGTTAAAAAGTAATGAAAAGCAGAGATGCTTTTCTTTCCACAGGGTCACTGGGAAGATTGGAAGACTTGATAGGATATTATTATTTTTTAAAATTTCTGTCATTTTTAAAATATTTTATTTATTTATTTGAGAGAGAGCGAGCGAGCAGGGGGAGGAACAGAGGGAAAGGGAAAGGGAGAGGGAGAGGGAGAAGCAGACTCACCAATGAGCAAGGAGCCCAGGATCCTGGGACCATGACCCGAACTTGGATTAAGATTCTGCACTTGGATCCCAATCAAGGTACAGATATAAAATGGTTCCATTTTTCTCTAGTTACTGCTTCTAATTGTGCTCCACAGAGTCTCCTCCCATCCCTTAATGACAGCTTGATCATAAGTTTCTGATTACTTCTAGCTCTTAAAATATCAGTTCAGTCCAATTTAACCCATTTTAAAAGGTCACCTCATACCTTTTTGAAATCTCGTCTCTTCCCATTTTCCCTGTTCAACAAAGTTTCCACCTATGGTCTTTGAATGGGGCAAGAAATGGGATCCACTTTTTCACCCTCTGTCCTCCCTTTCTTTTGAGACCCTTACTCCTCCAAAGAATTGGGATCCAAGATGGAGAATAGCAACAAATATCCCTAACTTCGCAGATGCAGCTGTGGTCCTCTCTCGTCTGTCGTGGTTTCTTTGTTCAAGATCTGTCTCTGATGTCCTGTGAGTGACTCCCCGATAAATGCTGTTTCTTTTGGGACACACATGGGAATTGCATCTAGTGGCAACATTGGTGGGGGTGGCATGAGGAGCTTCCTAGTGCAATGTGTTGTATTCCGAAAGACCTGCCCTCACTCAGTCATTTTTGATTCCTCCTGCTCAACTCTTCTGGAACCAAATCAATTCCCATATTGGAATTTACCCCATAGCTTCTCAAGGCTGCAGCCTCCTCACCTGGTGACTAGGCTTCTTGGACACCGGAATGGCTCAATGGAAAGGACCTATCACCATATTCTTTTCATCCATGGGAATTGCACACATTTTTGACCCAACAAAAGACGAAGTAGGCTACTCATCTCTCTCTCTCTCTCATAACCATATAGACTCACAGCCTCTTTCTCTCTCTCTTTTCCTACTCAGGTATCTATAGTGAGCTGCTAATGAGCATGCCCACACACCTTTGTGAGAAATTCCTGTTGACTCACTCCTTTGTACTTGGCCTGGGTTGAGGAGGGGGAGCACTTTCACTCTCTACAACGGGAAGGCCCTCAGGCTTATCGCTAACCACTCCTCAGCCCGCTGTGTTTGAACATAGTGTTAGGTGGCTACTCAGGCGATGGTCAAGCTGAACCAGGTAGTCACCTCCTCAAAGCCCAGGAGATAAGTGGCCCAGGAGAGGGATCTGCACCTTAATTGTCTTGGGTGCTCTTCACAATGAAGGAGACATGACACCTCTTTGTCATCCTTTGAGTCGTGGGTGACATCTCCAAGGCAACAAAGTCCCCATCCAACATACTGTTACCTGTTACACTGGCTAGACTCTGCCTGGAAGTGGACACATTTTTGCAAATGAAAAATTCTATGGTGGCAGTGAAAACACATACAGTAATTTAGGAAGGGCAGTTTAGAGATTTAGGTAAGTGCCAAGGGATATCAGCTTTGCTATACCACTTGGGAAATGAGGTGACTAAGCGCGCTGGCTGCTGGCTGTGGGCGCTGCTTGTGCTATCGCTCAGGGATGTGGGTGAGAAGTTGAGGGAGCCTTCTGTCTTCTCTGAATCCAGGCCATATGTTTAGAGCCTTTCTCCAAATTCATTTGATGGGGGGTGGGGGGTGGGGGAGATGGGTAATAATTGTCTGTTGTTGTAATTTCCGGCTGTTGACGGTGGTCATAACACAGACAGGGAGGAAATAGTTTTCTACCCTTCGGGTGTCCTTGTAATTTCATTGTGAACCAAAACCCTTATACCAGAGATATCTCACAGTGCGGAAGACTATGTTACCATTTGATGGGGTCAGATTTCTGTAGGCTAAAACCCCCAGAAGCCTGGAGAATGTCTCGTCTAGGCAGCTGAGAAGGCAGACTCCAGCTTTTCCTCCACCATTGGCTTCCAGGTTTCAAAAGGAAGCTTTTCAGAGGGGAAAGAAATTGACACACAGGAGACATTACATAATAGGTGAATCAAAGTCCCATAACGTCATAGAGTATCTCTCAATGACACCATGTCCCAGTGGCTGGGCTTTCATCCCAGCATAGAACATCTGTTGCATCCTTTACCCCTAAAATGAAGTCCTCTCAGGGAGCCTGGGTGGCTCAGTCGGTTGAGGGTCTGAATTTGACCTCAGCTCAGATCTTGATCTCAGGGTTGTGAATTCAAGCCCTGTGTTGGGCTCCATGCCAGGCCTGGAGCCTACTTTAAAAAAAAAAAAATATATATATATATATATATATTTTTAAAGATTTTATTTATTTATTTGACAGGTCGAGATCACAAGTAGGCAGAGAGGCAGGCAGAGAGAGAGAGGAGGAAGCAGTCTCCCTGCAGAGCAGAGAGCCCGATGCGGGGCTCGATTCCAGGACTCTGGGATCATGACCTGAGCCGAAGGCAGAGGCTTAACCCACTGAACCACCCAGGCACCCCTTTCTTTTTTTTTTTTTTTTTTAATATATATATATATATATATATAAAATAAAAAAAAAAAAAGTCCTCTCAAAAGGCTGCTGCTTCTAGTACGCAGTTGCTCTACTAATGGCCTCCTCCTTCCAAAGCAAATTCCGTTGCCCTGCAGGCCTTACCCACAGTTGCAGAAATATCTCTAACTCTGTCTGTTCTCCGTGGAGTAGGAGGCATTCTCCCACCCTCTGCTCTGTGCCTTACCTCAGAGACAGAGCTACTCCGTACCTCAGGCCCCGTCCCAGCCTAAAGGAACTTCCAGAAGCTTACTCCACAAAGAAGGGAGAGCAAGGAATGTGGCTCTTCTTCAGATGCTTACATTTGACTGCAAGCTTCTCCTGTCAGGCAGAAAGTCAGTCTCAGTCGCTCCTGAGGTTCCCCACTGTACACACAAAATGTTGTGCAAAGGTGTTTGGGTTCTTACATGAAGCAAATATTTGCGGAGGGCTTGGGAAGTTTTACCCTTCCTTTTAACTGATAAGTAGTCTATCATCCAAGCCTCTGCGGTCTCCTGACTTATCTAGTGAGTCTGCTGACTCTGTGTCAATTTAGGGGCATAAAAACTTGTGCCGGGGCACCTGGGTGGCTCAGTGGGTTAAAGCCGCTGCCTTCGGCTCAGGTCATGATCCCGGGGTCCTGGGATCGAGCCCCGCATCTGGCTCTCTGCTCAGTGGGGAGCCTGTTTCCTCCCTTCTCTCTCTGCCTGCCTCTCTGCCTACTTGTGATCTGTCAAATAAATAAGTAAAATCTTAAAAAAAAACCCAAACTTGTGCCAAGGGTGATACATGGGGGGCTACAGTCTCCATTTCCTGGGGATCCCACAGGGCTAATCTCCGCTTCTGCCCTTCCTGAAGGTTCTGCTACGGAGTGCAATGGGGGTCCCAGCACACTGTCCTTCAGTCCTCTCCTTCCCACTTGGAGGTGATCTCTTCTTCTTTCCTGACTCCTGTCCTTTCTACCCATTAGAACCACCTTCCTGAATTAATGCCAGAGGTAACTAAAGTGTGGTGGGAAGAAGTTTTGGTTGGCTCCTGTAGCGTTGTTGCTGTTGTTTATTTGTTTTTTAGTTGAAATTAATAAGCAGCATTTCTTTTTTTTTAAGATTTTATTTATTTATTTGAGAGAGAGAGAAAAAAAGAGAACAAGCAATGGGGAGGGGCAGAGGGAGAAGCAGACTCCCTGCTGAGCCGGAAGCCAGACTCCATCTAGGGACCCTGAGAACATGACCCGAGCTGAAATCAAGAGTCAGACAACAGGTGCCCCAGTAACTGGCATTTAAAAATCAGATGAGGGAGGCCCCTGGGTGGCTCCATTGGTTAAGTGTCTGACTCTTGATTTCTATCTCTAGCTTCTTATGGAAATTTAGAAAGCCTGACTTTTATTACCTGGCCATAAGCAGCTGGGCTGGGAAGAGCTGCTCTTTGGGCAGGCACCGGGCTCTGTCTGTGCACCTGACACTGGTTAATAGCACCTGCCTGACCTGAACGAGTGTGTGACTTTGGAGCGCCCTGCTGTGGCCTTTCCCAAGAGCCAGGGAGAGAAACTGTTTCAGGACTACATCACCCTTAGAACATAAATATAGGCCAAACTGAGGGAATATAAAAAAGCTGGTTTTCTTTGCAGGAGCAGAAGAAAAAAAAAAACAAATGACACAATGATACATCTGTCCAAATCAACAATCAAAATGGCTGCCGCATTCAGAGATTTCATCATGGCTGGGGCCTCTCCCTGAAGTAACGCCAGTGAATCTTCACGAACACCTATTATCCCTGTTTTACAGAAGGGAAAACTGAGGTTCAGAGAAAACAGACGTGGCCAGGTCACAAAGTGGAACTTGGGACACAGGTCAGTAAGGCTCTTCACTACTGGGCTCCCCTGCCTCTCTTGCCATAGACATTAGTGACCCTTCCTCAGGGGAGTAAGGGCACCCAAATTCATTGCCAGGTTTAATGATATCAGATGCTGGGTTGGAAGTCAAGTCATGTGGACGCTGAGTGAGTAGAAGTTACGGCCTCCACTCTCCCTCCCTCTGCCTGAAGGAGGGACGTCAGGGTCTGGACCATGCTCTTAGACATCACAGGTGTTCAGTTACTGTGCTCATGTTGTTACTTCTGGTAGCTTGTCTGAAATTGTAATAAGTGCATGTGTGTGTGTGAGTGTGTGTGTGCGTGTGTTTGTGTGGTGAGAAGGGGGAAGAAGAGGGAACGGACAGAGGCAGGGCTCCCCCATCCTTCCTGTCTTGGGCCATAAATGTTGCTGGAAAGAGTCCAGATAAAAGGAACTGTATGAAAATTTTACTATGTGAAAGAGTTTCTTGGTTAATTTTAATGGTTTGTCAGATTTTTCTTTTCTGATTTGAGATTATTTTCTGACATTCAGTGATGGTTTACAATCTAGCTTTTCAGCCTGAAATATCCTAAAACAAAACAATGAGACATCTTGATGGCAATTTCCTAGTTCTTGTACATCTAGTAACTTAAGGTCTGTTACTGTTCATGTAAAAAGATAACTAAATGTTGTTTGCTACGCTTAAGTCCTGAACTAAGAAATTATGTATACTACTATTGTATAGCTGAAATTTAAGCTCAGAGGGGTAGAGTGACTTGCCCAAGGTCACCTAACATATAAATAGTAGATTTAGGTCCCAAACTCTGACTTCCAGAATCATTCTTTGCTTTGGAGATTGGCTCCTTTTGTCTAGGGTTTAAGCTAAATAGTGTTTTACACCATTAGAAGCTTGTATTTGGCTCACTGTTGTTGATCTGTTTGCTGATCTCGAGTATTGTCAATTTGGACTGGACATCTTCATTAGACTGCTCAACAGGTGAGGTGTTCAATAATGACATTGTTCTTGTATCAGCAAAATTTAGACTGTGGTAAACTCCACAGGGTACTTGACCAATTTCTTTAATGAAGAGTTTTGAGGGAGGAAAAAAATGGAAGTGAGTCCCTCTACATGAAAAGACACGAAAGACAGATCAACCAAATACACTGTGTTTTGGAACCTCTTCGAATTCTGATTCGAACGAAGCAACTGAAAAATAATTATTAGATCATCAGGGAAATTTGAGGAGTGTGCATGTAAAGGTTTTAAGGAATTGTTTTTTTAATTTTTTTATGCAATTGAGGTTGAGATTAAGTAATATTTCAAGATATACTATGTTTTAGAGGTACATATTTAAAGAGATGAGTTGATACGACAGTAAGGACTTCCCCCAAATTAACGAAGCAGATGAAGACAGGTCTTCAATCATAATCGTCGAAGCCATAGTTTTGGGTACTTGCCGGTTCACGGTATCATTCTATCTACTTTTGAATCTGTTTGGCATCTTACACAAAAGAATGCATTGTTCAACGATGAACCCAAAGTAGATCGTTACTTTGGTTTTATTTTGCATAATGCCTCATTTCGGGGAGCTCGGAAGGGGACGGAAAGGGTCTTGTTCGAAGTCGTCTAACCCAAAGTGCATATTCTTCTCCTCTCCTTTCAGGCACAAATGGGAGTGGGGTGGGGATTGTTTTTACCTCCTTACTCACCCCCTCCACCCCCACACCAGGTTCAGTTTCAAGCTTATAACCTCCAGAGGATTCCTAATCGGTCCTAAAATAAAGCCTGAAGTTTGCGGGGCGGGGCGGTGGGGTGGGGATATGCTTTGTTTAATTTGGGTCTTGATTGTGCTAATTAGTTACCCTCTCGTCAGGCGGCCGTAGAACCTATACTTTTAATTTCCCTGCCCACGTGACAATGTTTTCGTTTCAGGATAATTTCTAAAGTACAGGAAATTCTCGGAGAGTTTACGTCACCGCCAGCAGTTACAGTAATTACCGTATTGACGCTACTTGTTTTCCACAACGTGAACGTTTGCGGGGCGGTGCGAGTCCTAGTTAGGGATTTTTCGGTTCAGACTTAATTTTAAGCAGTCGTGACGCTGGGGATCTGAACGGAGGGGAGTGGGTGGGGGTGGGGGTGTGTGTGTGTGTGTGTGCGCGCGCGCGAGTTCTCCATCTCCACTGCTGTATTTCCCAGGTTGCGTCTGGGGGTGAAAAAACAGAGAATACACCACATCCACACTCCTCGTAGGGGCACTGCAGGAAGCGTTGGCCGCAGTAGTGCGCCTGCGCAGTCGGGTCCCGCCAAAGCTCCCGCCTTCCCCCGTCCCGCTAGCAGGGGGCGCTGTGAGGCAATGGCCGCGTCTTCTCCCTAGGGCTCTGGAACATAGCATAAAAGGCCAGGAGGCGAAGCGGGAGGAGGGGCGTTCTATCCGCGCCTGCCCTGGTCTCTATCACCCTTTGTCCTCCAGCTTTCCCCCGGCACTGGGCCTGCGGGCCTGGTTGCTAGGCGGAAGCGGGGCGCGGCGGCTGCCGCGGCGGCTGCCCGGGCGTTTGAAAAGCTGCAACGCAGGCGGCAAAAGGTTTTCCGGCGGCGGGCTCGCCTCTCCCTGCAGACGCGCCGGGTGGCCGAGCTGCCTTTGCCTTTGCTTTCAGTCGGGGCTGGGCGAGGGCTGGGCTGGCGGCCCGGGGCCGGGTTGCCCGGCGCGCTGCAGGCCCGGGCCGCGTCGCGGGGTCCCGGGGTCGGGAGCCCCGGGCGGGCGGTGGGAGCCCCGCCGGGAGCCCTGCTGGTGGTCGCGGGCCTGCCGCATCTCACCCGGGTCCTTCTTCCCCCAAGCAGACCCCGCCTGCGGGTCGCGCACCGCGACCATGGTCTCCAAGTCCGACCAACTGCTCATCGTCGTGTCCATCCTAGAAGGTGAGCGGCGCGGGGCTTGCTTCTGCAGCTGCTGCTTGCTGAGCTGTAACAGTGGCGTGCGACCGAGGCTTGGTTAACCTTAAGAATCGTTGCTTTCGTGCCCCCCCCACCCCCGGACGTGTTCACAGATGGAGCTAGTCAGGTCTGTTAGGCGATTGATTTAAAAACCTCCCAAGGGAGCGTGAGAGCTCTTAGGGATAGGTGGTATTTAGCGTGAGGAGCCGGAGCCCCAGAGAATGTAGGAAAAACGATTTCCATCAGAAGCAGCTTGTCGATGACTTTTATGTGTGAGCTGAGTGTGCCTGCAAAGCACGTTCTGTTCAGCGGCCTCCCGGTGACACCGTTTGTGAGAACTTGGCTTCGGGTCGCGGACAGATTTCCTGCGGGCTGAAGTACTGCGGGAGGCTATTCCCTTTACAAGTCTTGGTAGGGGACTTAGAAGACTAGAGTTGTCAACACGGTCCCACCGGACGTGCCTTGCAGTTGGGTTGGTTGGATAAGTGGTATTTGTTCATCGGAGGCTCTCTGAGTGTCAGGCACTGTGCTGGGAATGGAAGGAAGCAAGATCCCTAGTCCTAAAAACTCAGGGGATAGCATGGAGAATGTGTTTAATTCCTCAGGGCGTGGAAGAAGGAAAGACAAGCTCTGGGGACGATTTCCCAGCGGAGGTGACATTGATTTGGGTCTTAAGGGATGATGAGGTCTGCCTCAAGGAAAAAAAAAATGGAAGGGAGGGCTTTCCATACAAAGAGAAGAGCAAAGAGCACTTAAGGTATGGAAAAGCAAGGCATAAGTGCTTAAATTTCCTGTGGTTGGAGAGTAGGTGGCAGAAAGAGGGGGGGCATAGGATTTGGTAGGGAGAGTGAGGACAAGTTAAGAGTATTGTGACAACAGTCATCTTGAGTGGGCCAGAGGAATGGCTGGTGGTTTGCTTTTTATTTTTTTAAACCACCAGTGGAGGTATTTTGTGAGACCTACCATACCACTGTTGGGGGGATGAGAGGGAATAAGTTGTGGGACAGAAGGCTGACCAGAAACTGTAAAGTGCTGGGGCATTTTTAACTGTTCCATTACTCATTGTTAAAAGACAGAAGATTGAATTCCCCTGTAATTTGGTTCATAAAAGCTTTTGGACTTGGTTCTTGCTCCCTGTAGCATGGCAGCAAACCAAAAATAAAAGGCACTCTCTGTCCTTCCCCACCTTGCAGGCTTCTGTCTTCTTGGGGAGATCAGATTGATCTGCAGGGCACCGCATGTTGGAATGCTTTCTAATATTAAAAATTCTGGATGTGGGCCGTAAACATAGGTTTTGGGGGTGAGTGGGGATGATGGCTTGCTTCAGCACTGAGAGCGGTAAGTAAGGATGGAAGAAAGTCCTTGCTGGTGGTTGGATAACCCAGGCCAATGATGGCGCAAGTGTGGTAGATAGAATGGTGGAGAGGCCTTCAGGATGCCCAGGGTCAAGGGAGGTGAACACTGAGGAATATTCTGGTAAAATAAGCTTGCGTAATTGGAGTGAATAGACCTTGGAGGATTTTGAAAGCCAAGGAGTTTAGATGAAATATTCTAAAAAAGAGAGAGCCCACCTATAATCCTAAGCAGGAGAGCATCATCTGCAAATTTCGCAGGGGCTGGTGCAGGGAAGGGAACCTGGCTTTAGGGAAGTCAGTTAGGAGTTGCCACAAATATTGCTGACCCTGGAGGGTGGGCCTCCCTGCAGACTGTCTCCTTTTGTTTGTGTTTCCATGCATCGTCTCCATGTTGTTGCCTCAAGTCCAGAACCGGAGAGTCCTCACCTGCCTGGGTTCCTTCTCCATCTGCACCTTCCACATGGTCCCCGAGTTTTGTTGGCTTTATTTTTAGAATAATATTAGGGGCTTCATGTAAACGTCTGAATGAAAATTTTTCCACTTTGAGTGCGCTGTGTTGAGGCCCTAGTAGTTATCTTTTCAGTAGTCTGTTTGGTGAATGGTTTTTTGTTTGTTTGTTTGTTTTCATTTTCCTTTTCAGAGAACCTCCACTGCTCACATTACTCTCTAGGGTGATTTTTTTGAAATGCAAATCTAATTGTCTTAAAATCCTTCCGTGTCCTAAAGGATAATGTCTGTACTTTTTAGAACAGGATTCATGGCCTTTTATGACACTGCTTGCCTGCCTTTCAGTTTGCTCTCCTCTCCTGCCCTGTTCCCAGCTCTTCAGTTATATTGAGCGACCCGCAGTTTCTTGACTGCACCTCTAGAAATGCCCTATATTCAAAAGAAAATGAGATTTCTACTATGAGCAAAACTGGGCCTATGTACTGGAGGCTAAGAATGAAAAAGACAGGGTTTCTGTTCTCTAAGTATTGTCTTTGGAAGGAGGCAGGCACCGGTTCCTTCCACAACATATTGTCTGTTGTCAGGCCAGTTGGAGCTTATAGTTAGGGTAGAGGACTGAAAATAAAGGTTGTTTTTTGTTGTTGTTGTTGTTTTGTTTCTCTTTTTTCTTTTTTTTTTAAGGTTTTATTTGTTTATTTGACAGAGATCACAAGTAGGCAGAGAGGCAGGCAGAGAGAGAGAGAGGAGGAAGCAGGCTCTCCGCCGAGCAGAGAACCTGATGCGGGACTCGATCCCAGGACCCTGAGATCATGACCCGAGCTGAAGGCAGAGGCTTTAACCCACCAAGCCACCCAGGCGTCCCTGTTTTTGTTTTTGATACCGATGAATTTCATTTGGGGAAGCTGGTGATCTTTTAGAGCAGCTCAAAATGATGTCCAGAGAGAGGCCTCTGTGATAGCTGGTTGGGAGAGTCATGTGCTATGTGGTAGGACTGCTAAGTGGGGAGTTTCAAATGAGAGCTCCAGGTGGAAGGTCACAGGATGGCAATCGCGATCTCTCTGAGCCCTTGCATACGAAGTAGTTTGTGCCAGGGTGAGTAGCAGCTAGGATGTATTTATTTAATAGGCGTCAATGCTCGTCTCACCAGAGTGCCCCTCACCAAACTTGTGGACGATAAGATTCTTGTGCTTTAGTTCTTCAGCTTCCTGTTTGCAGTGTCTTCAGTTTGTCTCTCTCCCCTAGACCCTTAATTCCTTGAGGGCGAGTACCGTTTCACTCTTTTTGCTGGACGTGCTGGGCCTTCAGTAACCAGTGAGGAAGAACAGAGTCAGGCAGTACCAAATTCGATAATTTACAAAATTGTCCTTGAGATTTGAATGAATGAATGAATACATG